>NC_057802.1:146329531-146648375 GCF_018294505.1 Triticum aestivum
AAGGGAGGGGGGCTCACTACAAAAAAAACACACATCCGTGACATTTTGGGCCGAACGAAAAAAAAATCTGTCATACTTATGACACTTCTATGACGATAATTGTGACAAAACCCGGTATCATCATAGATGTGGTGGGGTCCTACTTCTATGACAAAAGATCATGACAGAAAATGGGCTTTTCGTCCTGGGCGGGCCGGAGACGCAGTTGTATGACATTCTTTGGGCCGTCCATGACAGAAAAAACCATGGTAGAAGCGAGGGCGAGGAAAATATCGGGGCGTTCCTGGTTACGGTGGGTGGTCTGGGCCGAGCGATGCGCGTTTCTCTCGTACACGCACGCGCGTGGGTGCGAGGCGTTGGGCTCTAACTGAACCCGAGCGATTGCACTGCATGCTACGCATTACTGAACCCGAGCGATCGATCGATGGCTGTTAACTAAACCTGATCGAGCGATTCCTTTGCTACTACTGCTAACTGAAGTCGATCGATGCTGCCTCTGGATGAACAGTGAGCGTTGCTGGGGGGGTTTGAATGAACATTTCCCGGTGGGGGTGGATGAACAGGACCCCGTGGTGTTGCCTCTGGATGAACAGGACCCCGATCGATCGAGCCGGTTGGGGCTGGATGAACAGGACCCCGTGGAGGGCTGGATGAACAGTAGACGATGGAGGGCTGGATGAACAGTAGCCCGTGGAGGGGTGGTTGAGTAGGAGCCCGTGGAGAGGGCTGGTTGAACAGTAGCCGGTGGAGTAGCGCGCGGTGGAGGCTGGATGAACAGGAGCCCGTGGATGAACAGTCGCAGGTGGAGGCTGGAGGAGGTCGACGGTGGATGAACAGTAGCCCATGGAGGCTAGAGGGGTCGACGGTGGAGATGAACAGTATCCCGTGGAGTCCCGTTTTGCGGTACGCCACACCCCTCCCGATGAACAGGACCCCCGTTTCGACCGTAGCGCTCCAACACAAGTCTGTTTCCTCCGTTTTGCGGTAGGCCACACCCCTCCCAATCAAGACGACCCGCGTTTCGTCCGTAGGAGGTCCGTTTCCTCCGTTTTGCAGTACGCCAGACCCCTCCCAATGAATAGGATCCCGTTTCGAACGTGGTCGGTCGAACACAAGGCCGTTTCCTCCGTTCTGTGGTACGCCAGGCCTCGTTTCCATCGGCTGTTCCGTCCAAGCCCTCCCGATGAACACGGTGACGCATTCCATTTCGACCCAGCCGGTTGGCTCCCCATGAACACGACGACGACGTAGTTTCTCCGTTCTGACCCAGCCATGTACAAGAGTCCTGGCCGTACGTATGCGTGAGTAGGCGTTCAAGACCCTGCCTGTATGTATGTACGTGGCCGTATTTTCTTTCTTGCACACTGGCCCCTGTACGTACGTGTACATGCTACGTGCGCACCTCTACAACGACACGTGCGCGCCTCTACATTGACCAGTATGTACGTACACGTTCGCGACCAGAATGACAACGCTACGTACGCTTTGACTAGGTGGGTCCCGACTGTCAGGCACTTCCTTGCCTACGAAGATGTAGCTGGTGGGTCCCAGCAGTTAGGGGGCGAATCGTTTTTTTGCCCGGACGCACTTCCTTGCGTGCGAAGATGTAGCTGGTGGGTCCCAGCAGTCAGGGGGAAACGATTTTTTTGCGAAATACGGTGGCTCGTCCGGTGGGTCCCCGCTGTCAGGTGGAGGAATAATTATTTTGCGCATAATAAGGAGGCACTTCCTTGCTGCGGCCGTGGACCCAGTTGTCAGCCTCTCCACGTACAGTCCACGTCCAATGGAAGCCGTTCCTTGACCATGTTGACCACGCCGCGCCAAGAGCACCAGGGCGGTGGACGACGGCGAGGCCTAGGAAGAAGACGACGCGGAGCAGGGGAAGATGTGGCAGTGGATGCCCACGCGTAGAGGAGTATGAGGGTTCAGTGGTTCGCTGCGGTGTGAGGCTGCCGTCGCCGCAGAATTCAGGGGGTGTGGGTGAGTAGAGGGATGGCCTGGCCAGCGGTGGGAGTAGTAGGGGGCGGTGAGGCCTCCGCCACATCGCAGCCGGCCACGGGAGGCAGGAGCACGAGGCACGGCCGACGCTAGTTTGGGCGGCTGGAGCAAGAAGACCAGAGGTTGAAGAAGCACTACGACCGTTGGATGGACATCGTATGGTCACTGGAGCTATAATCGTGCAAATTGAATAAGTTGACAAAGCTCTCCATCCCCGTCAACTTGGTAGGCCCACAAGTTAGCCTGCCACTATACTGGGTCCCAGCTAGCAGGGGAGTATTCATTTTTTGTGCGTAATAAGGAGGCACTTCCTTGCGTGCGAAGATATAGCTGGTGGGCCCAAGCTGTCAGCGGCGGTAACGGTTTTTCGTGAAATACAGAGGCCCTTTCAGTGGGTTCCAGATGTCAGGTGGAGGAATCATTATTTTGCGCGTAATAAGGAGGCATTTCCTTGTGTGCGGCCGTGGACCTAGCTGTCAGCCTCTCCACGTATAGTCCACTTTAGATGCATGTCGGTCATTGACCACGTTGACCAGGCCAGCGCCGAGAGCACCAGGGCGGTGGATGACGGCGAGGCCTAGGAAGGGAACGACACGGAGGCAGGGAAGACTCGGCAGTTGTTTCCCACGCGGCGGTGGGGAGTACGACTATATGAGGGTTTACTGGTTCGTCTGCCGTCGCCGGAGAATAACAGCAGGTGTGGGTGAGTAGAGGGATGGCTAGGCCAGCGATGGGAGTACGGTGGGGCGGTGAGGCCTGCGCGGCAGCACAGCCGGCCGCGGGGAGGAGAGAGCAGGCAGTCCCGCCGGCGCTTGTTTGAGCGGCTGGAGCAGGAAGAGCAGAGATTGAAGAAGCACGACGGCCGTTGGATGGACATCCAACAGTCACTGCTTGTGCGTTAACCTGCTTTTTAGGAAAGCCTCAAATCGGTGGAAAACTCATACAGCCCATCTTCCATTATTTCTAATAATTTATAGCCCATTTGCTAATTCTTAAGGTTTTTTTGGAGCCCATATTCTTTTTGTTAGCATTACAGCCCATATTGTGGCCACGGTTAAAAAATTATATGAAATTTTGCATATTTCGGTGCGGTCCGAACTGTTTTTAATCCCGAAATTTCGAGTCACATTCAAACTGATTTTAAAAATAAATGTATATCAATATAAAATCCAACAAATTGTCCACGCATAAAAATCAATGCAATTTAAAATCTCGAAATGAAAAAAAGAAATTTGAAACTAATTGCCGGTTTGATGTGTTTTAAAAATGTACAACCCATTTCTCATTACTGATAGGCCATTTTCTCGGCCATCCGAATGAAGCTCTCCTCATCTTGAAAGATTTGCAGCCCAACAGGCCTGACAAAGTGACTTACTTGGCAAATCACAAAAAAACTGGGTTGTGGCCGTGGACCCAGCTGTCAGCCTCTCCACGTACAGTACTCTTCCGATGGAAGTTGGTCGTTGACCACATTGACCACGCTGCGCCGAGAGCACCAAGGCGGTGGACGACGGCGAGGCCTAGGAAGAGGACGACGCAGCAGTGGATGCCCACGCGAAGAGGAGTATGAGGGTTCACTGCTTCGGCTGCGGTGTGAGGCTGCCGTCGCCGCAGAATAACGGGGGTGTCGGTGAGTGGAGGGATGGCCTGGCTAGCGGTGGGAGTAGTATGGGGGCGGTGAGGCCTCCGCGGCAACATAGCCGGCCACGGGATTCAGGAGCAGGCGGCATGACCGGCGCTGCTTTGTGCGGCTGTAGCAAGAAGACCAGAGGTTGAAGAAGCACTGAGGCCGTTGGATGGACATCGTACGATCACTGCAGCTAGAATCGTTCATATTGACTAAGTTGACAAAGCCCTCCATCCCCGTCAACTTAGTAGGCCCACAAGTTAGCCTCCCAACTGGCAGGGGGGTATTCATTTTTTTGTGCGCAATAAGGAGGCACTTCCTTGCGTGCGAAGGTATAGTTGGTGGGTCCGACCTGTCAGTGGAGGGAACATTTTTTCGCGAAATACAGAGGCCCTTCCGGCAGGTCCCGGATGTCAGATGGAGGAATCATTATTTTGCGCGTAATAAGGAGGCATTTCCTTGTGTGCGGCCATGGACCTAGCTGTCAGCCTCTCCACGTACAGTCCACTTCCGATGGATGTCGTTCGTTGACCATGTTGACCATGCCGCGCCGAGAGCACCAGGGCGGTGGACGGCGGCAAGGCCTACGAAGGGAACGACACGGAGCCTGGGAAGACACGGCAGTGGCTGCCCACGCGGTGGAGAGTACAAGGGTTGACTGGTTCGGCTGCCATCGCCGGAAAATAACAGGAGGTGTGGGTGAGTAGAGGGATAGACAGGCCAGGGATGCGAGTATATGATGGGGCCGTGAGGCCTGCCCGGCAACACATCTGGCCACGGGAGGCGGGAGCAGGCGGTTCCGACGGCGCTAGTTTGGGCGGCTGGGGTAGGAAGATCAGAGACTGAAGAAGCACGATTGCCGTTAGATTGACATCTAACGGTCAGACGCTGGTAGAGTCGATTGTTGATTAAGTTTATTTTTTGATAAACCTTGTGTACGCATGAACTTAGTAGGCCCACAAGCCAGCCTCCAAATCTGTGGCAGACAACATAGAGCCCATTTGCTATTTTTTAATAATTTGCAGCCCATTTGCTAATTCTTAAGTAATTTATTACAGCCCATTTCTGCCTAGGACCACGGTCAAAAAGTTCAACCTTATTTTGCATATTTCGGTGGAGTCCAAACTTTTGTAATCCCGAAATGATAAGAATTTTTTTAATAACTTATTGATTTGCCAAAAAAATCCTTTTGCTTTTGTAAGCAAATAAGACATGGGACAATTGAGTTGGTTTAAGGGAAAATCAGTGGTAAAAAAATCAGCGCTGGGAGGGAAAACAACAACAAAAATAAGGATGTAAATATGAAAAGTGAATTTTATGTATTTTCAATATAATGATACGTGTATAGGAACTAGTAAAACTATAGGTAGAGATTAGAAAACGGATGTAGGACATGCGTTTCAAGAGGAAAATAGAACTGGGCTGTGTGTTTGATTCAGTAAAAAAAGTGCCTGCTGATGTTGTAAGACAAAATATAACTAACGCTGGCGGGCCAGAGGCCAGTAGATACGTGCTGGATCTTTGTGCCCCGTTGTCGTCATGGTCTGGGCCTGCTAAATACAAAACCAAGCCTGGGTAGTCTACAGCCTAGTTGAAACTTGATCGACCTGAAAAAACAATATACGTGCTCAATAAACGAGAGTATTCTACAAGTACACACTGATAACTGGGATGCAACAGGGGTATTGTTTTTTCATCATGATAATAAGAGCATGCACTTGTTTTGAAAAATTTGGAGAACTAGGAATTCAAACGGCAGGTGCTTATGCTACCCATCAAATAAAAACCAGGTGCCTGAAAATTCGTTTCGAAACAAATTATTCAGCTTTATATCCACGTCGACCCACGACATGATGGTTGGAATCAAATGCCAAGTTCATACCAAAAGATCGTTAACAACAATACCAACTTGCGGACGACAAGGTAGTATAAGTACCAATACCAAACTAACTTATAATCTTTTTACTCCTGGCCCTAGTGTTCGTCTAGTAGAAAATCTTGCAGAGGACCAGCTCCTGCTCCTTCTCTTGCTCCAGGTCCCTGAGGTGGTACTGGTGCATCACCCAGTTGGTCCTCTGCTGGTCAAAGTTCTTGTTGGTGTGCAGCACCAGAACCTTTTTTCTGCCCGTCTACCGGCCGTTGACCATCACCGGCAAGGTATTGCCGGTGTTGTGCCACATCGCGTGCATGCCACACTCCGACTGTATCTTGCGACGCGTCCAGGTGCCCCTTTTGAACGCCCTGGAATTGCGCTGGAAGAAATGCTTGCTTAGGCCACTCAGTGTGATACCTGCAGTATTGTCGAATACAGGTTTTAGTGTACGTAGTTGGCATTTTCATAACATCTTTGGCATGTTGCAGTCACTTGCATCATCATTATCAGTACATCCTGCGTAGTTGAGTTAGGATGCACTTGATCCCAGAAAGGTATCTATCCTTCAAACCAGAGGAGTGCTTCAAACTAACAACAGTACATAATATCCAACAAAAGAGGGTCGTGCTACAAGAGCAGAATACATGGCTCAGTCTACATATCAGTACGAATCAAGTTGTGCATATTTGTTGTTGGCATGAACCACATCGCCGCATGTCGGCTTTGCAAAAGCCATCCATCGCATGGAAGCTTGATGCCTTTCACACACTGAAGATTATCTCGCAACAAGCTGTGTCGACGAATCTCTGGATATGGTGATTCATGAAACCCATGGTATGATGTGTAAACACAGTCCCCCCTGGCGAATGGAAGTTGCATAGCACGGTAATCATCGCGGGTGATATGATCGATGATTGGTTGGATGATCGGATAATTGAGCCCGAGCAACATGGAGTGGTTGCCGAGGCTGTAAACCCGCCTCCAGTTGAATATGCCTGGCCCAACGGAGCTGGGATCTTTCTCGAACATGAAGCAACCATAGCCATGAATGTCATGAACGCCCCAGGTATTGTACTGCATGTGGTTTGATGAAATGGTTTGGTCAATTTGGTACGTGCAAATGAGCATCAAATGACCACCGTCAGCTGAACGAGCGATAAACCACCACCCATCGTCTGGTATGATTCCAGGTCCTAGAATCATGAAGGCCGGTGCATTTTCGTCTGCTGCAACAATTCAAATTGTTGACCAAAAGGGCAAAAATAAACAATCATGTTCAGAGTATGTGTGGAATTAAGATTATTATAACAGTGACACATATCATAGACAGAGAATTGCAATGTCGTGGTCATAATCATACCCCAAGTTAAAAAAATAAGCCAATGGATTTCATATTCTAGCAATATATCATGGTTCAAACATCATGTAACAATGACAGGAAAACAGATATGACAGGGCCTACTCATATTCTACCATAGCACTTACTACAGTTATCATATCAACTCTAAGCAATAACATGCGTTGTTATAAAAATCCTAGAAATGAGAGTAGCATATAGCAATCATGAGGTTATACTCATAATATCTATTCTAACAATCATTAGATACCAATTGTTCTCATATCAACTCTAACAACAAGATGTGTGCTCATAAAAATCTAGGAAATGAGAGGAACATATAGCAATGATGTGGTTATAGACATACTATATATTCTAAATTTGTAACAATGAACAGGCAGTCGTATTCTTAAGGTAAAGATGAGATAAGATAGAACAATTACACAACGATAGATTCCACCAGTATAGGCAGCCAATCTGTGCGTCGACCGCATAAACGATGCCATCATGCACTATAGCATTAGACAGAAGTGTTGTGTGAAGAGGATCGACGATGAGCCATAACCATGTATGGCGACCGGATTCCAGATAGACTAATCCCATGTTGAACACGGCAATGAGCTTGTAATCCATGTAGTCTTCTGATGGTGTGGGCACTTCGCAGATTACAACCTTCAGCAAACAGAGGTCGAGCCAAAAGCTCGACGCGTCTCGTGCGTAGTAGGCAGGAGCGTCCGGCGAGCCGCGAAGCTCGATGGCAGCGGTATCCAAAGATGGAAGGGTGATCTCTCGCTGGGTGTAGATATCCACAAGACGCCACGTACTACCAGATTGGTGGATCAGGACTATCCAGTTGGCCTTCATGCCCGCCCAGTAGTGGCCGCGCATGAAGGGCAGGTGGACGGGTAGTGGTAGCATGTCGAGGGGCACCACAGCAACCTCCGTAGGATCGTCAAGTCGGTGTCTGGGCCACCTGCGAGGATCGGGCATCAGCAAGCAGGGTGTCTTGAAAAGAGCCAGCCGGTTGCAGACGAGTAGACGGTACAAAGACACCGAGCATGCGGCCAGACGGACGGTGCTGAGTAGGTCCATACGATTACAGATCTGCTCCAAGAGAACATTGGGGAGGGAATTCCAATCGCGGGTCTGCGTGTCAGTCGGTTCTGCCATTGGGGTTTTCGGTGCCTGCGAGCCAACGGGAAAGTGGATTCGGGCGGGCGAGCGAAGAAGCTTCTCCTCGTGTGGCCGAGCAGTGAGCGGGGGGATATGGTACGCGCGAGCTCCCAAGGAAGATAGTGCGGGCGGGCGAGCAGAGAGCGGGGGGAAATGGTGTGCGGCCGACGATGGGGAAGAGAGGAGGAAGAAGAGTGGAAGACGGGGAAGAAAGTGCATTAAATCTCAATTCTACTACTACTACCAGGATATACCGTCCTTCAGAGTGTAAATAGTTACACCGATGACATATGTGTCTACCAAAAGAGGGCCCATATGTCAGTTAATGGAGGACAGAAGCGTGCTCTACTGGCAAACATGATGGCAGTACTGGGTAAGGCTGATTTAGTAACACCAACACGCTGGTTCAGCTCATTAATTAAGTGTCCCATCCGCTGCAGCGTGTATTGTAACTTCACTGCGGATAGTTCTCTCTGATGTTTGCCAGTAGTCTTCTGATGGCAGTACTAGTTGAATAGTTCTCTCTGACCGAGATGGGGAATAATGGATCGCGAAGACTTCCTTTCTACATTATCCCTATGCCTCTACGCTCACTTCACTCATTTTGCTCCATACATAGTCATTTGTTGAAATCTCTAGAAAGACAAATACTCCGTATTTGGGAACACAGGGAGGATTTTACTCCGTATTTGGGAACAGAGGGAGGATTTTACTCCGTATTTGGGAACAGAGGGAGTATCACCATATGGACGGAACAGAGGAAGCTTGAAATATGAACATGTCAATGGGAGGGAGTAAGCCCCATGCATGCATGCAACATGCAACACTCACACGTACACATGGACGCACGCAACACTCACGCACCCATGCGACACACAGCACACGACGCAACACACACGCTCACGCTCAAGTGCTCAACCTACTCCCTACGTCCATGAAAGACTGTACATTTAGAGATTTACACATTGACCAGGGCATAATTAACGCCCGAAAGTTATGTGTGCATGCGACCATTGAGAGAAGAAGATTAAATGAAGGTCGTTGCATGCTGTAATTAAGGATAGACATGTAGCCTATACCTAGAGCACAAGTTGGTGCATTAGTCAATCAATATTGATTTAGATTAAAGGCTAAATGCATTGGAAGTGTAGATGTACTACACTCTTTGTTTTTAGCTGATTTCTTTGCTCTGCCAACTGACAGGTGGGACCCAGAAACCAAGTGACAATTTAACCAGTCAACAAAGTGCCACATCGACTATGTGGCCGGTCAGTAGGGTCCAATATGGTGCTATACGATGAGCTAGTGATCGTATAATCACCGCAAAACTATATATAGTGACCGTAAAGAGCGTATTGTTACATACGTTGACCGCCAGTGTATTTTTCTTGTTTCAAATTAAGCCATATTAACCGGAAAGGACGCAGTATGGACTAGTACTAGTACTGCTTTGATGTGTCCCGTCAACTCGCCGAACGAGGAGAAGCTTGCTTACTACGCCTCTCCCTCGCCCACGCGCGCGGTGGTTCGCAGGACGAGGAGAGGGTTTTGACTACAGCGCACCCTCTCCCTCTCCCTCGCCCTCGCCCTCGCGGTGGACGTGCAGCAGTTTAATCGGTGTCAGATTGCCAGAAGCATAATGTGTACTGTAGTATCATCATTGTTGGACCTTCCGAAGAGGCGAAGAGCCAAGTGCAAGGTTCACACGAGTACGAACTGTTGAACCTCCCGAAGAGGCAAAGCGGCAAGCACAAGGTTTTATAGGGGTTTTCGTCCTAGTAGGAGCGTACTACAACTATAGCAACCAATACTACTGTATGATGCCGCCACGTCACGTATATCCAAAGTTGTGCCACCTTTTTTTCTCAAAGAGCATGTTGGAGCCCGTGCAACAACCACACAAGTTGCACGTACACATAACACATTTACTAGTAATAAATTCTAAAGGAAAAATGCCAATATGCCACACAAGTTCATCTCCAATTCATGTGATAAATTTGTGCACGACTAGTCTACATATATTCACAGCGCTACCGTTCACAATTTACCGTACTCCACTTACACGTTATAGATGGGCTACATGTCCTCCTCCAGGTTCCAGTCGTAGGTATTCTTCATGGATGGCACTATCCATAGCGGTGGGCAACGGGAATCATTGTCGCAGCTTTCTAGTCCGGTTCCACACAATGGAGACTCATCCAAGCTGAAGCAGCATAAATCAGGGATAGCGTGTCCCAACATGTCGTTCATCCGGCGGTGCGCACGGAAGACACAACCGTGCTTCATGAACGGCATGCCTTCCGTGTCGTGCACGGAAGGTGGCATCCGCTTCACAATGGGGTAGCTGTCCCCAATGAAAAGAGAGTACTCTCCAAGAGTGTTCCTCGGCACCCACGTAGCATCACGGGGGTCGAACTCGGCGCCGTTCATCTGGTACACGCGGCATCTCAGATCTGGACACATGGTGACATACATAGTCAAGGTCCATGCATAATAATGTTGTGCTCAAATATGGCGGTCGATAATTCTGTGCAGCAAATAGTACTACTCCGGTATAGAGGAAGTAAAATAACCGGCTTATTATATATAGCCACTCTTGGCTACATGGATGAGATAGTAAGACATGGAAAAACAAAAATGGTGGCAGCTAGTGGGTTCAAGTCTTCAAGGGCCTAGCTAGCTATACGCGTCCTCCAAGGTAAAAAGTACTCCTACTACTACCTCCGTCCTAGTTTATTAGTCCCCTTTGTAATTTGTGCCAAATTTTGATCAAATATTTAACTTAAAAAATGTTAGTGCATGTCAACAAAAATTATATCGCTGGATTCATTTTTGAACATTGTTTTCAATGATATAATTTTTAATAACATGCATAAATTTTTTATTAATTAAATTTATGGTCAAAGTTTGGCACAAATTATAATGGAGACCAATAAACCAGGACGGAGGTAGTAGTACGTAAGTAGAGTACTAGTACAACAATGAAAGAGAAGGCGAGAGGGTTAAAAAAATGGAATACCTGGGTAGATGGTGACGGTCCGATCGTGGTAGATTGTGTGACCATGTTGCACATCAGTGGTACCATGGGTAACGACTGCTAAGATAGTTGATCCCAATATGCCAAAGTCAGCTACAAGGTTCCAGGTTAGACCGAATCGCAGATGCAAATGCACATCCAGGATCGGCGATCTTATTTTGATCACGGGATGACTGGTCCCTGCAAAATAATGGAGTACCGTTAGGGATGCAAATGATGGTTTGTGCATTCCATTTGTAATCTCCCGTACCGTAGGATGGCAACCAGATGAAACAAGTCCCCTGGCTTGTCACCGCGAAGATGCGGCCTAGATGGTGCACGGCGTCTTCGAATGTGTAGGGGTACAAATCTGCAGCCGCCAACATGCGCCAGCCTCTGCCGTTACTGCCTCTTGCATTGATGGCAATCCTTATGTCGAACACCGCGATGAGATAGTAATCGTCGTAGCCGCGTCGCTTTGTCGGCGGATCCACAATTACTATCTTCTTCAATCTCATGTAGGCATCATCATACGTATTCAAGCCCAGCCAGTCCGGAAGGCCGATCCCAATGGTGGAGAAGGGGTCTACCGGAATGGCCGCACTGCTGTTGATGTTGTGCAAAATGATGGTGATATCCGGCCGGAGGTATGCAAGCCAATCTTCGTTGGCACCGACCCAGACCTATATATAAGACGGTGGGCAGCGGAGAAATTACGGGATAGAAATGGAATAACTAAGTACTACATGATCAAACTCCATTACTGACCTGCTCATCGGACAAAACCCGACTACCTCTCAACGTCGGCAACTCTAGCGGAGTCGACGTGCAACCATGGCCAGCGAGCGGTGGACTGTTCGAAGGATTGTCCCATAGAAGAACCTTCTCCTCGAGGACGCATGGAAGACCAACAAGCATGGCCTTTTCCCAAGCCATTTTAAGCATCGTCTTGAAATAGTTGGTGCAGGAAGCACTGAGTCTTGCGGCGGTGAGGACGTCGGAGCGGCGTGTGATTTCTCCTAGAGGATCATCGTCCAAGGTCTCCCAGCCCCGACGAAGAGGAGAACCGCCTGGCGAATCCATGGGAGCAGCGACGAACTGCCTTCTCTTCGGGGGGAGGGGAACTGGCGAGGAGGAGATAAGAGCGTAGTAACTACAGGGCCTTGTCCCTTCCATTTGTATATCGTTCCTTCCAACTGTAGCGAAGGGGTGAGGCTATTATTTACTACTAGTACTAGCATTATGGGACGTTATGGGATTGCATTATACTGTAAATAATAGCACTAGTAAGAAATTTTTGGCACTAGCTAGTAGTTTTTGGCATGGATTAAGAAATGTTGGGTATGTTTTTGCTATTTTTTGTACACTCCAACTAGTGTCAAAAAACATCTTACATTATGTGGCGGAGGAGTACGTACTCGTACTGTAGCAGTACTAGTACTACTTTCTCAACTAGTAGTGTGAGGGTACTACTAGTGCTATGTACTGTACTTCTAGTATAGTGCACCGGTTTTGATCTCTTGAATCTCAGGGCCAAGGAGCTACAGTTGGAAGTGGAGGGTACTACTGTTCTCTAGAACCATCGCTGTACTATCAATGCAGGGAAAGTACACCTGCGTAGTGGCCTAGTGGGTACTCTCGGTGCTCTATTCAGCCGCTCCTCTCACGTAGCTGGCCTACTCAGCCGCTCCTCTCACGCACACACTAGCAGCCTGTTTATCAGCGAGGGTTACTGCGGGGGCAGAACATTTGAGTTATTTGATACAGCGAGACTAGGCTTTTCACTTCCATTTGTGGAGGTGTAATGGATCTCGTCAAACATTGTTAGTAGTTCCTTCTTTATGAATGAGATGAAGCAAAGCTTTTGCCTCCGTTTAAAAAAAAACACGTCAAGAGGAATTTCTTTTATAGTAGAGCCGATAATGGAGTGAAGTCCATGTGTGCAATGCCACAAGCTACAGAGTAGTAGTAGAGCACTTTACGTACAGAGCCATATTGCATAGTTCCCAATGCCCCGCCAGGCTTTTCCGGCTCCACGGGCTTAATTGGGAGGCGCTAGTTTAAATATGCTACTAGCTGATGAGGAAGCTGCAAGCGAGGTGCGGCTAGGGCGAGCACGCGAGCCACGAGATGCTGGGAAGGAAAACCCGTTCACCTGGCTAGGCTATCGAGTGCACCTAGATTGTGGTGCCGCACGTCCGTTTGACTTCAAAACTCAAACTACCCGTGTAAAATATTGGCTCGCAGCAAAGTTACTATTTAAAAAAAGGCCGCCGTGCGTTCAGCCGGGATCGAACCCACAAAATGAGGTATACACTCCCGCGACCACTAGTAGTACTCGTTGGAGTACAACGCAACCTGGAATTGCCTTTTGTCGCCAGTAGTACATTGTTCCTTACAAGAAACCCCTAATAATGCAAGAAACCACTAATAATGCCAAGAAACTACTACCACTTGCATACGTGGCAGACTTATGATAAGACTACCTTATCAACCATTGTACATGCTGTTACCAACCAGCCTTACCAAGAAATGACTACACTACAAAGTGCCGTTATAGGCACGTTTCAACCCATGGCCCTGTTTGGATACGTTTGTTGTCAATCTAACCCTGCCATCCAAACACCACTTTGGTTAGAGTTAGTTCAGGGTTAGAATCTAACCTCTGACTTAGAGTATCAAAACAGGGCCCGTGTCGCCCATTAAGTCAACGCCTTCTATTCGACTGGGCGTTATGACTTGTGGAACCTACATGTCAGTCTACACAAAAATCCCCGAGTGACCTCCTACCTCCGGCCCGTCCACCTAGTCATCCTCGGCCATGGGACGCAGCTACCGCCGCCGGCAGAAGGCGAGGTCAAAACCGCCGGCGGTGCGGAGCCCATCTTGCGGCAGCCCGGATGCCAGCTCCGTCCGGCGCTCGCGGCCGCTAGCTAGCCAAGATAGCTCCGTCCAACTGCTTGTCTGCAAGGTTTGCTAGCTAGATTGGCACGGCGGCGCGGAGGCTTGCTCACGCGCGCCGCGCTAAGGCCAGCCATCTGGCTCGAGCGAAGGCCAGCGCGGCGGCTTGCTCGCTCGTGAGTCACGCTCGGGCCAGCCCGCCAACCCGTGCGGAGGCCAGCACGGTGTCCGGCCCGTCCGGCGGAGCGGCGGCCAACTCCCTCATCACCGGCGCCACCGACGAACACGCATCAGCACTGTTTGAAGTAATCTTCAGGAAAAATAATGATTTGAGGGGGAATAACAGAAGGTTAGATGTGGGTCCCTCGTGTCAACGGTCAAACAAAATGTGTTGGTTTAAGCTGCCTCGTCAGTACGGACGTGTGGGCCAACCCTGTCATAAATGGGTTTAAACTAACCTAATCGGTAGGTAGTAGTTTTTGGCGTGGATTAAGAAATTTTGGGTATGTTTTTGCTATTTTTTGTACAATAGATTCTTCCTAGGGCTGGTTGAAAGTGGTAGTTTTTTGTTAAATACTCTACATATTGTAAGTAGGAGTGAAAGTTAAGCTTTGGAACCCAATAAGCAAGGCTAGTTACATAGTGCATATGTGTACATGATTGAAAGTAAATATCAACCATGAGTGACTAATATCTTGATGGAAAACTCGAAACTATGGAATACTAGGGAAAAAATTTGCATGGTTGGAAATTCTAGCAATGTTCATGTGCGTTGCAACGAATCATAATTAGAATAATACTTATTCAAAAACTTGATACAAAACACTCTAATTTTGATATACGTATATCACTAGAGATATATTATGTTTCAATTAGAATATATTCCTTGGGCTGTTTTGGTGAGGTCAGGGAGGGATGTGGTTGGTTTTAAGATATTAACTATGGGTTTTTCTGCAAATTGGTAGACAAGTGAGATGTTTGTGAGAAAAGGAAACAACTTACTTCACAGTCGTTAGATGTAGATCTAATGGTCTCAAACAACGGATGGCAGACACACCATCATCACCAACTTAGTCTTCTGTAGGAGTACTAGCAAGATCCGTGCATTGCACAGAACATCAAGATGCATTTTTTTATAAAAAAACTCGTTGTGATTGACCCATGTGGTAGTAATCCCATGTGTAAAAACTAATGATATCTCGAGAAATAGGAGATAAGGTGAAGAGGAGTGAGGTGTGGTGGTGATTGGTGGTCGGACTGAGCGGAGGCATGGGGATTGGCGACGCCGGCAGCGGCCACCAGGCCAGTTTGTTCCTGAGGCTTCCTTTCTTAATTGCTCAACAATGAGGATGTTGGAGATAAGGATGAACGAGGGAAGGCCTTGTCTGCAAATGTGGAGAGGGGTGCGGGTATCTTTTAGTTTAATTCCCATCAGTCAGATATAGATCGGACGGTTTATATTGCAAGATGGCACGCGTACCATCATCACCAACTCGGTTTTTTATAAGAGAAGAAATATAAGTATGGAGATACAAACGTATTATCGATACTTGTTTCCGTAAACTAGCATCTACATTCTATTCAACGCCTAAGCATGTGAGGCCTTAGCACAATGACTTCTCGACTTTGTAAAACAAAGGTTTTCCCGTCGCCGATAAGGAGGGGGTGACGGCGGCGCGCTTTTTGGCTTGCTCTAGTCCTAGTAGTCATACTAGGTGGTCTAAGCACATGTAGATTTATTCTTGTTCACGTCTCGTGTTCACCGTACTGCCACGACTGTTGATGAATAGACGGTAAGTTATTCACGGGGAAACCCTTGTTGAGCGTGTTTGCGAGAGAGAGAGAAAGAGAGACAGTGTGTGTGTGTGATATGTCTAGAGGCTGAGGCAATGATAGCAGATTCTTTGTGTCTATGTGTGTGGAGGATAGAGAGAGACATGTACATGGGGCTTTGTGTTGTGTAACGTGGAGACACATATACATAATTAGAGAGTGAGTGTGTGAGATACACATGCGGACATGGGGAGAGATGAGGATCCAGATGACCAGATTAATGGGTGTTTGTGCGTGTCTGTGTGTGTTTGTGCACGCATTTGTGTGTGAGAGGGAGTGTGTGTATCTGGAGTAGAGAGATTACTAATGATGTAAACCTAGTATAAGGGAAGGGGGAATGGTGTGAGATGTGTAGTAGCGGGATAGCATGGGTGTGGGCGGGGGGAGCAGACTATTTGGAAGAGACATCGATTGTGTGTGGGAGAGGGGTGTGAGAGCAAGAGAGAGAGAGAGCTAGCGACGGAGAGAGAGAGAGAGAGAGAGGAAGAGAGGGGGCGAGAGAGGGGGCCGTTTGTGTCCATAAATGGCGTATAGATAGGGAGACAATGTTGATGTTGTTTGAAATTGGCCTTTGTACGGAGACGCAAGGGAAGCGACTCATCGTGTGTGTGATAGGGACTTCATGAGAGATCTAGAATAGATGGTGTAGAGAACAATGTGCGAGATCGAAAACGATGATACATTAGGGAGCTATGGAAAGAGTCACGACATATATGTATATAGGGAGGAGCTGGGGTGGGTCCGCATGTGGGAGAGATAGAAAGAGGAGAGTGGTGCACAAGGAGACAAAGTGTGCTTGTTTTGCAGTGGGGGTGGTGTGTGAGGTGAGTGTGCGAGAACCACATAACTAGGGAGATAGACGTTTGGGGGCGAAGTTTTGTGTGTATGGGAAAGATACACTCTACATAGTGCGTGTGCTTGGGAAAGAGAGATGCCGGGAGACCTAGCTAGAGAGTGGGGGAAGAGATGTGTGCATGCCCAAGAGACAAAGTGATAGAGACCTATATTGGGGTCCGGACTTTAGAAGAGAGAGGGGTGTTAATGTGCTCGTGTGTTGGTGTTTGGGGGAGACAACGACTTCTGTGTGTGTGGGGCGACGAGGGGGGTTTGGCTTCAGATAAAGAGTGAGGTGTCTATATTTGAGGGACTTTAGCGTAATTGAGATATACATGGTCAATAGTGTGTGCACTCAAGGTTGATCAATTTGTTTCACAGTTTGGACTATGAGATAACGATACTTTTGAACATGCGTGATATACTTTGATGTACCAGAATTTCAAACCTAAGATTGGAATTTTGGAATTCGACTCCATCATTAGCTTTTGTAATTCATTTAAATGGATGTACATTTTAAGCCGGGATTTCGTGATTTCAAATTCATATATCAAACCTAGAGATATAAACATACGGGCATGTTCAAACTTTATAATCATCCACTTTATTCATACACATACACATTCTTGCTTTTGTCATCATATTTAGGATAAACACATTTGGAATTTCACTTGAATTGGACCATATGATGGTATTTGCTTGTAGTAGCTCAATGATCCATATTTGAATTGAATGGACAATCTAAGTTTCGAGTTGGAGACATTGATTTTCAAAACTTGCACTTTTTTTGCGTTCAAAACAAACAAATTCTCGGCCACGATATCATAGTTGGCCATACAAGAGGAGAATATAATATTAGGTGCCAAAAGCTTTCAAACTTCCCACTCACATCGAAATACCTCGCGCCCGAAAGTTTAGCCCTGCGATATTCCTGTTACCCTCCCACATGAATGGAAAAGGGATGCTTTGGTAACTCCATTGTTTTCCCCTCTTTGCCCCCAACATTCTTTCCCAGAGCCCCTCCCCTTCCCCTCCCCGACCCCCCCCCAACCACGGCAAGCCGGCGAATCTAGTCGTCCGCTGCAACGGTGGACCTCACACCCCAACGGATCTACCTTCCGCACCTTGGAACCCCCAACTGCCAACTCACCACTTCACCGGAGGTGCTTCAGCGACTGGCTTGTACACCGCTCCAGATCTCCTTGACCGCCATCATGGTCCACCACACCGGATCTTCTTAACCGGCGCCCTTGTCCACCACAGTGTAGGCCCTTCACTGACTCCCTCGTCCGTCCCTTCGCTGGCCCTTCATACAAGCCCTCGTCCGCCGCAACAGATCCGCCTCACCGAAAGCACTGTACAACGCGCCCGCCGAAGCCTTCGTCCACTGCACCGGACCCGCTCCACGGACGCCATATTCAACTCCATCGGCCCTGCTTTACCGATGCTGCAGCCTCATCAGGTTATTTCGATATGTACTCCTCCGGTTTTTCTCTTTATCGTGCAACTGTTCACTTACCACAGATGAGCTTTCTTGTATGTCGACAGGCGCCGCAACTGTAGCACCGGAGCCGCTTGAGCGACGGTGACAGCCAGCCCAAACTCAACCGCAACACGAGCACCATCGACGATCCTTAGCTATCAAGTATGCCAACGATACCCATACGCCGCCGAGAATCAGGTACTACTATCCAACGGCCGACGCCTACGTTCACTTCCTTAGCATAAGCACCGCACCTTTGAATTTCTTCAGGGCATCATTCAGTTTTTCATGAGACGCGTTATTCTGCTTGCACCTGTAGGGCCATACTTCTGGCAGTGAACATGTTGCATGTGCTAAATTACATATCAGTGCACATATAGTTAATATGCTTTAGTTTTGTCCTAAGTATTACTGTATTTCCTAGATATCACTACCTACTATTTTACTTCTTGCATGCTATATTTATGATAATGGTGTTGTTCTGATGCCACCTGTTGGTTCCATCAGACTGCTTCATGTTCTCTATGCTTAATTACACATCAGCAAACTAGCATGTGGTTCCTCTGGTTTTTGTTCGTTTTACCCTACATTTTCTGATGCTAGCTATTACATCACTGCTACGAGCCTTTGTTCATTACTTTTTTGTGTGTTCTTGATCTTCCTAAGTTGCATGACTAAGTTGATGCTTCTATTAATTATGGAGCTGCCAACCCCATCAAGCAAAATATTTGTTCTTTTGGGGCTGGCACCTCGAACAAGCATAAAAATAGAGGGAAGCAGATATATTGTCGTGTATGCACACACCCTTCTATCATTAGTTTAGATGAACCATTGATGATCAATTCGAACCAGTGCATGCGATTAAAATTAATTTTACCTAAATAGAGGGTGCAGAATATACTACAACAAGTAGATTTGCAACCATGGGATGCCGACGATATCTTCAAAGAACATTGCAACAGCAGCGAGGCTTCACAACAACATATGGTAAGCCAGTGTGTTATAGTACATGTGAAATGTAATGCGTGTCGGCTGTTTTCTTGGCTTGTGCCCTCAACCTGTAATCCTAAAGAATAACAAATAGTTTAGTTGTCTGCTTTGCTGTATTGCTTGATTCGAATGCTTGTTCGTTACTTGTTATGCTATACCTGAGTTGGCCAATATGTTAGCAGTGCCTGCTGTACTATCGTAAAGAAATGCATGCCTAGTTTATTTGAGTCCTTAACTTTTCCTCTGAACTTCACCACCAGATTGTCTTCGTAGTTTATATGAGGCCACACTGTTAAGTGCTTTCTCACATTATTTCAACTGCTTAGATGCCTTGGCAACTTAAATTAGCAGTGGTACACTCCCTTTCAACTAGGGATGTCAACTGGGTCCCGGTTAATCCCGATTAAAGTCCACTAGTGGTATGATAGTTCAAAAGAGTTTTTGTTTTTTGAGGAAAATGAACCAAGGAGCTAGCAAAAACTAACTAGATGGGACTGGCGGATGTCGTTTATTTGCCACTTACATCCCTAGTTTCATCTTACCATTTTAATTTCTTTTTGGCTGATGCTGCTTCGAACCATTTAGATATAGCTTGCCATGCTCGGCAATAATTCATATGTCGTTTACCATGTAAGCTTACTGCCTGGATCATGCGATAACTATCTCTTATTTATGTCCAGCGGAAACCTTTCAGGATGCCATTCACACTAGGACACAATGTACAACCCCAGAATCTATTTGTGGAAGAAGTGCGCCATCCATGTTACCAGATGGTAGCAGTTCAGAGGCAACACCGCGGGAGAGCAGTCTGAGCATAGATATTATAGTTCTTGAGGCTCTACTAGAGGCATAAAGAGATGGTGTGGCTGCCATGAATGAGGTAATCTCGATCTTGAAGCTGGAAATTATGCAATTATCTGCACGCATTATGCAAGCAACCCAAGAATTGGAGGAAGTAAGAATGTTGCATTTGCAGACGGAGGAGGTCCTGCTGCTTCTGCTATCTGAAGCCCAGGGTAATACCAGTTCTTCTTTAGATAGCAGTTGAAATTGTCATTAGATTATTGTACTTTCATGTTGTGTCATGTCTCTGAATGGATTATGTTGTAAGACCCCCTATGTTTTCCATGTGTTGTAATGATCCGGATTTTTTAGGTGAGGTAATCCTCAGTACTTGTATGATTGACATACGGTGAACTATTTTTCATGTGAGCATATTGTATTGGATGAAATAACTGTTTGACTCAAAGTGTATCCAACCTACTGAATTCAAAGATCACGGCATTTCTAAATCATAATCATATATAAAGGTGGAATAAATCTTTGTTGTGGTTTTGAAGAAATAAATAACAAAACGTAGAATAATCTATGGATATTCGTAATCGAATAAAAATTGGATTTGGTTTTAGTTGCCAGGGCCCAGGGCAAACGTGAATGCTAATTCTCCCAAGTTTTGAACGAAGCGTCCAAACACCCACTATCATTTGTGGGCTGCCCGAAGCTAGTGTTTGCGAGATGGAAATTACTGTCTACCCCTAACACTTGACATCCTTATCGACCGGATTTACATTGCTGTCGATAGGGGTAGACTAGTAACTGCAATCAGACGTGACACGACGGCCTTTGAGCCCATTCAGACATGGTGGGCGCCAAACGTGGGCGGCAAAACACATTTGATTCAAGCTCGTCTGAAAGACATGTGTCTTTCCCTCCATTTCCCCATTCATCCACGATGGGCGGCAAAACAAACTCTCCTCGTCCGAAATTGATGTAGGCTAATATTTTAAATAGGGGCAGATGTGTAACTTCCCTCAGACGTGACACAACCGCCCTACCTGTCAGCCCCGTTCATACACCGCGGGCGCCAACCGTGCGCGGCAAAACACCCTCTCCTCGCCCGAAATCGTTACCGGCAAATATTTGGGAGATCCGAGATTACCGTCCTATCCCCAACCGACGTGATGTCCGAAATTTTAAACGGGGGATAAGTTCGTAACTTCCCCCATTTCAGACAAGCGCGTCCCAAAGTTTGAGATCATCCCCCCTCCCCCTCCATTTCCCCATTCATACATCGTCGGCGCCACGACAACCTCCCCACTGCGGCCAGCCTCCTCCGTCCGCCACCCAATCCTCCACCTTGCCGGAGCCGCTACCCCTACCCCGTCGTCCACTCCAAGAGATGGATGTCTCTCATCCACGGTGCCGGTCCAGGATCCTTTCATCGCGTCGTCTCGCTTCATCGCCGCCATCGTCCACTTTGCCGTTGCCGCTCCTACGACTGCCTCGTCCACGGCAACATGATTTATCCCCCAACCCGGCCGTCTGCCATCTAAAGTCTTCTTCCCCGCCGCCGAAAGCCATCGCACCCGCAGCACCCTCAACGTATCAGCAGGGGCCTGCACGGTGTACAAGAGAGGTGGTACTCTTCCATATGTGCTTAAGTCATTGATCTCACCCGGAAAATAGATCTTAAATTGTTTATTGTACTTTTCTTGTCCGTACCAAATCGTAGTGGCTAGTTGAATGCAAACATTGGTTGCGAAGTAGCTTTGTCTGGTTTGCACCTT
This sequence comes from Triticum aestivum, assembly GCF_018294505.1. Taxonomy (NCBI): domain Eukaryota; kingdom Viridiplantae; phylum Streptophyta; class Magnoliopsida; order Poales; family Poaceae; genus Triticum; species Triticum aestivum. The sequence continues at coordinate 146,351,163 of NC_057802.1, forward strand.
CAGATCCGCCATGTCAAGGTCACTATACTCGTAAAGCTTATGGTTTCCCCCCTTTATATTCACTACCATCATCGTAGGTGCTTCACCGCTTCGTGTCGTGCTAGCACTGCTCCTCAAGACCTCAACCCATCAAGCGAAACAACATGCCACTCATAATTGCAAAGCTTACGTGTTGAAATATGAATCTGATATGATGCTCATATTACTAAAATAGAGAATGTTTAATTGGTCACCTAATGTTCCTATATTCGCTTCGAAAAGCATGTGTGCCACCCACTGGTCCAGCTAGTTCCACTTTCCTCATTTTACTCTTGATGCTTAGGGTTTTCCCCTTTTATCTACTCTACTATGATCTGCGTAGGTGCTTTCTGTCATACTAGCATCACTCCACCCTTCAAGCTAAAAAACACAACACTCGAAATTCCAAAGCTTAGTTGTTCAAATATGATTGTGATATGATACTGATATTAGTTAACAGACACATTTAATTGGTTAGCTAAAGGTCCCACTTGGGTTTCCAAATGCATGTCGCGACATATAGAGAGACAGCAGAATTGCATTTCTTTGTCACTTGTTGACTGTACTTTCTTGTCCATACCAAATCTTAGTTGTTATTTCAAAGCAAATATTGGTTGCTAACAACCCTTTGCTCGGTTTGCAGCTTCAGATCTGCCATCCCACTGCCACGGTCAACACTATACTCATCATGCTTACAGTTTCCCCATTTTATGATGACCACGATCAGCCTACATGGTTCATGTCGTAATAGCACTGCTCCACCCATCGAGCTAAACAAGCTTAGTTGTACAAATTCAAATCTAATATTACGCTGATATTAGTAAAACTGAGAGATGTTTAATTGGTCAGCTAAATGTTCCTACTTTAGTTTCAAAATGCATGTGAGCCACATATGGAGAGACCGGAAGGAATAGTATTTCTCTGTGCGCTCTGGTTCATCATGGGTGGCCAACCGACATTGTATAGAAAGACTTGTAATATCTTCAATCTGCCTGCTCTTCTGCTCTTCTTTAAGATGATCCTCTTCTCTTGCGGTCGACTGGTCAGGTCGAGTTATTCTCCCTTAGTATATTTTCAATCTATCAGGTCAGGTCGACTTGTTCTTCTTTACTATATGTTGAAGTTGTCATCTGTGAAGTATCATCACTTCTGGAGCTCTCATATTTTGAGTAGTAGGCCACATTATATTAATGCACACACCAAATTACAGCATGCATGGCACCTCTTAGAAGAATTGCAGAGATAGCACAAAGGGTTTACAGGGAGGAAGTACTGGATTAGAATCACTTCTGCATTACAAAGATAATCTCACTTGGTTTTATGTTTTCATGCATGTTAGGTATTGAACATTATCAAAATGAATATGAGAATGGGCGCACGAGAGGAATATTGCGGAACAATCCACTGGCTAACAAACTTGGCATGGTGGAGGATGGTCTATCTTATTCACCCATCAAGGTGCATGCTCTAACTTGGCAAGGTTGTATTGGTCGCACATATTTTGCATCTGACCTCTTGCATTACTTCTACTTTGTTACACCATCTGCTTAGTTTAAGCATCATATATGAGTATATGCCATACCTTTCCATTTTCTGTACCTATTCCATGTGTCGTCATACTATGTTTTTCCAGTCAAATGTTGTTCTTTCGTAATAGATGTCCAAAAGGAAGAGGGTGATTGCAGATCCTCAAGGAGTACAAACTAGGTATTTGGAGAAGGTAGTGATGCCTGTTAAATCAGATAGATCAGCAGCCATAGAAAACACAGGGCCAACTATAACAGACTTTACCCCTACTCCATGTAGCGACCAGACCTCAAATGGCCTGTGCTGCTGTGCACCAGTGTCATCCCTGGATCAGTAATGCTGACACACACAGTACAAATGGAGGATTTATAACAGAGTAGCAATCACACACTTATTACATCGAAAATCTCCAAAGAGATTAAGTATGGTAAACATGGCTTAAGGCCATCTAATAACGATAACAGCGGAAGACTTGGAAGATAAGTGAGTCCATCAACTCCAGAGGCATCACTGAGTATAAGACCACGACCTAAGGCATCTTACTCGTCGTCTGAAAAGTCTGCAACATGAAACGTTGCAGCCCGAAAATGGGTCAGCACATAGAATATGCTGGCAATGTAACACATAGAGATTAATGAATAATAGCAAATGCTATACTACATGCATATATGGCTGGTGGAAAGCTCTATGTTTACAGTTTTGCGAAAAGCCAATTTTATCCTACTTCAAAGGAATAAATTTTATTTAACTATCATGGTGGTTGTGAAACATTGAGATGGTTGACAGCATCTCAATCCCAATTAAAAAAGTCATCAATAACCCAACAAAATTAATTAGAAGTAACATAGTGTTGAGATTCACATGATAATCCAAGTACTAGATACTCAAGTTGTCCATAACCGGGGACACGGCTAACCATGATTAGTTTATACACTCTGCAGAGGTTTGTGCACTTTTCCCCACAAGACTTGATCTCCTCCGTTGGATTACTCGCACTACATGGTGTTTGAGTAACGGATGACCAAGACATAGTCTTTCAGAAGTGTTTGCACCTTACGTATGGGTAGACAGTTACACCTACTTTCCCCTACATCTGCTAGTCTACCACTGTAAGAGTTCACACAACTTAGTCAACTATGCTAGAGCCCATAATAGCTTGCGGCTGCACACGGAAGTTTCTAGCATGAATAATCTCATGATCCCTTAGAACCTGGGTGGCGGTCCAAAAGAAAAACAGGCAATCCTGGAATACCCAGCTACCTCAATCCACCCAGATGTGAGTTTAAGTTGCCACCTTAAGTAAAACATTAATTAACAATCTCACATCTGTCATGAATTTCACTCAAACCCAATCCACGTCTACGAGCATAGCATGGCAATAGTAAAAGCAACGTAGAAGTAACTCCCAAAGGTTTGATAATAAACAGGGCAATAGGTACTACCTCAACTACTTCCCAATACCCACAATTTAATTAGATCCTAATCATGCAATGTTTGAGGGAAACAGATGTAATGCAATAAAACTGGGTATGAACGGGATATGATCAAAGTGTTACTTGCCTTGCTGGTGATCCGCAAAACCTAGCGATTCGAAGTAACAAGCGGCACACTCCGGGTACTCTATCGCAAACAAACAAGCATACAATCATTACTCATCTAATGCACAGGTAAAACTCGAATGAAAGATCTAACCAGAAATTTCAACTTAAGAACTCCGGTTTGCAAAAAGAATCAACTCGAAAGAAGCAACGAAAGTCAAACGGCGAAAGAAAGAAACTTCGTTTGCTAATCTGGATCTAGGTCAAATTTTACTGTAGCAAAAACTTGTTTGAGTAGGTTAAACGGAAAGAGAATTTCGAGACGAAACTCTAGGCGCTTGAATCGCCTGATTCCGATAAACGAGCGAGAAGTTAAACAGAATCGAAGATTCGATCGGAAATCGAATATGAGAAAATAACGAGAAAATCTGACGAAAAAGAAAAACGGACGAACGGTTAAATAACGGACGTTCGTTAACAGAGAAAAACCGACGAAAGAAAGAAACTTCGTCAAAATCTGGATCTAGGTCAAATTTTACTGTAGCAAAAACTTGTTTGAGTAGGTTAAACGGAAAGAGAATTTCGAGACGAAACTCTATGCGCTTGAATCGCCTGATTCCGATAAACGAGCGAGAAGTTAAACAGAATCGAAGATTCGATCGGAAATCGAATCTGAGAAAATAACGAGAAAATCTGACGAAAAAGAAAAACGGACGAACGGTTAAATAACGGACGTTCGTTAACAGAGAAAAACCGACGAAAGAAAGAAACTTCGTCAAAATCTGGATCTAGGTCAAATTTTACTGTAGCAAAAACTTGTTTGAGTAGGTTAAACGGAAAGAGAATTTCGAGACGAAACTCTAGGCGCTTGAATCGCCTGATTCCGATAAACGAGCGAGAAGTTAAACAGAATCGAAGATTAGATCGGAAATCGAATCTGAGAAAATAACGAGAAAATCTGACGAAAAAGAGAAACGGACGAACGGTTGAATAACGAACGTTCGTTAACAGAGAAAAACCGACGAACGCGTTCGTTAAAACGAACGGTTCGGTGAACGCTCGCAAAATAGTAAAACCGAAAAAAACCGATCTAGGGTTTTTTTTAAACGAAGGGTTTTTTTTAAATAAAACCGGCGAAGAACGGGGCAGGCAGTACCTCGTCGGAGCGGGCGTTCCGGCGGGGCTCCGGCGCTCGGGGCGAGGGGCGCGGGGTGCGGGGGGCTCGGGGGGGTGACTCCGGCGGCGAGGGGCGGCGGCTCCGGCGGCTCCCGACGGCGGCGGCGGGCAAGTGCGGGTGGCGGCGCTCGGCGAGATGAGGGGCGGCGGCGGCGGCTCGAGGTGAGGAGAGAAGCGAGGGGGGGTATATAAAGGGGGGTCCGAAGGTGGCTTGGGGAAGGGGCGGCGAGGGGAGGCGTGCGGTGGCCGGACTCGGCAAGGCGGCGGCGGCGCTCCCGTGCGGGAAGAGGAGAGGGCGCGGGCGGGCCGTCGGCTGGGCCTTTGGCCCAGTCGGCGCGCGGGCGTTTTTTTTTAAATAAGTTCCGCGGAAAAAAAATACGTAGAAAATAAATAAAAATCAGAAAAATATGAAATCAATTTTCCCCATCTAGTTAGAAAATCAAGAATAGGGTGAACACTTTTATAATCCAAAATAAATATTTTGAAAACATGCAATATTTTTAATGCAATAAAAATTGCAAATAAATTCCAAATAATGATTTTAACATTTTTCCTCCAGTATTTCAATTGTTTTGGAGAAGTCATATTTTCTCCTCTCATTTATTTAAAATGAAATATTTTTCCGGAGAGAAAAATAATTAAAACCACACTCCTCGTTTAAAAATCAAATTTGATAATTCGAGAAAATTCCCAACTCTCTCCGAGGGTCCTTGAGTTGCTTAGGATTTATCGAGGATTTATCAAAATGCAACAAAACATGATATGCAATGATGATCTATGTATAACATTCCAAATTGAAAATTTGGGATGTTACACTCCAGTGGCCAAACCCCTATTAGAACTGCCGACAGCCCAGCATCTGGTACTATCTATGATATCAATTCAAAATTTGAAATCCTAAATTTCTGCATGTGCCTTACCTTCTCTCTTGTGTGAAAACTAATTTCAGATGAATCTCCTTGCTCAAAGGATCATATGATCTCACGACAATACTGGACTCTGCATTGCTCTTGTCAGTACCTCTTGCCCTGTGTCAGCATACTTACACTCATTGTTGTTTGATTATGTAGCATCACTGTAAATGTTCGCTTCTTTATCCTCCCTTTGCTTGAAATTATAAGATCTATATTTACTCTTAGATAAATGTAGAATTAACACAATGGTTATGAAGTTTTGGATTGCTCATGTAAGTACCTGTTGTCATGTAGTCCCTCTGTATCGAATTAATTGTTGATCAATTGGATGTATTTAGAACTTAATAGTGCTAGATACATCCATTTGAGCGACAACTAATAACGGACGGTGGTGGTATTACTGTACATGCATCGCGAGATAGTTGAATGTCTAGCATTACTCTGCATCTTATCTGCCCTGCCCTCCACTTTCTCCAAATCATCATATCTACATTACTCTTACCAAAATGTTGAATAAAGCCAATAACACTGCACACGTTGATGTCTGCATTCCTCTTGTCAGTACCTTTTGCATTGTAACGCTGTACTTAATTAATTGCTATTTGATTATGTATCATCAGTCTGCACCCGAGCTTCATTATCCTCTATTTCTTCCAATATTATTTGATCTATATTTACTCTATGCAAAATGTAGAATAATGGCAATGCTTATAAAGAATTTTCTTTGGGGAATTTATTGAATTATCTTTCCATCAACATGGAGAAGGGCTTTGTCCAGCCCGTGTTAACATGTAATGTAAGTTCATCCTTCTCAAGCCTTCAAACTTGTTTCTAGTATAGATTTGGATAGGCATCATTTCCTCCACTGCTGTTTACATCTGATTGGATGTTTGCAACAACTACCAGTTTTAAATTGTAGTTGTAAAAACATGTTCCTTATGCAGAACAGATCCATTTATTTGCTTATATAATTGTGAAACCTGTTACATGTCTCCTTGTTTCTCGTTCAGAGTCATATCTCTTATGCCTGGCAGAACTTTAGGAAAGATAGTGAGCCAAACCATCTTGAGGACAGCGAGATGACCCCAAGGTCCTGTCTTGATGAAGACAGTGAGTTGAAGCTACTCACCAGCAGGTGTGAGACAACCTCTGTGCAGCCACTGCCTCAATCAGTTCGACTTCTTCAGTCTCAACTTAAAGCGGAAAGGCTTGCTTCAGCTCAGCTCCGAGTTGAAGGCAAAGATGTAATGAAGATGTCAGGGGACTGCCTTGCGCACTATGGTGCCATACAGCTAGGGATGAAGCATCTATCATTGACACAACTGAGGTCTCATCAGCTTGTTCGGCTGGTTGCGGGGCCCGAGCTTGCCAGGTCTAGTGCCTTGTGAAGTGCTCTCAGTTTTGTATATTCTTTTCTCGGCATGTTTATATGCACTGGTGGTGACCTTTGATGCCCAGTGTATGTAATCCGCGGTCATGTTGTGCTTTATTATCACCAGTAGCGAACTTTGATTCCCAGTGGATGTAATATGCCATAATTTCTTTGTTGTATAGTCTAGGTTTATTCTTTGGTCGGTATGTTGTAATTTACGCCGGAAGGTTTAGTGGATCTCAGTGTTGTCGGTCTTCAGGCCGGCCCGTTACTCATATGACCCAAAACGTGGGCCTATAATCATCTTGGGCCATTAGCAGGTCTAAACCTATAGTAGTTTCCCGCCTTTAACAGGCCATGGGCTACAATTTACTGTAGTGACACTGGGCTTCCTACGGGCCGTAGAAACAATGGGCCTTCTATGGTCCGTAGAAACAATGGGCCTTCTACCGGCCGTATCATCAATGGGCCTTGGATGGGCCGTATGATCGATTGGCCAAACATGGGCCAAAAACAGACCGCATTATGGCCGTAAATGGGCTAGAGTTGGAGTGGTCCATTCATGGGCCGACCATAATGGGCCGTCGTTAATAGGTTGTATTTGATGATGCTATGAAAACGTCCCAACGAATTAACGGGCCACAAACGGGCCGACTGTAACCACGGGCTGAATTTGGCCCACAAGCAGAAAATGGCAGTAACGGGCCGTAAGTAACTGAATGCTGGAAATGAGCCCAAGAATAAATGGGCCCTGAGAAGGCCGAAAGTTAACATGGGCTGGAAACGGCCCAACGGAATAATGGGCCGTTAATGGGTATAAAGTGATACACTGTTCATTACGAGCCAGTTTCACCACGGGTCGTTAATGGGCCAAGAGTTACAAAGGGCCTCATATTGGCCGAAAGACGTCATGGGCCATACATGGGCCGGAACTTAAAACGGGCTGGAATTATATTGGACGGCCCAGATGACGCTACTGGGCCTAATTCGGATAGGCCGTAAACGGGCCCTGAGTTAGCGGGCTGTATATGGGCTATATGCGAACAGGCCGTTAACAGGCTTTCCGTGGGCCGGCCCGCCACCTTTTGACCAAGTCAAACGGGCCGCCCTTTTCACAGGAATGGGCCTCTGTTGTGCTGTGCCACATGTCGACGTATCATTGGCGCTTTTGGTCCAATGAGTGGATGACATCTGTCCCAACGGTGAGCCGACACGTGTTTCCTCTAGCCAATGATGATTTTACACATGGAAAGTCGGGGCTGTTAACCGGTTATCGGATCCAAAACCGGACCCGATAGCTTAACGGCGTTCCGTTACGGTGGATGCCACGTGTCGGTCACCCTTGACGAAAGCACTTCTGTGACGCGCGATTTATCGTCATGGAAGTGGATACTTCCGTGATGATAATTTTGGTAATGTCATGGAACACTTCTACGACAGCACAAGTATGACTATCTTCATTCTCTCATAAATTTTTCATGGATGTACATGCATGACAAAAAACGTGACCTACTGTGACAAACACGTATCATCACGGAAGTGTATTTTTTTTGTAGTGGCTGCTAGCTACTTCGCACTTTGCTAGGTGAACCTCGGTTGGGGGGAGGGGGCATGCATTCATAGCTTAGGATTCCCTTCGTGCCGACACGAGGGGGGTGGGGGCAAGAAATACCATGCACTTTGCAAGATAGGTGCCACATCGAAGTTGCATTTGGTATTTGAAAATCAAACCACCCTTTTCATACATAAATTTGGTCCACATGCAAGTCTACTAATGTTGTGACCCTCTCCCGCATCATTTTTCGCCAAATTTATGAACATTAGACAATTCAGATGACGCGACAGACACGGTTCACTCAAACTAAACGTGGGCATTGGGCTCCACAATGCTTCCCGTCTCAAAAATATCTACCCTCCTGAACCTTTTTCTGTTTGATAACACACGGTTATTGTGTTTCGACCGTGTGTGATGCTTCTTGTTCCCAATCCCGCATGCATCCCTCGAAAATATCTGCCCGCCTCGATGGTTTTTCTACTTCATAACACATGGTTGTTATCTCCAGACCATGTGCGATGCACCATCATCAAAATTTTCAATAGCCCCGGCATTTCACTCAAGCATTTGACTCCTGCGTAGTAAAATTTTCAGTACCCGCGTCATTTTCTCAGACACACACTCGCCCCCTCCACACACATACACACACACCAAAACCTCCTCGGGCGTGCGCGTGCACACACACACACACCCTCCCTCACTCGAAACCCTAGCAAGGTCCCCGCCGTTGCCGCCACCGGTAGGCCTCCATTGTCAACATTTGTCGGTTTGCCCGTCCAGCTTACCCACCGATCTCCATACCCAGGCCGCCCTGAGTTTCTTAGATGACGCCTGCCAAATGCCCCCTTTCCCACAGATCCCCATCCCCATCCCCATCCCCCACTCCAGAGCGTCGCAGCCTAAGCCCAGCTACACTTCCCGTGGAGCTCGAGGAGCGACTGGCCCAAAAGAGGTGTATCGCGGTCTCTTCGCTCGACGTCACCGAGGAAGCTGATGACCATTACTGGCGGCATGCACTCAAGCAGCGGGCTAGAGTATGCAGGCATGTCTCGGCCGCCGGCTATGATATCGAGGTCATCGACAGCGACGGCCTGAGGCGGGCTATCTCACAGGTTAAGTGGCCCACCCCCAACCCCTCGGGTTCAACCGTCGTTGATCTCTTCCATGGCCCCGCGCTGATCTCCTCTGGCTCGCTGTCACAACCCTAGATTAGTCTTTGTTTGTCTTTGCTAGATCATCATGTCATCATGTTTGAATTCAAAGGAAATTTGAATTGGGGATGACCAAGCCCTGGCACTAAATCAATTCAAATAGGTTCAACTCAAAATATTTTCAATGAACCTAGAATGCCCTCCAAAAATGTTCATTATTTATGGAAAAGGGTGAAAACCTTAACCAGTGATGATTCACATTTTTCTATGGCATTTATGGTCTCTGAATTAACCAAATAAGTATTTGCATTAGAGTTATAAATTCTTATAATTATATTTTTAGCTCCAATAATTCTGAAACATTTTGTGCGTCTCCAGAATAATCCATCTAGCTCCCACAATATTTTTCAGAAGCAACACAATTGAATTGGTTTCAAAACCAAATTCAAAACACATATGCAAAATAGAAAAACAGAAACAGAAATGGAGAAAGAGGGAACTAACATGGCGGCCCGCTGCTGTACCTGCTAGCCCAGCCCACCTGGCCCTCCTGCCAGTCATCTTCCCCCTCTGCCAGTAGGCAGAGGCAGGACAAAGCGCGCACGCACGCACACACGCGCCACCTCCACCCTGCTTGCTTGCCCCCTCGACGGCCTGGACGCCTCTGGCGTCGCCACGCACCCCTGGCTTCTCTCCCCTCGTGTCTCTACTCTCCTCTAGCCCTCTCTCGCGCAGCCACCATGAGCACCCGAGAGCGCCGCTCACTGTCGCCGTAGCTACTGCCCACGCCGAGCCCCGTTGCCGTGTCCCACTGGTCCGCCGTCGAGCAATACCTCACCAAGCTGAAGGGCACATCGCCGGACTCTCTGTGACGACGCCTCCGAGCTTGTCACTGCCGCATCTGCCGCCGGACTTCGCCTGTCGATCTGCGTCGTCCAGTGCCTCCTCGAGCACAACGACGGCGCCGTTCGAATCTCTGTGGGCCTGCCGTCATTTCCTCCTACTCCCCTGGTCATGCTCGTCCGCTAACTGACCTCGCCGTCCTCCCCGTGTGCTCCGGCCACCGCCTGAGCTCGCCGCCGCCGCTGCCAGAGACCACCTTAGCACCCGCCGCAGACACCCCTCGACGCGCCGCGTCGCGCTGAGCACGTAGAGCCCAGCCCCGCTCGCTCCCGCCGCCGGAGTCGCCGGAACGGCGAACGCCGCCGCGCCTGGGTTAGCGCCAGCGTTAATTGCTGACGTGGCATGTTAATCAAACGCTAACGACACCGCTAATTAAACCCCCTAGTTCACTAACTACTGGGCCCTAGGCCCCTAATGTTTTAGTTAGGTTTTAATTAAACCTCCTTGCCCACTCTGCCACTGACATGCGGGACCTGCGCGTCAGGTTTGACCCTAGAGCGGGACAGTTGACCTGCTAACGCAGGGATGACACAGTGCTGATGTCATAAATGTTTTCTTGTTAATTAATAAATCAGAGATAACCTAAACTTCTAAAAATCGTAGAAAATAATCTACAGATCAGAATGAAATAATTTATATATGAAAAATGATCAGAAAAATCCAATCTATCCATCTGTACTAGTTTCATGCATGATAAAGAAACTTAACCCTGCTGTTTAGATCAAAACATGATAATGCATTATATGAGTTCATAACTTGAGTTGGAATTTGAACCCTTGGTTCAAATAAGCTCAAACCCCTTCTGTTCTAGTTGCATTAGCTCAAATCACAGCATGTTGCCATGTGATGATCATGCATCATATTGTGCACTGCATTGATTGTGTTTTCTCTCTGCTGCCAGTAACTGTCCCCTCTTAGTAAACGTGGTTCCGACAATGAGTTCGATGACACCGATGAAGAGCTATGCTATCTTCAGAAGTGCCAGGCAAGCAAAACCCCATTGTTCATTCCGATACAATCCCACTCTCTCGCTCCTGCTCCTTTTTACTGCATTAGGACAACAATGATTCAACTGTTACATGATGCGGTAGTTGAACCCCTTTCCTCTGCATGACCTGTCATTGCCACAGTAAATAGATGAAACCCACTAGCATGAGTAGGAGTTGTTTGAGCCCTAATGTGCCTACTCATTCATGCTTGTTTGTCATGCCTACTGTTTCTTAGAGTTGTGTCAGGTCTGATTCTTCGGGGATGAATTGGAAAGTTGTGAACATGTCCTACTGTTGAGAGCTAAGTGTGTGAACACGATTTGGTAAAGGTAGCGGTGCGATGCCATGTAGGACTACATGGTGGGTTGTCTCATTGAAACTGTCCTCAGGAACTGAGTTCTGTGTTTGTGATCCATGAACAGCTACTACCACACATTAGGATCCTTAATTGACTCTCTCGACTTATTAACCGCCCCTGTCCTCTGTCCAGGAGTTGCAAGTAGTTTATGGTGTTTGTAGTATGCTGGAGGCCGTGCGCAGCACTAACCCGTGGGGTGGGCTGTGATGCAGTAGGCACGTGGCCCGGTGTACCGAGTCGCCCGTTTGGTGACCCGAGAACCCTGCACACATCGTTCCGGGCCGTAGTGGAAACCTCGGCCGGACTCCCTGCGGATGGAACCTGAATATGCGATAAACCTGGACTAGGGACTTGTGTGGTTAGTCAGGTCGTGGCCAACATCCTCGCCAGGCTTCCGCTTGAAGGTTGTCGAGATACATAACGTGTACATGGCGGTAAGTGGCGAGAGCGTGTGTGAAGAAGTACACCCCTACAGGGTTAACATCATCTATTCGAATAGCCGCGTCCGCGCTACAGGACCTCTGGGTTGCCTATACAGTTCATAGACAAGTGAAAGTGGATACTCTAAAATGCACGAGATAAGCGTGAGTGCTAGTGATGGCATTCTCATAGGGAGACGGGAGCGGATCCATAGTGGTGTATTGATATGGTGAATATGTGGACTCGTGTGCGCCACCTCAAAAGAGTTACTTGCAGTCGTAGTTTAGGATAGCCAACGAGTCAAAGCTGGCTTGCTGCACTTAAACTCCACCACCCCCCTTTGTTGATACCGATGCATATGTAGTTAGTTCTGATGTAAGTCTTGCTGGGTACATTTGTACTCACGTTTGCTTAATTTATGTTTTGCAGAGAGACTTCAGTCTCGCTAGTAGTTCTGCGTGGACTTCGAGGTTTAGCTTGTTACCGCAGCTACGATCTTATGCCCTCGGCAGGGTCTTGTAGATAGTCAGGCTTCTCAGTCTTTTCTTTTGTAGTTGTCTGTACTCAGACAAGTTAAGCTTCCGCTTGTGCTTGTTGCTTGTATGACTTGAATGCTGGGTCACCAGACCCATGTTTGTAATATCTGGCTCCTCGGAGCCTAATGAATAAATACTTTGAGTCGTAGAGTTTTGTTGTGATGCCATGTTGTATTAGCACATATAGAGCATATTGTGTGTATGTTATTGAAATGCTTGGTATGTGTGGGATCCGATAACCTAGTTGTTTATTTTTGGTAGCCTCTCTTACCGGGAAATGTCTCCTAGTGCTTCCACTAAGCCATGTAGCTTGCTACTGCTCTGGAACACTTAGGCTGGCCGGCATGTGTCCTTCTTCGTTCCTGTGTCTGTCCCTTCAGGGAAATGTCAAGCACTGTTCCTTGAAGTCCTTGTAGCTTGCTACGACTTAGGTTCATACATTGATGACCAACACGTTCGTTGCTGGGTCATGTATGCCTGTTCCTGTAAGTTAGTGCCACTTTGGTTTCACGACTAGTCAAGTCAGCCCGGGTTCTGTCATATGGATGCTAGCGACACTTCCATATACATGAGCCAAAAGGCGCAAACGGTCCCGGGCCAGGCAAGGTGGCACCCGTGGGAATACCATGCATGAGGTCACAAAGTGATATGATGTGTTACATGCTAGATCGGTGTGACTTAGGATCAGGGTCCTGACAGCTTTGGTATCAGAGCCTGACTGCCTATAGGATTACCAAACCAAACTGGTCGAAGTTGAGTCTAGAAGTTCTTTAGTTATATAAGGGAACTGATTGTGGAAGGGAACGTAAGTCTCTTTTTCCTCCTTATACCTTATGCCCTTCTGATCCGAGTCATCCTATCTTTCCTACGGGGTTAAGGAACTAGGCTTCTCATTCTCCTATAGGATCATGTGTTACTAATCTGTAGACTTATAGGATTGATGGTTTCAAGCCTTAGTTCAGTTCCTACAACTTCTGTGTGATCATAATTGGCTTCAGAACCTTGATATTGTGATGTTGAGTGGTTATGCCACCATTTTTGCAGGATGTCTCAAATATTTTTGAGCATTTACAGCCGTTATGCTGTCCGAGTCATCCCAGGTTTCTAAATAGTCTGATGCATTTGCAACTCCCTTCTTTCCGTTCCCGATGTTTCCTCGGGTCAGTTTAACCACACTAATTGGTGAGTTGAGGTACTCTATTGCCTCGACATATATGTTGGAGTTATTATTATGACCCTAGGTGTCTTAGAGGATTACCTAGTAATCCAGCCATGCTTTGTGTTCCCAGCGTGATGATTCTGGCCATCATTCTGGAAAGCATCCCGTGATGCCACTTAGTTCGTATGCATTCTATTCCTGGGTTTTTGAACCCAAGATTCACCCTACTTACTTCATGTTGATAGTGTTTGCTAGTTCCTTTAGGATATTTGTAACCTTTGCGATAGTCCTCGAGGTCTGTGGTATTTCCTTCTTCCAAATACCATGGACTGCTTATGGCAGAAGTTCTTGAACCAAAGATCACAACAAGAGTGCTCTCGATGAGTTCTCGATTCTATGTTGTGAATCTGCCAGTCCTTCCTCTTCTACATGGGTTATCTGGAAGAAATATGTTGAACTTGTTCGACATACTAATCTATGCGTCCACAACTCAGAAAGTTATATGTTCTTTTGAGTTGTTCTCTTTAGTTGTATTCTGACCTCCGTCTATCATTTGATAGTCAAGAGCATGTCATGCATTCATGCTCGTCGATACCTCATATTCTTGTGGTCTATCAAGCCGTTCTATTTCGGAATGACTAGGAGAAACAAACTCCAGTACCTCATCCATATCTAGGATTGGGTCAAAGTAGTTGTGCTCCGCAGATCAAAATGCCAATCCAGCTTCTGTTCTGTTCTACCCTGGAGTATTACCCCCTTTATGTCAAGATTGCCATGAGAATTGCACCATCTCTTATGAATTCTTGATGCAGTGATACTTCTCACCATCATCGTTCATTCCTCGATCTCCGTGTTGTTGTAACCAGAATACCGACAAGTGAACCATGATTTGTAAAATGAATACTTCTAGCAACTCCGTTGCTTGGTAGTTAAAGGAAAATAATTTCATCCTTAGCGTGTTGGTTATAGCATCACCACTCTAAGATTAGTCGTGCTACCTAGTCCATATTTCCTGGTGCACTCCTCGATCAGTGAGTTAGGATTGTGTCAGTCTCTCACTCTTTTGATCATGTCATCTTGCCCTGAAAAGCAAGATTGTTCTCGAGTTTAGTAACATATCAGTGGTTCGTTATTTTCCGATTATCTTCTCGGAAGTATCACCAGGTTGTCCCCTGACTGTTATGTTGAGCTCGTGATCAAGTTGGTTTCTTGTAACCACCCCTTCTCCAAGAATCTGTGTTGGATACCCCTGAGCTAGTTGGTTAAGCTGAACAGCAACTTGGAGAGTTGGAAGATAAAAGTTTGTCCGACTTAGTTCCTCTCTAAGGGATATCTTCTGTGTGTGTGTGTTCAAGAAAGATGGTATCTTCATCAATTGGTCCTCGTGATCAGTTATTGGATCTATTGTCTTGTCAGAACTTTGATTTGAGTGTGGGCTATCCTCAAATCAAATCAGAACCAACGATGTTCGTAATGTTGTCTTACTTGTGGTTGATCCCTCAAGCATACACCATTACATCTTTTGGTCTGACCAATGCTATCACCTTGTTCACATAATGGTGGAGTTCCAGTGATATGGAAATTTGGATGAGTTGCTGTTGAGCCCATTAGCAGCATTTTTTCTCCTCCATGATTCGTGTTGAACATCAAGCTAGTGTTGGAAACTTACATAGGCATTATCTTCGTGCTAACCCATGAAGTATATGTTTGGTGTAAGAAGTGATTTTCTCTAGTCCATGTGCATCTGATGTAAGTTGCCAGCGTGAATTTGAGAAAGTTTGTTTGCTTCCTTTGGAATCATCCCAAGTCAGCCATGCATGTGCAAAGTATTATATGGTTTGATAGGCTCGCTACCTCCATTCCATATGTATTTCCTAGCATACCAAGCCACTGATTGACTTGTTCTAGGTAAAGAAGTCTAATTTAAGTGCACAAGACTCTGATATCCTCGATGATGGTTCCCTACCAGGACTTGGTAGTGTTTTGTTGTAAGACTACCATGTGGTCATGCTTGTCTGGGACAGCGTGTTCACATGTGTGTAGCAGAACCATCTCATGTTTTGGAGCTTCCTATCGTAGTCATCTCCCCAGAATCTCGCAACGCCATCTCGTCGATTTGTGTTGCAAACTTTCTTTTCAGACGTGCTAAGTCTGAAGCCTATTGTCACCAACCAGATCTGAATCTAAGGCAGATATGATGGTTGGAACATTCCCAATATTTGCATTTTGTTCCTAGCTTGCACCGCCATTGTGCCAATTTCCTATGGTTTGCCTTCTCAGTAATTTTTATTCAGGATCATCCTGAAAAGTGGGCTTACCCTAGGCCCTATATTTTCTCGATGATAAGCAAAAATCACTCATTACGTTGTCCTCCATAAGGTAGTTCACATCACCCATTCTAGTCTGAGTATGTCATTCTTCCGAACTCCTTCAAACGAGTGATTGAGATTTGCCCTAGGCTGGTATAGAGAGTTTCAATGATCTTTGTAGCAAAAGTAATTCTTTTTGCCACTTAAGGGAAAATCCCGCGAGTCACCTCCCTTAAGGTGCCCCATTTTGGAATCATGGCAGTTAACCCCTCACTACGTTGAGACCGTGCACCATCTTCTTCTGCGTGGAGTTTTTTGCTTACCCAATTGAACCCTTGTCATCTACTTCTTCCCATTTGCACCTGATGTGTGTTTTATGTCTCAACTCAAGAGATGTTCCTACGTTTCACTCCATGAGCTGATCTTGAGTGCTCGATGTTTGAGGAGATCAATTCCGTCGAGTTTCTCTTTGTTGTCATCATGTTGGATGAAGATCTTGGAAGCAAAGACGTCAAGATCAATTGGAGCAATGAATCAACATCCTCGAGGAGGGCAATTGGATCATGAAGATTGTGTTAGCTTTGTGTCCCCTCTGTCTTCTTACCTCACGTCTTGAATCTCGGGACGAGATTCTTGTTTAGTGGGGGTGAGTTGTCACAGCCATAGATTAGTCTTTGTTTGTCTTTGCTTGATCATCATGTCATCATTTTTAAATTCAAAGGAAAATTGAATTGGGGATGACCAAGCCCTGGCACTAAATCAATTCAAATAGGTTCAACTCAAAATATTTTCAATGTACCTAGAATGCCCTCCAAAAATGTTCATTATTTATGGCAAAGGGTGAAAACCTTAACCAGTGATGATTCACATTTTCAATGGCATTTATGGTCTCTGAATTAATCCAATAAGTATTTGCGTTGGAGTTATAAATTCCTATAATTATATTTTTAGCTCCAATAATTCTGAAACATTTTGTGGGTCTCCAGAATAATCCATCTAGCAACCACAATATTTTTCAGAAGCAACAAAATTTAATTGGTTTCAAAACCAAATTCAAAACACATATGCAAAATAGAAAAAAAGAAACAGAAATGGGGAAAGAGGGAACTAACCTTGCGGCCCACTACTGTACCTGCAGGCCCAGCCCACCTGGCCCTCCTGCCAGTCATGTTCCTCCTCTGCCAGTAGGCAGAGGCAGGACAAAGCGCACACGCATGCACACGCGCGCCACCTCCACCCTGCTTGCTTGCCCCCTCGGCGGCCTGGATGCCTCTGGCATCGCCACGCACCCCCTGGCTTCTCCTTCTCTCCCCCCGTGTCTCTCCTCTCCTCTAGCCCTCTCTCGCGCAGCCACCGTGAGTACCCGAGAGCACCGCTCACTGTCGCCGTAGCTACTACCCACGCCGAGCCTCGTTGTCGTGTCCCACTGGTCCGCCGTCGAGCAACGCCTCACCAAGCCGAAGTTCACATCGCCGGACTCCGTGTGACGAAGCCTCCGAGCTCGTCACCGCCGCATCTGCCGCCGGACTTCGCCCGTCGATCTGCGTCGTCCAGTGCCTCCCCGAGCTCAATGACGACGTCCACGCGGACCCTAAGCTAGCAAAGCTCCTGCGTTGGCATGCCGATAGGGAGGAGAAGAAGCGAGAAGATGACGGAAATGATCCAGAGATAAATAAAAAAGACAAGATGCTGAGTCACCCTAAGGATGTGAGCCAGTGGCAAGCATTGAACTTCGAACACCCAGAATTTGGGGACGATCCAAGGAACATCGTGCTGGGCGCGAGAACCGATGGAGTCAATCCGTTTGGTAGCCAGAGAAGCACACATAGCACCTGGCATGTGTTTGTGTGGATGTACAACCTTCCCCCTTGGTTGTGCATGAAGAGGAAGTACATTCACATGAGTATGCTAATTGAAGGGCCGAAACAACCAGGGAACCACATCAATCTGTATCTGGGGCTGCTGAAAGAGGAGCTAGACACGCTGTGGAAAACGCCAGCCAATACGTGGGACGCCGCAGAGAAAGAATATTTCCCTATGAGAGCCGCACTGCTCACGATGGTGCACGACTATCTCGGTTATGGATATGTCGTGGGGCAGGTGGTCCACAGATTTTCTGGATGCGTCAGGTGCATGGATGACACAACGTATCGCCAGCTAGATAGAGATCCCGGGTCTTCGAAAACCGTGTTCATGGGACATCGAAGGTGGCTTCACGACGATGACTCATGGAGAAAACGCAAGGATCTGTTCGATGGTGAAACCGAACCCCGAAGATGCCCGAGTACGAGGAGCGGCGAGGAAATAGACGAGCTGTTGAAAAATTGGAAAGATTGCCCACTGCCGGGAAAGAAGCAAAAGGCGTCAGAGCCGGGAAAGAAGCGAAAGGCGCCAGAGCCGCTGCTGAAGGTATGGAAAACAAGGTCTGTTTTCTAGGACTTGTCGTACTGGAAGATCCTCCGTGTGCCTCACAACCTTGATCTCACGCATATCACGAAGAACGTGTGCGAGAGTCTGCTTGGTACCCTGCTCAACATGCCAGAGAGGACCAAAGATGGGCCGAAAGCAAGGGCAGACTTGAAATCAATGGGCATCAGGGAGGAGCTTCACGCTAATGATGATGAGGCGAAGCAGGACACGGAAAGTCGTCGAAAAGGCAAAAAGGCCAAGAAGATCGGAAATGACTACCCTACCGCGTGCTTCACTCTAAGTCAGGAGGAGATCGAGCAGTTTTTCACCTGCCTTGTAGGAGTAAAACCTCCTTACGGTTACGCAGGGAAGATAAGCAGATACCTAGACTCAGCGAAGCAGAAGTTCAGCGGGATGAAGTCTCACGACTGTCACGTGCTAATGACGTAGATACTTCCAGTTGCAATCCGTGGGATCATGGATGCGCACGTCCGTGAAACGCTATTTGGCCTATGCAACTTTTTCGATGTCTTCTCTCGGAAGTCGGTTGGCGTGAGGCAACTCAGACGGCTACAGGAAGAGATCGTGGTGATACTATGCGAGCTTGAGATGTACTTCCCGCCTGCATTCTTCGATGTTATGGTGCATCTGCTGGTCCATATCATGGAGGATATCATCCAACTCGGGCTGACGTTCCTGCACAGCATGATGCCGTTCGAAAGGATGAATGGTGTCATCAGAGGATACGTTCGCAACATGTCACGTCCAGAGCGAAGCATAGCCAGGGGCCTTCTGACCGGAGAGTGCATCTCCTACTGCACGAATTATCTAGGCATCGAGAACTCCGTTGGTCTGCCCGTCAACAGGCACCTCGGCAGGCTTGCTAGATAGGGTCACCGCGATGGTCGCCGCGAAATGCATGTCGACTTCGAGGGTCGACTCGCCGACTTTGAAAGAGCAAACCTAGTCGCGCTACAACACATAGACGTGGTCGATCCTTGGGTGGTACATCACAAAACCTTTATTGACAAGAGAGGCCAACAGAGGACGGACGGAGATATAATCAAAGAGCACAACTCATGTTTCATGTGTTGGTTCAAGGAGAAGCTTCTGTCGTACCCTTTACATGAGGATTCTTCCGCGGAAGAAAAACTCATATTCGCCTTGTCACAGGGCGCCGAGCACAACCTGATGACCTATGAGGCGTACGATATCAACGGCTACACATTCTACACCGAGGGAAAGGACATGAAGAGCGATGGTTATTAGAACTCTGGGGTAACGATGGAATCCTACACCGGTAATGACGAGGACAGATACTACGTAAGGATCGAGGAGATCTGGGAGCTGAGCTACGCTGGAGAGAAGGTCCCGATGTTCCGTGTCAGATGGGCCAAGAGCGTCCTAAAAGAAGACCGGTATTTCACCACCATGGTTATACCCGAAGCCAAATCCAAGACCGCGGGTGCAAACGTCACCGCGAAAAATGAGCCATGGGTACTGGCTTCCCAAGTGGACCAATGCTTCTTCATTACCGACCCGTCAAAGCCCAGTCGTGTTGTCGTGAGGAGAGGCAAAAGGAAGATTATCGAAATGGATGGAGTCGCCAATGAGCAAGACTTCGACAAGTACGGTGACCCGAAGATGGAACATGACGACGACGATGAAGTGCCATACACCACAAGAAGAAGTAGGACCACCCTACCTAAAGGACGTCCGTTCAATAGAAGAACTCCATTTGCGAAAAAGAAGGGCAAGAAGATTGTGAAAAGATAGCTAGCTAAGATCGATTGTATTTAAATCGTAGTCTTCATTTCTCGATTGTATTTCGACATATTGAAATGATATTTCTTTTGTTCTAGTCCTCGTGAATATTTATTTATGTTTATTATGGTATTGAATTTCTAACTCACAAAAAGTATTGAATTTGTTAATATTTTTGAACTCATGAATATTTTTAAAATTCATGGGCACTTTTTCAATTCATGAATATTTTTTCAAATTTGATGATATTTTTTCATATTCATAAATGTTTTACCAATTCTCAAATGAATGCAACTAAAAATCCAAAAAAAATATTGATGATATTTTTAAATAACAAATTTGATGATATCTTTTCATATTCATAAATATTTTGAAATAACAAATTTGATGATATTTTTTCACATTCATAAATGTTTTCAAATTTGATTGTCATTTTCTCAAAAATTATTAGATGCAACTAAAAATAATAATAATAAAGTTACTAATGGCGCACCAGTAGAAGGTTAGCCATTGCTATCAATGTACTTATGGCGCACCCCTAGGAGGTGCGCCATTGGTATACCAATTTTTATGATATTTTTTAAAATATTTTCAAATAACAAATTTGATGATATTTTCAAATAACAAATTTGATGATATTTTTTCATATTCATAAATATTTTCAAATAACAAATTTGATGATATTTTTTCACATTCATAAATGTTTTCAAATTTGATCGTCATTTTCTAAAAAATTATTAGACGCAACTAAAAATAATAATAATAAAGCTTACTTATGGCGCACCCCTCGGTGGTGCGCCATTGCTATGGATGTACTTATGGCGCACCCCTGGGAGGTGCGCCATTGCTAACCTTCCCCCTCTATCCCTTTCCCCCTCGCCCCCCGCGCCAGATCCCCCTCCATCTCGATCGCTATCCCCCCTCGCCAGATCCCCCTCACCGCTGACGACCCCCCGCACCCTCCCCCGCTCCACCGCCCCCTACGACCCCCCGCACCCTCCCCCGCTCCACCGCCGTCGACGACACCCCGCACCCTCCCATGTCTCCTCGCTCGGTTCCGTCGAACGGAATCGGCCGAGCGCACCACCCACCCCCTCCCTCCCTCCCGAGCGCCGCCTCCTCCCTGAGCCCACCACCGGAGGCCTTCCCGAACGCGAGACCTAGGGTTCAAGCCGACGCTGCCGGCCCTCCGCCGCGGAGCGCCCAGCCGGCCGAACCCTCCGCGGCCCCCGGCTCCCGAGCGCGGCCGCCGCGCGTCACCGCCGCCACCGACCGCCCCATGCTCCGTCGTCGTGCCTAGGAGCTGCGCCAAGCTCCGCTACGCCGTCTTGGAGGATCCTTGCCGTCGTGGGTCCTGTCGCCCCCCACTTGCCAAGGTGCGGCTCCCCCCTTTCCCCTTCCTCCCGAAAGCAAAGAACCCAAGAACTCATCGTTCCACCCGCCCACCCATCCAAATGTGCATCCAAGAACTGGCAGTTCATCACTTGGGAGAAAATCCCCCAGTTTTTGGTAAAATGGCAGCTCTGTCTGATTGTTCATGTTTCATACTCTGTTAGGGTTCAGTACTTCAGTTTCATCACCGACAGTGTAGGGTTCATAGGGTGGGTTGGTTGGTTGGTTGATCTGTGTAGACTGGCACCTAGTGGTAGTGTATGTTTATCTGTCTTAATCGTCTTGTGGGATTGACATCTGAATCCTGTCTCCGCTTCTCGCCCCCACTCGCAAGCAGAGACTCCTGACAGTCGGTGAGTCATCGGTTACATGTTGACACAATTCCTCAACCATTTGTTCAAGCAATACATGTTCTTTTTCACTGCAGAACAAAAAAGAACTGGATTAGGTTATTGGCAAGTTGAATTGTGCAAGGAATAATAGTGAAATATACGTGTGTGAGTTGTTGTATCTGTAAACCACAGTAAAAATCATGAACATATTTGCCAACAATACTACAACAAATTTACAGCATACATAATGCATCAAATATTATTTAAACACTTTTTAGTGACAGGCATGATTTCCTTGAGAATATCTGTTGACTATGGTGGATGTCTTGTTGTAAAATTGTATGCATAGTCAGGCCCTTTCATGTTTTCAAGGAAACACCAGACTTTCCAGTTAGTGCTTTCTCAAACTTCTCCAATTTGCACTTCTTGAACTACTGCTGTTTTATTATTTTAAAACAGACCAATATACCAGTTGGTGCTGGCCTTAGTAGTGAGCTAACCAGTCAGAAACTAATCCCATGGGAGATTGAACTCCGATTCTGTCTAAGCAACCATAACTAATCATTTTGATTCTCCCTTCATTTTCTGGAGGTAAAGTGAACATCTAACTGAAAACACATTGCAGATTGTAGAATCCCTCAAAACACTAAATCTGCAATGACTTGGAACACTGCGGATTTTGGCATTGTCTAGTGCCACTAGTTGTCGGTGCAATTTTGTCTAGTGCCACTAGTTGTAGATGACCATAGGATGATTGTAGGAAGGAAAATAGTAATTAATTATGTTGTTTTTTGGGCTACTGCATTGGATGCTTTGCATGCCTGTCGATCCGGTCTAGAATAAGAAAATGAGGGTATGAGTTCCTAGGCCAGGGTTGTGGAGTGGGGTAGTAAGAGCACTGACTATTTAAACGATGAAATTTGAGAGAACTCTTGACACTACACATTTGATTATCCATTGAGGAGCAAGTCGCCATGTTCTTAGCCAGGGGCACAACCTTTGGTTTCACACTGAGAGTGAGTGCCTGTTCTGTTTTGCTTCTTTCGGTTTGAAATTTTAATGTCAAGAGTTGAAACTATTTTAAAGTGGTCTTATCGAATGTAAATTTGAGTGCTTGCACGTTTTGTTATCTAATTGGACTGTAAAAGAAGGGTCATGTGCTATGTTCCCGATGAGCCCATGTCCAGACTCCCCTGTTTGGCCACCAGAGATGAGCACGCACCACAGATAGAAGTAGTCAACCCTCACATTCTAATTGTAAATGTTTACACTGTCTGTGTTATTTAGACTTATGTTGGGCAGAAAAATAGTGAGAATCGAGGTGTGCTATTAGTTTGCTTCCATCTTTGTGCCCACTCCGAAGAGTATTCGTATATGCTTGGAACTAAACAGAATTATACAATGAACTTCTGCAGGCTGATCTGAGTTGGACCATCCTCTGCAGCCAACTTCTCTTCGGCAAGAAGAAGAAAGGAGAATCAGGGTAGGGTTTCATGGCTAGAAGATATATTGTTGTACAACAATTTGTTACAAATAGCATTTATTTACAAATAAAATGAAATGAACTGTGTTTTTACAATGATGTACAGTTTACAGCAGGTTAGTGGATTGGTCAGCGGATCTGAAGGTCAGTGGATTCCGAGCAGCCAGATCAAAGGTAACTGAAGAAAACACATATGCTCTGTTATGCTTGTGATGGCCTGAATGATGGTACTTGTGATGGTCTGATAGTTGTAGACATGTTCTGTTGATACTTGTGATGGTCTGGTAGTTGTAGACATTGAGAAAGACTTCTAAAGATGATGATCATCTTTTACAGAAAACAATTTCTGTAAACACGTCAGTAACTTTGCTAGTTTGCTGGGTTTTGTCTCCGACCATCGTGTCGTGATGATTTTGCAGGTACCTCGAGAGGCCCTTGAGTTTGCCAGAATGTCGATTAACTTCCGTTCCAAAAAATTCGGGTACTCCATATGTCCTATTTTCAGCGAAGGTCATGCTGAAATTTTCCGTGAATTTTAGCATGACTTTGCTAAAAATAGGACATATGGGGTACTTTCGACTAATGCATGGGCCGGGGTATCTTAGTACTTAATTAAGTAGGATCAACTGCCCCTTTATTCTTGCTGCATTAAACACATATGCTGAATTCATGTGTGGACAGACGAAACCATGAGTCGTTTATAGTTCAGGAAAAGAATGCTATCATTATTGTTTGGGGGGTTGAAATAATCTGTTTGTTGCACTTTGTGCACTTTCTAGTTGAAAATTGTTAAATGGAGATGCTAGATTAGCTTTTTGAGGTATCCCATTAAATATTATTCAGTAGAGCCAAGTGATTAGGCCCAACTTAGAATTCTCCTTCCCTTTTCTTGATAGGGTATATTATTAGAAGATACCCATATATATCAGTCAACCTAGGGTGCCTCGGCATCGATAAACCCTAAATGATGAAAACTTATCTTAGCATTTAGGGTGCCTCAGCGTCAACAAACCCTAAATGATAAAACCTTAGCTTTTAGGGTGCCTTGGTGTCGATAAAAACCTAAATGATGAAAGCTTAGGCTTTTAGGGTGCCTCGGCGTCGACAAACCCTAAATGATAAAGGCTTAGCTTTTAGGATGCCTCGGTGTCGACAAACCCTAAATGATGAGACCATGATAATTCCTCACAAACCAACCCTTAAATAACACTGAGCCATTATGCTGTCACCCTTGAAGCCTTGCGGGCATTTGCAGCCCTTAGCTTGTTCATTCTATAGATTTCCAAAATTCAGTTGTGTACCTTGCTTGCCATGTGTGTGAGAGAGATAGTGAGAGGAGACAAGAAGAAGGGGGTTAGGAAGGGACTTGGACATTAGCAACAACACACTAACAGGTTCCATCCCAAAACGCCTAGGCAATATCACAAACATCTCTCAATTGTTCCTTGACAATAACCAACTTTTTGGCGACATTCCTCGAGAATTAGGTTATTTGGTCAACTTAGAGATCTTGTTCCTTGACAATAACCAACTTTTTGACCAATTTTTTTTCCTATTTAGAGCGAAACATGGCCCACAACGATGAGGCCGGCGGTTCGGGCAAGGCATTCTGGGAGCTGTCCCAGGAGATGGAGGAAGAACCTCACCGCTATGAGGACGCCGCGGAAGACACCGATCCTGACTACACAACCCCTAGTGACGTCGGGGATGACACCACTGATGGTGCCGCCGAGGATGCCACCACTGATGATGGCAGCGCACGCACAGATGGCAGCCAACCGAAGAGGCAACGGAAGGACCGGCGCCCAAACGTGCTCGGCACCATCAAGGAGGAATTTACTGAAGTGACCTCCGAGGGGCATCCAACGGCTCCCAAAGAAATAGTCAAGGGGTACGCGGGACAGCTCGGGTACATTCTCCGGAGCACCGTCTCAATCAACACCGAGAACCTAAGGCATCGTGACCGAGGGAGTTTGCGCAACCTCCTCTTCACGAAGCTGCAGGAACGATACAAGTTCCCCGGTGACTTCGCAAACACATGCCTCTCAGGGAATAAAGTGAACAGTGCCGCCCTCACAAAGATGAGCACGGCCCTGGCTACTTGGAGAGCCGTAATGAAGAGAATGATTGAAAAAGGTGATAGTTATGAGAAGATCCAGGAGAAAAATCCTTCGATCAGCGAAGATGACTACGTGGAGTTCAAGATCAAGTGCGAGAGCAACGCAACCATGGAATCAAGTCAATGGGGGAAAGATATGCGGGACTTGAACTTAGGGATCCACAAACTCGGTCCCGGCGGTTACAGAGTGGCTGAACCTATATGGGACAAGGAGGACGCGGAGCGTGCCGAGCAAGGCCTACCGCCCCTCTTCGAGAAATACCGTGACAAGCAGACCAGGAACTATGTCAGGGCCCGGTACAAGATTGACCCGGTAACCAAGGAGCTTACCATGGATCCGAGGACCAAGGTGCTTGAGCTTGTTCTGGTAAGGAATACACCCCCGCGTAATTAGCTCCATATGGTTGCATTCTAATTAATGAAGCCAAATTTCTAAATGGTTCATGTTCCTTCCGCAGGACACTGAAAGCAGTAGCGCGGGGTCATCTAAGAGCTCCCCTTGGGACACCACTTTAAATCAGGCGTTGAACGTAATGAAAAACAAGGATAAGCTCAGTAAGCCATCATCAGCTGGTCGTGTGGCCGGCAAAGGCTTGTCCACAAAATGGTCGGAATACTATATCACTGGGCGAAAGGAGAGGAAGACCAGCTCGGAAAGCCAGGAGCGCGAGGTTCAAGAACTCAAGGCACAAGTGGCGCGGATTTCGGAGATAGTCGAAGAGCAAGTGCGAGACCAACTGGGAGCGACGATCACCGCCATTGTGCCTACCTTGATTGAGGGGCTGCAGGCGTGGATGGCGGCCGGCCAACAGGGGCCGCCCCCGATTCCCAGCTTCACGGGCAGCAACTTGCGCAACGCGCCGGCGGCACCATTGGTGTCTCCGGCGGAGGCGGCATTGGTGTCTCCCGCGGCAGCGCCGGCATTGCAGCTTAATGCACCTGGGTGTGGGAAGAATACGCCGGCCGGCACCTCGGCAGCAAGCGGCCCCTCCGTCACTTGCACGCCCGCTGTTGGCGGTGCCTCGACATTAGCCGAGCTCGACGCCATCACGGTAACTAACTAAGCCTCTCGGCCGATGACTTCATCTCCTTGCCTTTGACTGGGCATCCCTGACGCCCTACATGTTTTCGCAGGGTGCCGCCGACGTTCCATGCACTCTCCTGCACTTCATGGACGGCGAGTTGATCGATGTCGCCAAGGCCAGAATCGTTCAACCGGGCAACCGCCTATTCCACGGTAATCCGATGCCACCCAACGTGTATAGGGTCCAACTAGTTTGGGTGCTGCGGGGCTGCGACGACTTGTTACCTCCGTTTCGACCCCCTGGGGCCAACGAAGATAATGTGATGACTCTCAGCGCCTGCTTAAGCTGGCCCCTGCTTTGGCCGAAGAGCCAGATTCGTTTGGGGGCGGGGGACACCACCCCACAGACAACACCGCCAGTCGTGCCGGCGCCAAGCCATGGCAAGACCGCCGCAACGCTACCGGACATGCTGGACATGCATATGGCACACGATCCGGACGATGACGACGACGGTACATTTACCAACGTCGATAAGTACTTCAACGAACATGGGTACGGTGACGAATTCTTGGGGCCTCCTTCTCACGAACCCAACCCTGCAAAAGACGATCGCGATCTAGCTGGTACCGCGGAGAAACCCAATTGCAACAGGCGTTGTCTGGCGTTCAGTTCTCAAGAGACGCCTCCAGCTGCCGCCTTCACCGAGCCTCAGATAGCCGAGGTGCGAAATATTATCAGCCCCAACACACTCAAGAAGGCGGTCTCTGAGCAGAACTCGATCCCATTATAGCAGAAGAAGAAGGGACGGAAAAGAAAGACTAACAAGGGTGCGAGCCAGCCGGCACCGAGTACGATCCATGCTCAGGACGGGCCACCTTCACCTAAGGATATCTCGAGGAGGGTGCATGTGGCGGGTAGGCCGATGCTACCGACTAATCTGCTCAATGCTGCAACCGGTGCTATGCGGAGTCTGCATGACAGTGTTCTTTCTTTGGAGAAGCGGCGTCTCTCCGAGAATGATGTGGCATACCCGGTTTTCGTGGCCAAGGTGCCAGAGGGCAAGGGCTTTGTGGATAGCGCCATCGGGGGTATGATCGTCCTGCGGTTTGATGACATCTTCGCTATGTTTAACCTTCATCCGCTGCACTACACCTTTGTTCGGCTATTTTCGCTGAGTATGGAGATGCGGATCATTAGAGACAAGACCCCGGACATCGTGATAGTCGACCCCTTCTACATGCGTGCCAAGATCTTGGGCAGCGCTGGGGACCGGCAAGTCGCGAGTTCATACCTCGAAGGCGTCATTCTGGCAAACCCAGATAAGGATAACTTCCTCGTGCCTTACTTTCCCGAGTAAGTCATCCCCTCACCGCCTCGTAACATATGATTTCTTAGATTTTGATCGTTCTTTTTTTCTAACATTCCGTGTTTTGTGGAGTGACACACATTGCACACTCATCCTCTTAAGCCCGAAATATTCCATGGCCACGTATTTCGACTCGGACCGTCAGTCGAAGAAAGACTACACAAATATCAAGAAAGTTCTTGATGATGTTCTCCCCGGCTATGCCAGATCTGGAGGCACCTTCAGCAGGCCAATTCGTAGGTACGGTAAGCACGTGTTCACCCACAATACGACGTTCCCCTGCATCAAGCAGCCGCCTGGCAGTCAGAAGGATGCCTACTACGCCCTCCATCACATGCGGGCGATCGTACGGGACCCTAATCACCTTCTGCTACCAAATAATCTCAAAGATTGGGCCGCACTCTTGTCGGCAATCCAGGACGTGGACATCAGACAAGAATTCTTTCGCATCCAGTCGGAGTTTGCAGAAATCATCCATCAAGATGTCCTTCGTACCTCGGGGCAGTTCTACCTCAGATATCAACCGTCCAACAGTGAGATAGAAACAACGCTACAAATGCAGGCTGATAACGCCCGTGATTTCATGACCATCACGTCAGACGGCGGCTTCATCCACGCTCCGGTCCCTGAGTCGAGTTGAAAGTAGTGATGCTATGTAGTTCTAAAATATCGATTAGCTCATGTTGTAATTAAACTTTAATGAACTTGTATGTCTCTTTGGTTTGGACAGTCGTTCAACTTATATGTAATCGATGCTATTTATTAGTAGGACCATGAATCGTGCTATTAATGTGTTGCTTTTCTCTTCCGATCCTTTTGTTGCATGCTTATATATTGCTTATGTATTGTGTGTGAATTGCTACTAACGTTTTGTTTGGCTAGTGCATAGAGATGCCGTCATATGTCGTGTACAAGGGTAAGTTTCCAGGAGTCTACGACGACTGGGAGGAGTGTCGGAGACAGGTTCACCGTTTCAGCGGTAACAGTTACAAAGGGTACACCACTAGGGCGGAGGCAGAAGCTAGATACGCGTGCTATCTAGCGGGAGAGAGGAGGGAGCGGAGGAGGAACCGGATGAAGACCAGTTTCATCGCGATGATGCTAATCGTGATGACCGGAGCTCTCTTCTATGTGATGTTAGTTTAGATTATCGATATCAACTTGTAATGTGAAGACAAACTCACTACTCACGGTCTCGAGACTTGTAATGTTCAAACTTTGTTCGGTCTTTTGAATTCGGAGACTAATATGATGAATTCTATTCGGAGACTAATCTTCTATTGTATTCGATAAATCTGCTGTTTATATGTTGTGCTGTCTATATTCTGTGCAGTAATATATTTTGTAACCTGCGCAAATATCAGAAAAGAAAAAAATTCCTAATATTCATACTAGTGGCGCACCACACTGCACTTTAGTGGCGCACTCCAATAAACACACTAGTGGCGCATTATCTAGAAGTGCGCCATTAGTAACCCAGAGCACAAGGTAAATATGGCCCCCTGGGAGGCATAGTAATCGCGCACCGTTTGACATACTAATGGCGCACTCCCTGGTGCGCCACTATTGTCTGGTATACTAATGGCGCACCAGGGGTGCGCCATTAGTATTAGTTACTAGTGGCGTGATGATAGTGGCGCACCTGTAGTGCGCCATTAATGGCCAAAAGAGGTGCACCACTAATTAGCCTTTTCCTAGTAGTGTAACAAGAAGATAAAGATAAACAAGGCATCTGCTTGATAACTGGTGAAATGCTAAAAAAAGCAACCTAACAACCAAATACAGATAAACAAGGCATCTGCTTGATAACTGGACAAATGCTAAAAAAAGCAACCTAACAACCAAATACAGATAAACAAGGCATCTGCTTGATAACTGGACAAATACTCACTTCAACCAAACTAAGAACCAAATACAGATAAACAAGGCATCTGCTCAACAACTGAAAAAATGCTCACTCCAACTAACCTAACAACCAAATACAGATAAACAAGGCATTTACTCACTATAAACAACCAAATATAGCCATTAATGAAACTAAATTGGACAGTTCATACTTAAACATCACATAGACCTATTGAACAATACATTTTTGCATAAGTGAAATAATTAAACACGGCGCAGTTAAAGCACTGCATAGCAAATGCTACTACGACAAAGGGTATGGGTTGGCAAGCTAGAAAAGGTAATATTTGCTGATAGAATGCTGCCTCACATTTCATGGACGAGGTCCTTCCAGTTGGAAGAGCACAGACCCATGGTGCGCTCTCTGATGCCACAGATGGGCTGTTTCACCTTGGGAGAACCTTCATGGCTGCCCTCCTCGTGGTCGTGGTCGTGGTCGAGGAGATATGACTTGGCAATTGAGGATCCCAAGCCGCCGTCGTAGAACGTGTCCTTCCGAAGTGACAAAATGGGCTTGATGGCGTATAAAGCTCACAAATCCTTGACCGCTTGGCGGAGGAGATCAGCGGCAGGGCCATCGAAGAGATCGACGGCGGTTGAACCAAAGGGGTTGGGGATGGACCACTTAACCTGTGACATGGCCCGCGTGAAGCCGTCGGTGTGGACGAGCTTGATGTCGTAGCCAGCTTTCCTGAGATACAGTAATATGCTAGCCCGCTGACATGAAGCCTTCGACATGGCAACGTAGTCAACGTCTTCGTCGGCTTCCGCGGCGACGTGTTTCTCCAGGATCGACAGGTCGCGGCGAACGGCGGCCACCTCGCCAACGTCCGCCGGAGAGGCCATGATAAACCCCTTCTTGGTCGAACGCTCGTCGGGCTCTCCGGGATACGTGGTCGAGCTTAGGCTGCGACATTCTGGAGCAGGGGATGTGAATCTGGCGGGGAGGGACACCGCAGGCCTCATCTAAAAACTCAGGGGAGTGGGGCGACGGTATGGGATTCGCTGGATAACCTGAACTTTTTTATCTAAGCTAGGAGGAACGGGCAGACCGGCAGGGTTGGCGGCGGCGCCGGTGGCGGCCGCGAGCTAGGGTTCGAAGGGGGGGAGGGGGCGGGTGGGGGCTGTGGAGGGGGAGTGGTGTTTGAGGATAGGCCGTGGCTACTGAAATTTTTAGTAATGGTGGGTGGAGATGGTGGTGGACGAGGGAGGGCGACGGTTCAAATGCCTCGGCTACTGCAATTTTACTATAAGGTCGGTGTTGGATGAGTGTGGGCGACGGTTGAAGTATGACGGGTAGTAAAATTTGGGTAAAGGAATAGATGCGGGGCGGGAGTGCCCAAGATCGGGCACGGTCCAATAATAATATGCGTGTATGATAATAAGGAAAACTGGCGTGGATCCGCCGATTTTTGCAATGCTCAAGGCGGGTAGTTTGTTTTTTATATTTCTAGCTAGCTGGTCTATCGCACATGGTTCGTCCTAATTTCCAAATAAACTTACCCGCCTTTGGCTTCCACGGGTGGTGGTTTTACAGCGCATTTGCATCGCACACGGTTAAGCCAGTACCTCCACCCTTTGCTCGCGCTTGCGCGGTCGTGGTGATTTTAGTGCACTTGCATCGCACACGGTTGAGCTAGTACCTCCACCCTTTGCTTGCGCTTGCGCGGTCGTGGTGATTTCAGTGCACTTGCATCGCACACTGCTGAGCTAGTACCTTGATACGTCTCCGTCGTATCTACTTTTCCAAACATGTTTGCCAATCTTTTGGACTCTAACTTGCATGATTTGAATGGAACTAACCCAGACTGACGCTGTTTTCAGCAGAATTTCCATGGTGTTATTTATGTGCGGAAGCAAAAGTTCTCGGAATGACCTGAAACTCCAAGGAACTTATTTTTGGAAAATATTAAAAATACTAGAAGAAGAATCCACGTCAGGGGGGCCTCCACCTGTCCACGAGGGTGGGGGTGGGCCTGCCCCCCTGGGCGCGCCCCCTGCCTCGGGGGCCCCTGTTGCTCCACCGACCTCAACTACAACTCCATATATTCGTGTTCAGGGAGAAAAAAATCAGAGAGAAGGATTCATCGCGTTTTACGATACGGAGCCGCCGCCAAGCCCTAAAACCTCGGGAGGGCTAATCTGGAGTCCGTTCGGGGCTCCGGAGAGGGGAATCCGTCGCCATCGTCATCATCAACCATCCTCCATCACCAATTTCATGATGCTCACCGCTGTGCGTGAGTAATTCCATCATAGGCTTGCTGGACGGTGATGGGCTGGATGAGATTTATCATGTAATCGAGTTAGTTTTGTTAGGGTTTGATCCCTAGTATCCACTATGTTCTGAGATTGATGTTGCTATGACTTTGCTATGCTTAATGCTTGTCACTAGGGCCCGAGTGCCATGATTTCAGATCTGAACCAATTATGTTTTCATGAATATATGTGAGTTCTTGATCCTATCTTGCAAGTCTATAGTCACCTAGTATGTGTTATGATCCGGCAACCCCGAAGTGACAATAATCGGGACCACTCCCGGTGATGACCTTAGTTTGAGGAGTTCATGTATTCACTATGTGCTAATGCTTTGGTCCGGTACTCTATTAAAAGGAGGCCTTAATATCCCTTAGTTTCCGCTAGGACCCCGCTGCCACGGGAGGGTAGGACAAAAGATGTCATGCAAGTTCTTTTCCATAAGCACGTATGACTATATTCGGAATACATGCCTACATTACATTGATGAATTGGAGCTAGTTCTGTGTCACCCTATGTTATGACTGTTACATGATGTACCGCATCTGGCATAATTCTCTATCACCGATCCAATGTATACGAGCTTTTCACATATTGTTCTTTGCTTATTTACTTTACCGTTGCTACTGTTACAATCACTACAAAACCCAAAAATATTACTTTTGCTACCGTTACCGTTACTTCCTTATTACTTTGCTACTAAATACTTTGCTGCAGATACTAAGTTATCCAGGTGTGGTTGAATTGACAACTCAACTGCTAATACTTGAGAATATTCTTTGGCCCCCCTTGTGTCGAATCAATAAATTTGGGTTGAATACTCTACCCTCGAAAACTGTTGCGATCCCCTATACTTGTGGGTTATCAAGACTATTTTCTGGCGCCATTGCCGGGGAGCATAGCTCTATTCTTTGAGTCACTTGGGATTTATATTTGCTGGTCACTATGAGGAACTTGAAAGACGAGGAAACAAAAATTTGTCCCTCAACTACAAGGGGAGGTAAGGAACTGCCATCTAGCTCTGCACTTGATTCACCTTCTGTTTTGAGTAAGCTTGCGACACCTAAACCTGCTTCTGCTATTAATTCTGATATGTTGCATGTTATTGATGATGCCACTTCTGCTATGCATGATACTTATGATGAAACTAGTTCTATGCTTGATACTACTGTGCCACTTGGTGAATTTCTTGATGAACAACTTGCTAGGGCTAGAGAGAATGAAATTATTGAAACTGATAATATTGAAGATAGTGATGATGAAGACTCTCCCCCTAATAAATATGAATTGCCTGTTGTGCCTAAGGGCTATGTTATGGATGAAGAAACTAAAAGAGAATTTCTTGCTTGCAATGATAGAAGTGATCTTAAGAAATTATTAGCTAAGCTTAAACAAAAAACTCTAAATGCTAGAATGAAATATGATCCTGCTTATGCTACATCACCTATCTTTGTTACTGATAAGGATTATGAATTCTCTATTGATCCTGATATAATTACTTTGGTTGAATCTGATCCTTTTTATGGCTATGAATCTGAAACTGTTGTGGCACATCTTACTAAATTAAATGATATAGCCACCCTGTTCACTAATGATGAGAGAACTCGTTACTTTTATATCCTTAAAAATTTTCCGTTCTCATTAAAGGGTGATGCTAACACTACTAGGAAAAGGGCTATAGCTAATATGGACATTAATGGCGCACCATGTATGTGGTGTGTCACTGCTATATAGCAGTGGCGCACCAAATACAGGTGCGCCATTATTGACAAATTACTAATGGCGCACCTGGTGTGTGGTGCGCCATTAGTAGTTTTAAAAAAATAAAAAAAATTGTTAGCAGTGGCGCACCAGGGGATAGTGCGCCATTACTAGTTGACATACTAATGGCGCACCACACCCAGCGTGCGCCATTAGTAGTTTTGAAGAAAAAATATAAAAAAATTGTTAGTAGTGGCGCACCATGGGATAGTGCGCCATTACTAGTTCTAGTAATGGCGCACTATCCCATGGTGCGCCACTACTAACAATTTTTTTTTCTTCAAAACTACTAATGGCGCACCACGCACCAGGTGCTAAATGCACCCCCCCTCGTGGACTGCCTTTTCAGTTTTAAAAAAATAAAAGAAAATGATGGAAATGTCAAAAAAAATAAAAGAAAATAAGTTTCCCATGTGATATGTGGTCTAGTTATTGGGAAAATTTGGAAATATGAATTTCGACTTTATTTGCAAAATCTCTCTGGAATTTAGTAAAATGGGCATAACTTTTGCATACGAACTCAGATTAAAAAGTTTTTTATATGAAAAATCATCTACTCGAAAAGTTACATCCGAATTCAACCGGGGGAGCCCCGTTGAACATCTTCAAAATCCCCAAAAACCTAACAGGACGAAAGATACGGGGCTTTTAAGATCTAGAGGCAGGAAAAATGAAAAATTTCAAACTTACTAGTGGCGCACCATTTGCTAGGTGCGCCACTAGTAACAGAAAAAAAATTGGTTTAAAAAATTGGAATTTTTTTTCAAAATATGATACGTAATATGACCGGGAAGTTTGAAATAGTTTTTCAAAATTTCATCACACTCATGAACATGAACAAAGTCCTAGACATCAACAAGGTTTAATAGGATTGATATGATAGATATATCAACAAGTGCCTGTTAAGTGAGCTGGTGCTGGGGTTGGATAGAACTGCGAAGTTAAGCGTGCTCGGGCGGGAGTAGTGTGAGGATGGGTGACTTTCCGGGAAGTTTGACCACAGAGTGCGATTTGACTTGATATTAAGCATATTGACCCGAGATTAATCCATAGTGACCCGAGATTAAGAAAAAAACAAAAAAATTGCAAAAAAATTTTGAAAAAAAATTGTTAGTAATGGCGCACTTCTATGTGGTGCGCCATTACTAAGTCAGATAGTAATGGCGCACCAGATACGCATAGTAATGGCGCACTATAGGTGCGCCATTACTATCTGGGATAGTAATGGCGCACCAGAGGTGCGCCATTACTATTTGTTACTAATGGCGTGATAATAGTGGCGCACCTATAGTGTGCCATTAATGGCCAAAACAAGTGCGCCACTAATTAGCCTTTTCCTAGTAGTGTAAGATATGGTTTAATTCTCTTGATCCTGGTTGTGTGCGTAGTCCCCAGGATATGATCTATTACATCTCTGCTAAACATTTCCCTGCTCATAAGAAACAAGCTGCCTTAAGGGAAATATATAATTTTGTGCAAATTGAAGAAGAGAGTCTCCCACAAGCTTGGGGGAGGCTTCTCCAATTACTTAATGCTTTGCCTGATCATCCTCTCAAGAAAAATGAAATACTTGATATCTTTTATAATGGACTAACTGATGCTTCCAGAGACCACCTGGATAGTTGTGCTGGTTCTTTATTCAGGGAAAGAACACCGGATGAAGCTGAAATTCTATTGAATAATATGTTGACAAATGAAAATAATTGGACACTTCCTGAGCCAACTCCTGAGCCTATTCCTAAACCAACTCCGAAGAAAAGAGGTGTTCTATTTCTCAGTCCCGAAGATATGCAAGAGGCAAAGAAATCTATGAAAGAGAAAGGTATTAAAGCTGAAGATGTTAAGAATTTACCTCCTATTGAAGAAATACATGGTCTTAATTTACCGCCTGTTGAAGAAACATATGATCTTAATCCATCACCTATTGAAGAAACACATGGTCTTGATAACCCGACATAGGTAGTAAAGGTAAATTCTCTCTATAGATATGATAAAGCTGAAATCCCTCCTACTAAGTTTGCTAGCCAATGTTTGGATGAGTTTGATAACTTTATGATTAAGCAAGAAGACTTTAATGCTTATTTTGGTAGACAATTTAAACAAAATGCTTATGTGATTGAACACTTGGGTTATTATATGTCTAGAATTAAAGGTGAACTAAAACTCATTAGTAAACATGCTTCTATGGTTACCACTCAAGTAGAACAAGTACTTAAAGCTCAGAATGATTTTCTCAATGAATTGAACAATAAGAATAATTACTATGCTGTTAGAGTGGCTACTAGAACTGGTAAAATGACTCAGGAACCTTTGTATCTTGGAGGCCACCCTAAGAGAATTGAGCAAGATTCTCAAAGAAATAATATTGATGCACTTAGTCCTTCTAAAAAGAAGAAAAAGAAAAATGATAGGACTTTGCATGCTTCTAGTGAACCTGTTGCTGACACACATGAGAATCCCAATGATATTTCTATTTCTGATGCTGAAACACAATCTGGTAACGAACATGAACCTAGTGATAATGTTAATAATGATGTTCATGTCGATGCTCAACCTAGCAATGATAATGACGTAGAAATTGAACCTGCTGTTGATCTTGATAACCCACAATCAAAGAATCAACGATATGATAAGAGAGATTTTGTTGCTAGGAAACACGGTAAAGAAAGGGAGCCATGGGTTCAGAAACCCATGCCTTTTCCTCCCAAACCATCCAAGAAAAAGGATGATGGGGATTTTGAGCGCTTTGCTGAAATGATTAGACCTATCTTTTTGCGTATGCAATTAACTAATATGCTCAAAATGAATCCTTATGCTAAGTATATGAAAGAAATTGTTACTAATAAAATAAAGATACCGGAAGCTGAGATTTCCACCATGCTTGCTAATTACACTTTTAAGGGTGGAATACCAAAGAAACTTGGAGATCCAGGAGTACCAACTATACCATGCTCCATTAAAAGAAACTATGTTAAAACTGCTTTATGTGATCTTGGAGCCGGTGTTAGTGTTATGCCTCTCTCTTTGTATCGTAGACTTGAGTTGAATAAGTTGACACCTACTGAAATATCTTTGCAAATGGCTGATAAATCAACTGCTATACCTGTCGGTATTTGTGAGGATGTGCCTATTGTGGTTGCAAACGTTACTATTTTAACGGACTTTGTTATTCTTGATATTCCCGAGGACGATAGTATGTCTATTATTCTTGGAAGACCTTTTTTTGAATACTGCAGGGGCTGTTATTGATTGCAACAAAGGCAATGTCACTTTTCATGTTAATGGTAATGAGCATACGGTACATTTTTTGAGGAAACAACCTCAAGTCCACAGTATCAATTCTATTGTAAAAATTCCATCGATTATTTTTGGAGGTTATGAATTTCCTCTACCTACTGTCAAGAAGAAATATGAGATTCTTATTATTGGGGATGTGCATATCCCCTTTGAGGTAACATAGTGTTATTCGAAAATTCTCCGGTTCCATGTTAGTTGGAATGAGTTTGTTAACAAGACTTGATCAACCTTGTTAGTGGATTCCTTTTGATAAGCATGAGATGGATGAAGTTAGAAAGCACAACCTTCTGTACCCTCCTTTTACTTTCTGTTATTTAGTTGAAATAAAGTAAAAATAGTATTTTCTGTCTGTTTTCTGAATTATCCGTGCAATATAAAAATACCCCGAAAATAAAAGTTCTCCAAATGCCCCGAAATTGAAATATGATTTTTTCTGGAATATTTGAGAATATCTGGCACTGAGAACACAGCAGGGGGAGCAAGCACCTGGCCACAAGGGTCCAGGGCGCGCCCACCCCTACAGGGCGCGCCCCCTGCCTCGTGGGCCCATGGTGGCTCCCCTCCACTTATTCCTGCACCCACACACTTCTTCTTCCTCCCAAAAAATCACCATCCAGCTCAAGCACGAGTTCTAGCTCATTTTGCTACGATTTTCGATCTCCTTGCTCAAAGCACCTCTCACAAAACTGCTTTGGGGGATTGTTCCTTGGTATGTGACTCCTCCATTGGTCCAATTAGTTTTTGTTCTATTGCTTTATTCATTGCAAATTTGTGCTGCCTAGGTGACCATGTTCTTGAGCTTGCATGTCAAATTTATATGGTTCCAAGTAGTTCTAATGCATTATATAGGCTCTAGGCACTTGTAGGAGTAGTTGCTATCAATTTTGTTGAGCTTGGTTCACTTTTATTTGAAGTTACTAAAATTTCAGAAATTTTCAGAAAATGATGAAGAGATTTTTGAGGGGATCATCGAGCCGAAGCTCGAAGGAAAAGCAAATTGAAGAAGATGAGAGGCCCAAATATAATCTGCCTCGCACTGCGGAGGTTCGGCCGTGTGAATGGCCTTCCAATGATTTCTTGAGAGCAGCTGTGATTTATGATGATTTTTATGAATTGGCTGAGAATGCAGGCCTCAACGACTTCCTCCGCGACCAACGCGAACAGTATCTCTTACTCACCAATACTTTTGTGCAAAACTTCTACTATTATCCTAAGGAATCACCTCCTTCAGTAGAGTTTCATTTATATGATGTGGTTAAGAAGATGCCACTAGATGAATTTTGCAAGGTTTGCAAATTACCTTTTGAGGGTAGTTTAGAGGAACCACATCGTAAAGATGTGGACGGGTTTATTGACACTATTACTATAGGGGAAACTCGGAAGGTTTCCGACGCAAGAATCACTAGCATCCATTTTCCTGTTTTACGCTACTTTGCATTATTTCCTAGTCTTTGCTTAATTGGTCGCAGAAACTGTGGAAACCTTAGTGTTCTTGATATTATTATTTTGTTCCATGGCTTATTCCGTGATGACTCTGTTAGTATGGGTGGTATTATTGCCAAACGGTTAAGTTTAAACCGTACAAAGGGCCCCATCTTTGGAGGCGTTTATGCTTCACGCCTTGCTGCATATTATAACGTACCTATTAGGCACTATGAAAAAGAAGAAAAATTGCTGCCTACGGCCTATTTAGATTATAAGAGTATGGTAGCGCATGATTTTATTGTAAAGAATAGGGAAGGGGAGCTTAAATACAAATTGTTCTTCGATAAACATCATCCTGAGACTATTATCTTGCCTGCTCCTTCCTTGTTTGATTTGTCTGTAGGCCAGTATCTCGTTCCGCTGGCGGCCATTCACGCCTACCGGAACCCTACATCAGCCACAGAGCCAGAGCCGGAACCACAATTGGATCCTCCACGACAGTCTAATTACCAGTGGGATCCGGAGATGATTGCCAACCAGTGGCAATCGGAGTCCTCCTCATCACAGTACGACCCCGGGTATAACTTTGGATATCCGCGAGGCCATCCGTGGCAATAAACCAACTTAGGCCAAAATCCTAAGCTTGGGGGAGTACGTATTTCTCACCGACATTACATTCATGTTCACACACTCATTGCTAGTTGTCGGTGCTCATACTATTTCACTGTAATATCCATGCTAGTTTATTTTCCTTTTTATGCTTTCTTCTTGTGTGTTTGATAAACCTTAAGAAAACCAAAAAAAATTAGTTGTAGCTTTTAGCTAGTTTACTTTCTTGTTGTAGTAATAATTAAAAGAAAACCCAAAAAGATTTCCCGTTCTTCTTTTGCTTGTTGGGAGCTTTCCCGTGTAAATAGTTTTATTTCTTTTCTTTTCTTTAGGGGTCGATAGGAGAAGACCATGATTAAACTGTTGAAGTGGCTCCTATATGCATTATTGTTGATTTAACCAAGAGCCCATATTGCCTTGTCTTCTCCTGTTCATCGAATGCTCGCAGATTCCAGCTTAGTCCAATGCACGTCCACTCTTATTATTATTCACATCGTTCGGTCGTGCAAGCGAAAGGCAATTATGACGATATATGATGGACTGATCGAGATGAGAGAAGCTGGTATGAACTCGACCCTCTTGTTTTTGTAAATATGATTAGTTCATCGTTCCTGATTCAGCCTATTATGAATAAACATGTTTGCAATGACAATTAGAGATTATAGTTGCTCGTGCCATCCTTGAGTAGCTATGTGTTATAATGGTCTACCTTGCGTACCAACATGCTATTAAAATGGTTGTGATGTGGTATAGTGGGGTGGTATCCTCCTTTGAATGATTTAAGTGACTCGACTTGGCACATGTTCACACATAGCCTTCACGATATTTATGTTCATGGTGGATTATATCCTACTCATGCTTGCACTCAATGTTTATTAATTTTAATGCATGTTCATGACTGTTGTCGCTCTCTAGTTGGTCGCTTCCCAGTCTTTTGCTAGCCTTCACTTGTACTAAGCGGGAATACTGCTTGTGCATCCAATTCCTTAAACCCCAAAGTTATTCCATGTGAGTCCACTATACCTTCCTATATGCAGTATCTACCTGCCGTTCCAAGTAAATTTGTATGTGCCAAACTTTAAATCTTCAAATGAAATTCTGTTTTGTATGCTCGAATAGCTCATGTATCAACTAGGGCTGTCCGTATCTTCCATGCTAGGCGGGTTATTCTCAAGAGGAGTGGACTTCGCTCCTCACCCACGAGAAAATGGCTGGTCACCGGGATGCCCAGTCCCATGCTTTATGCAAATCAAATCAAAATAATTGCAAACAAAACTCCCCCTGGGACTGTTGTTAGTTGGAGGCACTCGTTGTTTCGAGCAAGCCATGGATTGATGCTTGTTGGTGGAGGGGGAGTATAAACTTTACCATTCTGTTTGGGAACCGCCTATAATGTGTGTAGCATGGAAGATATCGCCATCTCTTGGTTGTTATGTTGACAATCAAGGTATGCCGCTCAAAATATTATTTATCTCTATTTCAAAATCGAGCTCTGGCACCTCTACAAATCCCTGCTTCCCTCTGCAAAGGGCCTATCTAATTACTTTTATGTTGAGTCATCACCCTCTTATTAAAAAGCACCAGCTGGAGAGCACCGCTGTCATTTACATTCATTACTGTTAATTTATATTGGGTATGACTATGACTGGATCTCTTTTACCATGAATTACAATGTCTAGTCAGTCCTTGATCTTTAAAGGTGCTCTGCATTTATGTTTTGCGGTCTCAGAAAGGGCTAGCGAGATACCATCTTATTATATCATATTATGATTGTTTTGAGAAAGTGTTGTCATCTGAGATTTATTATTATTGCTCGCTAGTTAATTATGCCATTGACATGAGTAAACATGGGACCTAAGAGTTATTGTGAATATGGTTAGTTCATAATCTTTGCTGAAAACTTTAATGCTGGCTTTACATATTTACAACAACAAGAGCAAACAGAGTTTGTAAAAGTTTTTCTTTGTCACTTTCAGTTTATCAACTGAATTGCTTGAGGACAAGCAAAGGTTTAAGCTTGGGGGAGTTGATACATCTCCGTCGTATCTACTTTTCCAAACACTTTTGCCCTTGTTTGGACTCTAACTTGCATGATTTGAATGGAACTAACCCGGACTGATGCTGTTTTCAGCAGAATTGCCATTGTGTTATTTATGTGCAGAAACAAAAGTTCTCGGAATGACTTGAAACTCCACGGAACTTATTTTTGGAAAATATTAAAAATACTGGAAGAAGAATCCACGTCAGGGGGGCCTCCACCTGTCCATGAGGGTGGGGGGCGTGCCTGCCCCCCCCCCCCGGCGCGCCCCTGCCTCATGGGCCCCCAGTTGCTCCACTGACCTGAACTCCAACTCCATATATTCATGTTTGGGGAGAAAAAATCAGAGAGAAGGATTCATCGCGTTTTATGATACGCAGCCGCCGCCAAGCCCTAAAACCTCTCGAGAGGGCTGATCTGGAGTCCGTTCGGGGCTCCGGAGAGGGGAATCCGTCGCCATCGTCATCATCAACCATCCTCCATCACCAATTTCATGATTCTCACCACCGTGCGTGAGTAATTCCATCGTAGGCTTGCTGGACGGTGATTGGTTGGATGAGATTTATCATGTAATCGAGTTAGTTTTGTTAGGGTTTGATCCCTAGTATGCACTATGTTCTGAGATTGATGTTGCTATGACTTTTCTATGCTTAATGCTTGTCACTAGGGCCCGAGTGCCATGATTTCAGATCTGAACCTATTATATTTTCATGAATATATGTGAGTTCTTGATCCTATCTTGCAAGTCTATAGTCACCTACTATGTGTTATGATCCGACAACCCCGAAGTGACAATACTCGGGACCACTCCCGGTGATGACCTTAGTTTGAGGAGTTCATGTATTCACTATGTGCTAATGCTTTGGTCCGGTACTCTATTAAAAGGAGGCCTTAATATCCCTTAGTTTCCACTAGGACCCCGCTGCCACGGGAGGGTAGGACAAAAGATGTCATGCAAGTTCTTTTCCATAAGCACGTATGACTATATTCGGAATACATGCCTACATTACATTGATGAACTGGAGCTAGTTCTGTGTCAGCCTATGTTATGACTGTTACATGATGAACCACATGCGGCATAATTCTCTATCACCGATCCAATGTCTACAAGCTTTTCACATATTGTTCTTTGCTTATTTACTTCACTGTTGCTACTGTTACAATCAGTACAAAACCCAAAAATATTACTTTTGCTATCGTTACCGTTACTTCCTTATTACTTTGCTACTAAATACTTTGCTGCAGATACTAAGTTATCCAGGTGTGGTTGAATTGACAACTCAACTGCTAATACTTGAGAATATTCTTTGGCTCCCCTCGTGTCAAATCAATAAATTTGGGTTGAATACTCTACCCTCAAAAACTGTTGCGATCCCCTATACTTGTGGGCTATCATACCTCCACCCTTTGCTTGCGCTTGCGCGGTTGTGGTGATTTCAGCGTACTTGCATCTCCATGGTTGAGCCAGTACCACCACCCTTTGCTCGCACTTGCGCGGTCGTGGTGATTTCAGCGTACTTGCATCTCCATGGTTGAGCCAGTACCACCACCCTTTGCTCGCACTTGCGCGGTCGTGGTGATTTCAGCGCACTTGCATCGCACACGGTTGAGCCAGTACCTCCACCTTAATTTGCTCGCGCTTGCGCGGTCGTGGTGATTCACATCGCACTTGTATCGCACATGGTTTAGATATTATACCCCGTGTCCGTTGAGGATCATCAGAGTCTTTGCGGCAAAAAATAATGTTAGGGAGGGTCAAAAGACAGCCACACTAACATGTGGCCCAAATATATATGAGTGAAAAGGGTGGTATGTGATGTTCAAAATTCCAATGCACAACTTTGAGCCCGCGGGCCCACAGTTGGGTGCGTCATTGAAGATCGATGAGAGGGGCCAGAAGTCAAGAACCACCTGGAAGTGGCCAAATATATGTACGAATATTGGGGATGTTTAAAACTTTAAATACGTAATGCATAATTTTTGGTGGCACCTGCCTCGCAAACCCGAAAGCACCCTAACAACCACCTAGCTAGGATATATATAATGACATAATGTCGTACCTAGCTAGGATGCTTGGCCCACCACCTCCCACTTCGTGTCAGCGGGGCGGACGCACGTAATGATCGATACTTTGGTCATACATGCATGTCGCCATGACCTACCATAAGACAGACCAATGAATCTTTCGTTTGGTCAAATGACAGTTGGTGTTATCGATAAACCGCTTGGGCCAATAGATTGAACCATCATAAACATCGCACGAGAGGGACCACAAAACCAGCACCTCTTGCATGCGACCCAAAATCATGTAGGTTGGGAAGGGGTGATGTGTGTTTTCAATATAGAATAATGTACAATTTAGATGTGGTGCCTACCTCTCGATACATACAACAACCATGAAGGAAAGGTAGTTAAGGATGAGATACGTATGCAGAGTTTGATGTAGGTCGAACCCAGCAATCCGAGCATCTGGGAGGGAATCCTGACAACGCATGAGCTCGAGCTTTGGTTGACCGACATTTGACGGTGACCGGCCCTAACATGAACTAGTAGGAATCCATTCATGGCCAACACATACCCCTCATTATCGTTCAAACGGATGATATATATACACTCGGGGAGCCCACAGATATCCGTGTCGTCACAAAAAAACGCACAAGGGAGACGTGGTCGATCAGAAGACCCCGTATACACTGCATGTGGCCCAAAAATATGTATGGGTATGATGGTGGATGATGTGTTTAAATCCCAAATGCACAACTTCGATGGGCCACGGCAAGTACATTACAAACCGAACACCGTACCCGACTCCAAACCTGGTTCAATACCTACGATGTCAGTTTCCCAACTTTGAG
Source organism: Triticum aestivum (assembly GCF_018294505.1). Classification (NCBI taxonomy): domain Eukaryota; kingdom Viridiplantae; phylum Streptophyta; class Magnoliopsida; order Poales; family Poaceae; genus Triticum; species Triticum aestivum. Next base: position 146,395,121 of record NC_057802.1, read on the forward strand.
GCGGCAGCGGGGGGGGGGGGGGGGGTCATCCCACGCATGCGCTCAAACTTTATTTTGTCTTGCATGGGACACACACACACAGATATATATATATATATATATATATACATCTATACATCTATACACCTATATAGTGTGTGAATAACTATGAAAGTTGCTCGTTGGATGAAGCCAATCCGACGATACAGAGATGGCAAATCCGAGCACTACTGGCCGTTGGATATCATCTACATTCCACCAGATTCTGCCACATGTACAATCTAGAAGACTCCATGGTTGAACTTAAGCATAATGCACAAACCTCAAAACACAAGCACTTCTCCTTTGTTCTCTAGAATCTTCCATATCTTAATTGCCCAAACCTTTTTTCTAAATGAATTGTCACTTTTTGTTTTTACAATGCACAATTCCATGAATCTTAAAATAGTTTTTTTTATAAAACTAATTGATTTTGGATGAGATGAACTATAAGAATTAAACGAACATGTACATCATGCATATCTGGGAGAAGAGGCGGGAAACCGATGAGAGGTTTGGTGAGAAACGGTAGCCTGTTTTGAATGAAAACCTAGTAGAGAAGGAAACGTGAGCTACACGACGCATGCGCAGAGTGCTTACCCATGTACTGCATGTGCTGTCGAAAGGGCTCAGGGTGGCCGTCCGATCTGGGAGCATCCAACGGTGCACACATACGATCCGTGGGGTTTGGGTTCTGGCCAGTCAGAACGCTGGACTCAGATCGCGCGCGCAGCAGGGGGTTATCATACAGAAACCAACATTTGGTGGAAACCGGTGAAAACCACGAGAAAAAGATGTTTTGAAGTTTGAAAAAAATGCGGGATGTTAAGAGGATGATGTTTTATTGGCACACAAAATTTCAAGTTGAAACACATTAAGAGATGTGAGCTATGAAAAACACAAATTCAGTGTTGAATAGTGCCGAATAGTAATGTCACTATTTAGGCGGAATTTGTCTTTTTCATAGCTGACATCTCGTAATGCTTTTCAACTTAAAATTTTGTGTCGCAATAAAACATCACCTTCTTAACATCCCACATTTTTTTCAGATTTTTATGAAACTTTAAATTATGGTTTCCACGAAGTTTTCATCGAATATCGTCCTTCGTGAGTGAACCGTGTGCTATTTGAAAACATTTCGTGAGACGAATCTTGGTTTTTAAATCCCCGTAAATCCAATACTAAGCTGAAAATCGTGAACCTGCCATGGTGTCACGACATCACACTTATATGTCGAGGAATTTTTTTCGTCCATTGTGGCGCAAATTTTATTACAAGCTACTTAGAAATCGGAGCTTCTCTCAAAGAAGCCTCGTGGTTCCGATAGGGAAATGTGTCCCCCTGTGGGCAAAACGTAATCACTGCCTCTTTTCACCTTGTATTTTCTTCTACGGGCAACATGGAACGATAGGATATCCGTGCTGAAATTTAGACTTATTCAGGGTTCGTTTGGCCTTTTTATACACTATTTGAGTTTCCTAGGCATTTAATGTCCATAATTAAAATCTGAACTACTAATACATGCTTTCACCAAAATGGCTAGAAAAATTATACATGTGTCCTTGGGTGCATGTTTAGGTCCCATGCCAGGAATGGGAATGAATTACAACCGTACTCGTGTCATGGCTCGTACTCAAACATTTCGAATCTTGGTTTTTAAGTCCCCATAAATCCTAACTCACAACAAAGCCATCAAAGGTGGCATGGTGTCACGTCATGGCACATATATGTCGTGGTAAAAACATTGTCCAATTTGGGCCAAGCTTTCTTACAAACCTCTTACAAAAACTGGAGCTTCTCTCAAATAAGCCTCGTGGTTCTGATAGGGAAACGTGTTCCCCTTGTGGGCGAAACATAATCACTGCCTCTTTTCGCCTTGTATTTTCTTCCACGGGCAACATGGAACGACATGATATCCGTGCTGAAATTTAAACTTATTCAGGGCTCGTTTGGCCTTTTTATACACTAATTGAGTTTCCTAGGCATTTAATGTCCATAATTCAAATCTGAACTACAACTACATGCTCCAGTTCACTAGAATGGCTAGAAAAATTATACATTTGTCCTTGGGTGCATGTTTAGGTCTCATGTCAGGAATGGGAATGAATTACAACCGTACCGGTGTCCTGGCTCGTCCTCAAACATTTCGAATCTTAGTGTTTAAGTCCCCATAAATCCTAAACTCACATGAAAGTCATCAAATGTGGCATGGTGTAATGTCATGGCACATATATGTCGTGGTAAAAACATTGCCAATTTGGGCCAAGCTTTATTACAAACCTCTTACAAACCGGAGCCTATCGCAAGAACCCTCGTGGTTTCGATAGGGAAACGTGTCCCCTTGTGGGCCAAACGATAATCACTCCCTCTTCTAGCCTCGTATTTTCTTCTACACGCGACACGGAACAACTAGAGATTCGCGCTGCACTTTGAAATTATTCAGGGTTCGTTTGACCTTTTTTATTCGTTAATTGAGTTTTCTAGGCATTTAATGTCCATCATTCAAATCTGAACTACAAATACATGCTCCAGTGCACCAAAATGGCTAGAAAAAATGTACATGTTTCCTTGGGATGCATGTTTAGGTCCCATGGAACGAATTCAACCATCTCGCCGTCCTGGCCTAGCCACAAACATTGCAAATCTTGGTTTGTAAATGTCTGTGAATCCAAAACTCACCAGGAAATCATGAAACTGGGCATGGTGTCACTACATGGCATATATAATTGTCCAATTTGGGCGAAGCTATATTACAAGCCTTTTACAAACCGGAGCTTGTCGCAACCCTCGTGGTTCCGGCAGGGAAACATGCCCCTCTTGTGGGAGAAATGATAATCGATGCCTCTTCTCGCCTTGAACTTTGTTTTCTACAAGCAACATAGAATAACAGGAGTGTCGGGCTGAAATTTGAAACTGTTCAGGGTTCGTTTGGCCATTGTATATATGTTACTAATTACTAAGTTTTCTATGCATTTAATGTAGTCCATAATTCAAGTTTGAAATACAACCACATGCTCCAGTGAAGCAAAATGGGTGGGAAATCGTACATGTGTCAATGGGTGCATGGTTAGGTCTCGTTTAAGGAATGAGAATGAATTAAAAACTTGTCGTCGTCCTGAAACAATGAGAATCTCGGTTTTTAAATCCCAGTAAATAAAAAAGTCACCCAAAAACATATGAAACTTGGCATGGTTTCATGACATGGCACATATATGTCCTGGTAAAAAAATCGTCCAGTTTGAGAAGAGGCGCACACATTAGTAGCCAACGAAGTCCTTTTTGAAACAAAAAAGCTGACACGTTAATATCGCAAACGGTTGTATTATATTTACCATGTCAAAATTTAACCATACTCGGTGGCGTGCGTGCAGCTGTTTGATTAGACGGGACGAGCGCGAGAAGTCCGCCATGCAGGTTCGACGGGACGCGTGCGAGCAGTTCGCCGCGCAGGCTCGACGGGACGCGTACATCCCGTCCACCTCGCTGGCTCGACGGGACACGTGCGAGCAGCAAGGCCACCCATGCTCACTGGGAAGTGAGCTCTTTGACCTCCATGCACCAGCCGTCGCCCGCCTCGCTCACAACTTCTCCATTAGTGGGTTAATTAAAGCACCTGGACGGAGGGTGTTTGCTTGTGATCCCATGGTAGCTTTTGCTTTGTTCGTGTTTTCAACTCGTATTCCGCCCTAATTTAAATTTCCACATAGGGCAATGGATAATACGACCACAAATAAAATGGCAACGAATAATACGACGACAAATTTACAATGGCATAGATAACAATTGTCTTACATATTCCGGATAATTTAAAATGCCACATGCGGCAAAGCCCGGAAGACACGGGGGCAAGAGAAGAAGTAAATTGCAGACAACGATCTGGGTCGCTACTGTCTCTACTCGTCGATGGTCGTCGGGCGGTGAGATCCTCCAGCTCCTTCTTCAATTCCTCACGACTTTGCTTGAAAGCAGCCACGGATTCCTCCACCTCCTGCTCGCGCTCAATCCGGAGCTTCCTCAAGCCACCCATCAGTTCCTCGACGACCGCTTTCAGCGTCATATCCGAGGCACTGCTGTGCTCATGCAGCATCTTCCAGCCGGCGGCCTCCTCCTCCTTCTCGGCGACCAACTTGAGGAGCTTTGCATTGTCATCCATGAGTTGCTCGACGAGGCTGGTCGCCTTGTCAACCGAGGCATCGGTGATCTTCAGCAGCTTCATCAAGCCGTCGACCAGCTCCTGCTGCATAGTGACGCCAGCAAGAATGTCATCGTCTAATGACCACAAGTATAGGAGATCTATCATAGTCCTTTCGATAAGTAAGAGTGTCGAACCCAATGAGGAGAAGAAGGAAATGATAAGCGGTTTTCAGCAAGGTATTCTCTGCAAGCACTAAAATTATCGGTAACAGATAGTTTTGTGATAAGGTAATTTGTAATGGGTAACAAGTAAAGAGAGTAAATAAGGTGCAGCAAGATGGCCCAATCCTTTTTGTAGCGAAGGACAAGCCTAGACAAACTCTTATATAGAGAAAAGCGCTCCCGAGGACACATGGGAATTATCATCAAGCTAGTTTTCATCACGCTCATATGAGTCGCGTTCGTTACTTTGATAATTTGGTAAGTGGGTGGACCGGTGCTTGGGTACTGCCCTTTCTTGGACAAGCATCCCACTTATGATTAACCCCTATTGCAAGCATCCTCAACTACAACAGAAGTATTAAGGTAAACCTAACCATAGCATGAAACATATGGATCCAAATCAGCCCCTTACGAAGCAACTCATAAACTAGGGTTTAAGCTTCTGTTACTCTAGCAACCCATCATCTACTTATTACTTCTCAATGCCTTCCTCTAGGCCCAAACAATGGTGAAGTGTCATGTAGTCTACGTTCACATAACACCACCAGAGGAAAGACAACATACATCTCATCAAAATATCGAACGAATACCAAATTCACATGACTACTTATACCAAGACTTCTCCCATGTCCTCAGGAACAACCGTAACTACTCACAAATCACATTCATGTTCATAATCAGAGGGGTATTAATATGCATAATGGATCTGAACATATGATCTTCCACCAAATAAACCAACTAGCATCAACTACAAGGAGTAATCAACACTACTAGCAACCCACAGGTACCAATCTGAGGCTTTGGGACAAATTGGATACAAGAGATGAACTAGGGTTTGAGAGGAGATGGTGCTGGTGAAGATGTTGATGGACATTGACCCCCTCCCGATGAGAGGATCATTGGTGATGAAGATGGCGATGATTTCCCCCTCCCGGAGGAAAGTTTCCTCGGCAGAACAGCTCTGCCAGAGCCCTAGATTGGTTCCGCCAAGGTTCCGCCAAGGTTCCGCCTCGTGGCGGTGAAGTTTCTTCCCGAAAGCTCTCTTATGATTTTTTCTCGGACGAAAGACTTCATATAGCAGAAGATGGGCACCGGAGGCCTGCCAGGGGGCCCACGAGGCAGGGGGCACGGCCAGGGGGTACGGCGCCCCCCTACCCTCATGGCCAGGGTGTGGGCCCCCTCTGATGGATTCTTCCGCCAGTATTTTTTATTAATTCCAAAAATAACTTCCGTGAAGTTTCAGGACTTTTGGAGCTGTGCAGAATAGGTCTCTAATATTTGCTCCTTTTCCAGTCCAGAATTCCAGCTGCCGGCATTCTCCCTCTTCATGTAAAACTTGTAAAATAAGAGAGAATAGGCATAAGTATTGTGACATAACGTGTAATAACAGCCCATAATGCAATAAATATTGATATAAAAGCATGACGCAAAATGGACGTATCAACTCCCCCAAGCTTAGACCTCGCTTGTCCTCAAGCGGAAGCCGATAACAAAAAATATGTCCACATGTTTAGAGATAGAGGTGTCGATAAAATAGAATACGGACATGAGGGCATCATGATCATTCTTAAAACAGCAACATATATGGATATTGTCATATGATTTCTTATGCTCAAGTAATAATCTATTCACAATGTAAAGTATGAATCAGAAAATTCATTGAGAACCAACAAACTATAATCTCAGTCATTGAGGCAATTGCAATTTATCATAACATCGGAAAGAGTCAATATAAGAGCTTTTCAGCAAGTCCACATACTCAACTACCATGTAGTATTTCACAATTGCTAACACTCATGCAATACTTATGGGTATGGAGTTTTAACCGGACACAGAGAAAGATACGGGCTTATAGTGTTGCCTCCCAACCTTTTACCTCATGGGTAATGTAAACAATAATAGTTCATGATAACTTACATCCAATTGGTTATATATATCAGGATCTTTCCAACACAAGGTGCTTGCCAAAGGATAAAATGTAAAAAGGAAAGGTCAAGATCACCATGACTCTTGCATAAGGTAAGAGACTAGAATAAAAGATAGGCCCTTCTGTCGGCGTTCTGGGAATGGGGGTCCCCATACTTGCCTGCCTGCGGCCCACGGCGTGGCTGCGCTAGCAGGCCTGTACGACCCATCTTTATCAACAAGGCAAACAAGACCCTCGCGAGGGGCCAAGCCTCGTGAGGCAGACGATGCAAGACCTCCTCAGGAGTGGCCTCTCCAGGCTGCCTCACGAGGAGTGGAGATATCAAGGTGGGGCAAACCTCGCGAGGCTCTCGTGACGTGAGCCATGACGATCGACACCAGGCGAGCGCCACGCGGGCGCCAGCGCGCGCAGCGTCCTTGTTTCCTCTTTGGTGCCAAGGGAGCAGGCGCAGGCGCGGAGTACCGAGGCATCAAGCAAAGGTTTCCTTATCGGTGCAATGAGACCAAGACCAGCAGGCCTGCAGGACGGAGGTCACCATGGAGCCCAAGACGACGTCATCACCAGAGCCTTTCCCAGGCGAAGACCGCTTTTGTTAGGATAGCTTGTACTCGTTGTCCCCTTTCAAATTGGTCGCCATTGTTGGCTCCCTTCCCGCTCAATATTTGGGAAGAGGACCAGGGCCTATATAAGTAGAGCTAGCCACCACAGTAGAGGCAGGTGGAACTCATTCGGAGACATCTCACCCACACAAGTTCGACAAGCACAAGAACACCTCAACCTCAGGAGGCTGTTCTTCCCACTTGTACTATTCATCATCAGCCCAAGAGGCAATCCACCACCACACACTGGAGTAGGGTATTACACCACAATGGTGGCCCGAACCAGTATAAATCTCGTGTCTTTCTGTGTTGCTAATTCGTCGAGTTCATCCACGAGGTCTTAGCGAGCTAGGGCGTGGATTGGTAGGAGGGAAAGAACTTCGCGTGCACCCCAGAGTTCGAACCTTAAGGGTTCGCCGGAACCCCAGATCCGACATTTGGCATGCCAGGTAGGGGTGCGCCGGAGCCTCTTCCCCGCCGATCGATCCACCGACGCTCCATGCCCCGATGTCCGGCAATCCAAGGCCAGACTCCGACCACTGGGCAGCTTGGCCATCCCGAGCGGTGTCACCTGCCCATGAAGACCTTGACCCCGCGCTCCAGGCGGCGCGGCCAGGCATCGTCCACCCTCACTCCACGGCAAGTGCGAGCCGTTGCAAGGGCAGCAAGCCACGCCGCAGCAACGGCGCCACACACACGGCGGGAGGAGGCGAACATGCGGGCAGCGCTCACGGTGGCACGAGAGCTGCTGCGGTGCCGGCTGATGGAATGCGGCTGGGATGCACTACTGGAACGCGTCGCCGAGCTGCTGGATGCGGCGGCATCGGGAGCGCCGCCCTTCTGCTATCAACTTCCTCCTCAGGCCACACCAGGGTCTCATGGCGGGCCTCATCGCAGCAACGCCCCCTTGGGTGTGCCTGGGGGCTTCGCCAACACCAGCACGACCAGCGGCGCTGGGGGCTCCACCGCCCCCGTGCCGCCCGCGACAAGCATGGGTACAAGCGTCGCATCCCATGGTCCTAGTGGGATGCCACGTTACCATCCTCAGGACGCCACGCTGGGCCGGGAAACATGGAGTGTGGGGCACTACAGCGAGGTGTTCGGGGTGACGGACCCTGAAGCCTACGTTCCCCGCATGATGGACCAGGAGTACGCGCCGGAGGACGACCCTGGCTCGTTCCTCGGAGAGGATTGGGAAGAAGGGACGCTAGAAGTTGAAGCCTTCTAGGAACCAACGGAGAACAGCGACGGTCGCGCCAACAACGACAACTACATGGTACCACTAATCTCTCAGGAGCAGGCTACGCTAACCATGGGCTGCAAGTGAATCAGGTCACAACGTCAGTCGACGACCCCGGCACGGCAGCATCCCTTCCGCCGAGGGAAGCACGCTGGGGGCCACGCGGAGGGAGCCAGGAGCAAGGCCACTCCCCATGTCGCGCGAAGCCAGGCAACGCCCGGAGGTAGGCCCTCTGCCGGGGAGGTGCCAAAGAGCCTTCCTCCGGCAGAGGACCCATGGTCGCCGAGGGCACCGCTGGCGTCCCCTTTCCCCCCTTTGCGTCGTCCAATTGGCCAGTCGGCTCAAAGGTGGTCGAGGGTGGCGCAAGGCAGGGCCCTCGTCTGGCGATATGAAGCAAGGCCGGTTCCTATGAAGAAGGCCCAGTGCCTGTTAAGCTCGCCGCCCGTGACACTCTCATGTAATAATGAGTGGGGCTGTACACGCCCCGGAGTCTCAGGAGTGCCGGCCTCAGGCCCTGGGGCTCCCTCCCGCGCCTAGTGGAAGCACTTAGCTCCGCGCTGGTGAGAAGACTCGAAGACCAGAAGACTAGACTAGGCGCCACGCGGCCATTTGCTTTGGATCTCTTCTTTTGTAGCCTTGCTTTCTGGATTTGGATTTAAGTTGAAGTCGAGCTTTGTTCTGGAGCGGGGGGTGCATTTTCTCGTTCAAGCGATTTCTTGCCATCTGGTTCTTGCCTTGTTCTGGAGCTCATGCTAGCCGCCTCCCCCTCGCAGGCTCCTTGCGAGTGGGGCTGGGCACAACACGTGCGCCGATCGGCGCAGGAACCTCGCGAGGCCCTCTCGGGAAAGTCAGCAGACCCGTCAGGAGCCCCGTGGCGGCTCTCGACCTTACAATCCGATTCAGGGCCTGCCCCGGCTAAGGTATGCCGCATCGGCAAGGCTTGCCGTCAGACTTGTGATTGACCAAAACGCACCCATGGTTCGACATAAAGGAGTAGAAATCAAGATTTGTTTACATGAGGGGCTCCCCCTCCAAAATGCTCTCACAATCTTTAGGGGCCACACCCGAGTTTTTGCATACAGGGTGAAGCAGTAAAGGGACGAGGAATTAGCCAGATATGTCGCTCGCCATGTCCTCCGCGTCGTCTTCGGACGCGCCGGTCGCGTCGCTCTCATCATCATTGGCGCCGCCGCCGCCGTCACCGACGTCCCCGTCATCAACCACGTCGCCTACGTCTGTGGCGACCACCACCGCGTTGTGCTGTGAAGTGAAGGCCCTGACCAACGCGTCCACGTTGTCCTCTACCCACCGCTCCAGGTCGTCCCGAACGACCGTGGGTACGGGGGCGATGGCGGTGTCGAAATCGAAGTCGGGGTTGGCATTCAGGAGATGGCGGAAGACACAGGAGAAAGCGCGCTCGAGCAGGCCATGACTCCTCTCTTCCACGAGCCTGCGAGCTTCATCAGATCGGGCCTCCAGGCGCGTCACCACGTCGGTGAAGAAGCAGAGGTGGTCGGCGTATTCGTTCACCTGAGGATTGGGGGTGTTCGCATCACAGGCATGGCCCAGGGCAGTGTTGGCCCTGTTCCGAAGATCCTGAAGCATGGGAGCGTGAACGCGATCCAGCGTCCGCCTCTCCAGCATTTCCTCCTGACTTCACCGCACGACGGACTCGGCACTATCAACCCGCCTCTCGAGGGAGAGCAACTCGGCGCAGGCAGAGGCCAGCTCCGCCTGCGCCGCGGCCAGGGCGACAGCCGTGGCCTCCGCGCGCCTCTCTGCATCAGCGAGCTTGGGCCTAAGGGTAGCAGCCCTACCCGCATCCTCCGTCCCCGCAAGTTTCAACTTCAAGTCATACCTACCCTCCAGATCTGCACGAGCCTCGGCCACCCGACGATCAACCTCCTCCTGAGCCTTGGCCTCGCGTGCGCTGACGGCATCTTCCGCCTAGGCAACTTGGCGTTCCCTCGTCTCCAACTGCTCGAGCTCGAGGCTGTGCTCCACGGCTTCTAGGGCCAACGCCTCCTCGCACTTCCGGACCTCTTCTTCCTCAACGGGCGTCCCCCTCAGCGATGCAAGGGCGGCTCTACGCGCCTCCACCTGCTGCTCGAGGGACGCACTCCAGGCCTGGAGCTCCCGCGCGCGCTCCTCCGCAGCCTCGCGACTACGGTCAGCCTCACGAGCCTCCTCCAAGGCTGGAGAGCAAGCTTCGCGGGAAACCTTGAGGGACGCCTCGGCCTTCGCATTGTCAAGATTGCCCTGGTAGCGGCACAGGTTGACGGCCACCACCAGCTTATGCCACTCCTGCGCCAGCCGGAGACCTTCCGCCTCAAGACGCGAGTCGACACCGCGAGTTCTTCACCAAGTTGGCTCATCGCGCTCATCGCCTCCTGGAAGAGCTCATGGCGAACGACGCTTCGCCCGCGCTCAGACTCGAACGCACGGCCCACCTCGTCCTCCGCCTCGGGGGCTGCAGGTGGGACATCAAGTGGCCCACCACCTCTCTGTAGGGGGCTGGTGCTGCCCGAGGCGCCAGCCAGTCCTCGCGGGGGGCCTTAGCCGGTCGGGGCCCAGTGCATGAAGATGAACTGAAGGCCGAGGCCAACCAGCTACTGTCCATGACCAGAGGAGGGGTCCTGGGCACGCCCGCCAAGCTCCCTGCCAAGCTGTGGGGGAAGAACGACAAGGCCGCAGGATCAGCGCGCCACGAAGGCAAGCGCGCCCCTTCAACCAACCCTGCTCCAGGGGCAGCGAGCGGACTTGGAGCGCTCAACGCCAATGGGGAAGTCGAGGGAGGATGAGGCCGTTTCTCAGGAGGCGCTGCAGCCTCGACGGAAGGAGCCCTTGTCACATCCCTAGATCTGGTTTGCACTAGGATAGCCCTTCATGTGTGCATCATGTCTAATTTATTTTCTTTTCTTAAACTTGAAATGGGGACTAACAAACCCCAACACCCCCTTTGAAATACTAGGTTCCAACAATTGGAATTTCAATGAAGACAAAATGCCCTTCATAAATGTTCACCATCTTTGGTCCTGGCTAAACCCTCTCCCAAAGTTGGTTTCATATTTTTGGAGGCTATTCTGGATTTTTGCACCTAGCCATAGGTATTTGCATTTGGGCAATTTAAATCCTATAACTATTTTAAAATGCACAAATAATCTTGAAGGTATTTTTAGGCTGTTGAGAATATTTTCAGAAAGTGCTCAGGAATATTTTCAGGATTTATGAAATTGATTTGGTATTTTCAACTAAATCAAAACAAACCTGCAAAACAGAAAAACAGAAAGAATTAGGAAAGGCAGAGAGAGAGGGACTAACCTGGACGGCCCAGCACTGTGTGGCCCGCTGGCCCACAGTGCCAGTCACCACTAACCTTGCGCCAGAAGGACGCCGCGCGCGTGGTCGCCGCGTGCCGGCACACGCCCGATCCACCTCCTGCTTCCGCCGACGCTGGAGGCCTGCAGCATACGCCACGCAACCCCTTCGACCCCTCCGGCCTATCCACTTCTCCTCTCCCCTCCTCTGCTCTCTCCCCGCAGCGCACCCGAGCGCGCCTGTCGCCGCCGTTCGCCATTGCCGCGACCACAGCCTTCCCCGCACCTCTCCGACGTAACAACGAGCTCAGCCACGACGTCGTCGTCCTCTCCGTCGAGTCACGCGGCGCCAGAAGCTCTGCTGCATCTCCAACGCCGCCGATTTCGACCTCGGGTGCCGGTGATCCGCACCGTCGTTTCACCGGACCCCGTGCCTCCCCTGCCTCGCCAGCAGCACCAGAAGTACCGCGGTGAGCCGTTGGACCATTTCCCCCATGCCTTGTTGCCTGATTCGCCCCCTAGCCGCATCAACCACCGGAGCCGAGCACTCCCCGGCGCCGGCCATGTCGCCGTCGCGGTTGCAACACCCGCACGTCGCACCAGAGCACGTAGGTGTGCTCAACGCTTCCTCAGGAAGCCGCAGACCCCACCAGTTCGCCTCAAAACGCGCTATAGCGCCTAACCCATCGGTGCCCGAGCTCCGGCCGCCGCCGCGAGCTCGCTTCCGAGGAGCTCGGTCCACCCAGCTGCTCCCACTTGCCCGTTAGATGTGCACGACCGCCAGCTCTCCATAGAACCCAACCGCGCCCCAAGCCATGCCCTATAGCGCGAACCCGACGCGTCTCCGCCGCTCGGTTTGGTCGTCGCCGGCCCAACTCTGGTGAGGTGACGTGGCGTCATTAGCCTGAGGCTAATTACCGCGCTAACCTCGCCCTGTGTCACTAACATACCGGCCCCACCATGCTAATTAACCACGGGGTAAACCCCTGTTTAGATTTAACCTAATCACAATGGCCCACGCATCAGCTTTGACCATGCTGACGTGGCCGTTGACTGGGCCCACACGTCAGCGATCCTAGCCAGTACCGTGACACTGACCAGTGGGACCCACTGGTCAGGGTTGACCCGGGGCAGCCCTGTTGTCCCTGGTGGCATCATAATGACGCAGTGCTGACGCAATAACTCATTTTCTGGGTTTATTATTATTCAGGAAATTCCAGAAAATGCCCTAAACTTCTAAAATTCATAGAAATTCAACCATAACTCAGAATGAAATAAGTTATATATGAAAAATGATCAGAAAAATACAATCTATCCATCTGTACGTAATTCATGCATGCTTAAACAACTTAACCTTGCTGTTTAGCTCAAAACATGTTAATGCACTTTATAAACCCATAACTTGAGTTTGCACTTGAATCTTTGATTCGAATGAGCTCAAACCACCCTAGTTGTAGATGCATTAGCCCAACACACTCATTTTGCCATGTCATATCATGCATCATATTGTTGCATTGCATTGATTGTGCTTTCTCTCTATTGCCGGTACTTGTCCCCTCTCAGTAGACGTGTTCCGACGATGAGTTCGATGACACCGATGCAGAGCTATACTATCTCCAGAAGTGCCAGGCAAGCAAAACCCCCTTGTTCATTCCGATACAATCCCACTCTCTCGCTCCTGCTCTCTTTTACTGTATTAGGACAACAACGATTCAACTGTTACATGCTGCGGTAGTTGAACCCCTTTCCTTTGCATGACCTGTCATTGCCACAGTAAATAGATGAAACCCACTAGCATGAGTAGGAGTTGTTTGAGCCCTGATGTGCCTACTCATTCATGCTTGTTTGTCATGCCTGCTACTGCTTAGAGTTGAGTCAGGTCTGATTCATCAGGGATGAATTGGAATGGTGATGAACATGACCTACTGTGTGTGATCTAAGTGTGTGAACACGATTTGGTAAAGGCAGCGGTGAGAGGCCATGTAGGAGTACATGGTGGGTTGTCTCATTGAAACCATCCTCAGGAACTGAGTTCTGTGTTTGTGATCCATGAAACAGCTACTACCATGCATTGGGCCCTGAAATATGACCCCGCTCGACTTCTTAACCACCCTAGTCCTCTGTCCAGGAGTTGCAAGTAGTTTCTGGTGTTTGTAGTATGCTGGAGGCCGTGCGCGGTGCTGACCCGAGGGGTGGGCTGTGATGCGGTAGGCATGTGGCCCGGTGTACCGAGCGCCCGTTTGGTGTCTCGGGAACCCTGCACACATCGTTTGGGGCCGTTGAGGACACCCCTGCCGGATTTCCTTGCGGATGGAACCCGAATAGGCGATAAACCTGGACTAGAGACTTGAGTGTTTAGGTAGGTCGTGGTCTACACCCACGTCGGTTTTCGCTTGAAGTCTGCCGAGCACATGTCGTGCGCAGACGCTAAGTGGTGGAAACATGTATGAAGAAGTACACCCCTGCAGGGTTAATATGATCTATTCGAATAGCCGTGTCCGCGGTAAAGGACTTCTGGGTTGCCTATACAGTTCATAGACAAGTGAAAGTGGATACTCTAAAATGCGCAAGATAAGCGTGAGTGCTATGGATGGCGTTCTCGTAGGGAGACGGGAGCGGATCCATAGTGGTGTATTGATATGGTGAATATGTGGACTCGTGTGCGCCACCTCAAAAGAGTTACTTGCAGTCATAGTTCAGGTTAGCCACTGAGTCAAAGCTGGCTTGCTGCAGTTAAACTCCACTACCCCCTTTGTTGATACCGATGCATATGTAGCTAGTTCTGATGTAAGTCTTGCTGGGTACATTTGTACTCACGTTTGCCTATTTTATGTTTTGCAGAGAGACGTCAGTCTCGCTAGTAGTTCCGCGTGGACTTCGACATTTAGCTTGTTACCTCAGCTACGATCTTGTGCCCTCGGCAGGGTCTTGTAGATAGTCAGGCTTCTCAGCCTTCTTCATCTGTAGTTGTCTGTACTCAGACAAGTTAAGCTTCCGCATGTGCTTGTTGTTTCTATGCTCTGTATGTTGGGGTCATGAGACCCATGTTTGTAATACTTGGCTCCTCGGAGGCTAATGAATAAATACTCGAGTCGTAGAGTTATGTTGTGATGCCATGTTGTATTTACACATATCGAGCATATTGTGTGTATGATTGAAATGCTTGGTATGTGTGGGATCCGACAGTCTAGTTGTTTATCCTTGGTAGCCTCTCTTATGGGGAAATGTAGTCTTGTGCTTCCATGAGCCATAGTAGTCCGCTACAGCCCGGTTCACCAGAGTCCTGCGAGGCCAGCACTACTGCTCCGGAACACTTGACTGGCCGGCATGTGATTCACTTCGTTCCTGTGTCTGTCCCTTCTTGGAAATGTCATGCGGTGACATCCAGAGTCCTGCCTAGCCTGCTACAGCCCGGTTCACCGGAGTCCTGTTAGCCCAGTGCTACAACCCGGATTCGCACGCTGCTGACCGACATGCTCGATGTTGATTCATGTATGCCTGTCATCGTAAGTTAGCGCCACTTTGGGTTCACGACTAGTCATGTCGGCCCGGGTTCTCTGTCATATGGATGCTAGCGACACTATCATATACGTGAGCCAAAAGGCGCAAACGGTCCTGGCCATGGTAAGGCAACACCCGTGGGAATACTGTGCGTGAGGCCGCAAAGTGATATGAGGTGTTACCGGCTAGATTGATGTGACTTGGAATCGGGGTCCTAACAGCGTTGGTATCAGAGCCTGACTGCCTGTAGTATTACGAAGCCAACTGGTCGAAGTTGAGTCTGGAAATGCTTTAGTTATATAAGGGAATTGATTGTGGAAGGGAACTTAAGGCTCTTTTTGCTCCTTATACCTTATGCCCTTCTGATCTGAGTCACCCTCTTCTTTTCTGCGGGGATTAAGAACTAGGCTTTCTCATCTTCTATCAGGATCACGTGTTACTAATCCGTAGACTTATAGGAATGATGGATTCAAGCCCCAGTTCAGTTCCTACTACTTCCGTGTGTTCATAGCTGGCCTCAGAACCTTGATATTGTGATGTTGAGTGGTTATGCCACCATTTTGCAGGATGTCTTGAATCTTTTTCGAGCATTTACAGCCGTTATGCTGTCCGAGTCATCCCAGGTTTCTAAATAATTTGATGCATTTGCAAAATCATTTCCCTCTAGTTTTGATGTTCCTTTAGGCCAGGTTAAACACACTAATTGCCGAGTTGAGGTATTCTATTGCCTCGACATATATGTTGGAGTTATTATTATGACCGTAGGTGTCTTAGGGAGTCACCTAGTAATCTAGCAATGATTTATACCCCTAGTGTGATGATTCTGGCCATCATTCTCGAAAGCATCCCGTGATGTTATTAGTTAGTAGGTATTCTATTCCTGGGTTCTTGAACTCGAGATTCACCCTACCTACTTCATGTTGATAGTGTTTGCTAGTTCCTTTAGGATATTAGTAACCTTTGCGATAGTTTTTTTTGAATATTTACTGTGAGGCAAAGCCCCACAGCCCTTTATTAAAAAAGATCCACTGTACAAGTAAAACAAACTATACAAGGAAGGAAAACAAAAGGGGAAAGAGTCTACCTATTTGCTAACTAACTGTACTTGCTTTACAACAAAGAAGCAATCCAAGCCAAAAGTTTCGGCTTGTTACAGTCCTTCACCCTGTGAGCAAGCAAGGAAATGTCATGGATGAAATTACACTTCCAAGCACTGAAAGTAGCTCTCTCAGCTCTGAAAATTCTGCCATTTCGCCGGATCCAAATATTCCAGGCTGCTGTTAGTATAACTTCAACGAAGAAAGGGTGTGTGAAGTTAGACCTGGCGTGCAGGAGACATTGCAGGATATCTGAACCTCCAGACCAATCAATACCCAAATAGTTCCAGATTCTACAGCTGAAGGTGCAGTTAAAAAATAGATGTATCCTATTCTCATACGCCAACTCACTGCAGATGAGGCAAAGATTGTCATCCTGATTCGAGCGCCAGTGTCTCCTAACCAGCATATCCTTGGTGTTAAGTCTGTCAAAGAACAAAAGCCAGCCAAACACCTTGATCTTCATGGTGCATTTACTCTGCCAAAGCCATTTACAGGGTTGTATTGTAGGCAAGTGGGAGTGCATGATCCTGTAAAAACTTTTTGCAGTATACCCTCCTGATTGACCAGGCCATATCCAAACATCAGGTATGGTGGGGTCTCTGTCTAACTGCATGATCCAATTTTCCAATATGTGCAACTCAGCAGCAGCTTCCTGAGAAAGAGGCAGATAAAACATGGAGAAGAGATCCTGGGATTGGAGAAATTCCCTCACAGAGATCCTGTCATTAATGACAAAAGAAAACAACCTTGGCAATCTCCAACAGAGGGGTCTAGCAGAGCCCCCAATGTGCCAGGAATTAGTCCAGAAAAGGGCAGAATCACCCATGTTGATGTGAACTGAAGCAATAGCAGTGTAAGCCTCATGCAGCTTCAGAATATCTCTCCACCAGAAAGATCCAACAGTAGCTGTTGCCTGTGGGACCCCATGATCATAGTAACTATTCCATATGAGGGTCACCCAAGGAACATCAACCTTGTTATAGAATTTGTGTAGATGCTTGAGAAGCAGCCCTTTGTTCTGGATGTTCAGATTAATAATGCCTAAACCACCCTTATCTCTTGGCCTGCAAACGAGCTCCCAAGCAGCCAGGGACTGTTTTGGAACATCATTATTACCCCTCCAAAGGCATTGCCTGAAGATCCTGTCCAGTTGCTTAATGATCCCGGCTGGGATATTGAGGCTACACAGAAAGTATATTGGCAGAGAGGTCAGGACAGAGGTGAGAAGCTGCAAACGAGAGCCTTGATTCACATTGAAGAGCTTGCAGTTAACCTCCTTTCAAGACTGTCAACTAAGGGCATGAGGTCAATGATCCTAGGCCTTGTAGTTCCCAAAGGCAATCCAAGATAAGTAAATGGAAGCTGGCCAATTTTACAACCAAGAATAGCAGCAAGTCTGTCAGCCTCCTCATTAGGCATATTCAGTGGGATCATTGAGGATTTAGCAAAGTTGACCTTTAAACCAGTGGATTGTTGAAATGTAAGCAGCATATTCTTGAGGGCAACAAGCTCATCATCCTTAGCTGCAAGAAATAGGATCGTGTCATCCGCATATTGAATGATGGGAAAATCCCTGTCATGTGTCTGAAGAGGCAAAGAGAGTGTGCCAGACGCGAGCATTTGATTGACCACAGATTGCAACAGGTCGGCTGTGATGACGAACAACAGAGGAGAGAGTGGATCACCCTGCCTGACACCACACTTACACAAGAATTGCTTTCCAGGAATGCCATTTAACAGCACAGACGAAGAACCTGTAGACAACAGCTGTTTAACCCAAAGAACCCATTTGGCATCAAAACCTTTATGCTGCAACATCTGAAGAATAACCTCATGCTCAACTGTGTCAAAGGCCTTAGCAAAGTCCAACTTAAGGATTACAATTGGACGCTTGGATTGCTTACATTGATGAATATACTCAAAGCTCCAGGCCAGACAATCCTGAATCGACCGGCCCTTGAGAAACCCATATTGATTTTTGTGGATGCACTTGAGGATCACCCGCTGCAATCTGTTGGCCAGTAATTTTGTGAGGAATTTAAGACATGTGTTGGTTAGGGAAATCGGCCGGAAATCATCCGGCCCTTCTGGTGACATGATTTTGGGTATGAGCGTAATGAGGGAGGAGTTGATATTTTCCAACGAAAGCTTCCCCTCATAAAAAGCCCGAATCATCCTCAAGAAATCCCCCTCAATTATAGGCCAACAGCGCTTGACGAACATCCCATTAAAGCCATCTGGGCCAGGTGCCCGATCCGCCGGCAAATCCTTCAAAACTTTGTGAATTTCTTCATCAGAAAAAGGCAAGGATAACTCCTCCAGCCCCGGGATGGGTTGAATTAAATGATTCAAATCAAAGCCCATAGAGATCCCTTGGGCCCGGCCCATCCTAGATTTGAAAGAGGCCCAAAGGATTCCCGCCATCTGAGCATGATCAGTCACTGGATCAAGCATGGAGCTGGTTTTGAGACTGGAGATTGAGTTTCTCCTCATACGCTCGGAGGCCATGGCATGAAAAAATTTTGAATTCTCCTCACCAACCTTGATGTACCTAATAGTGCACCGCTGCTTCCAATATATGTAGTGAAGTTTTAACAGATGTTCATAGTGAAACTTCACGAATTTCCGGAAGTTGAATTCCGGCCGTGTTAAAGGT
The DNA here is from genome assembly GCF_018294505.1 of Triticum aestivum. Taxonomy (NCBI): domain Eukaryota; kingdom Viridiplantae; phylum Streptophyta; class Magnoliopsida; order Poales; family Poaceae; genus Triticum; species Triticum aestivum. The sequence goes on from NC_057802.1 coordinate 146,413,835, forward strand.
CGCACTTCCTCCAGCTGATCAAAGTGCAGAATCACCTTTGAACAATCAACAGTAAGCTTTTTGATGTACGATAATTTTTTGCTCCAAATTTTCAAATCGTACCGCAGTCGCTTAAATTTCCTTGTGATAACCGCGGAAGCAGAAAGATCAGAGAAAACAGGTGCATTCCAGGACTTGGAGACACAATCCATGAACCCCGGCATATCCAACCAGAAATTTTCAAACCGAAAAATCTTGGCCGCAGGAATGGTAGTGTCAATGGACACCACACAAGGCACGTGGTCAGAGGAAGTTCTGGCTAGTGGTGTAACCACGGTGTTTGGGTAGTGTGAAATCCAATCAGCAGTAGTGAAGAACCAATCGAGTTGCTCAAGCAGGGGGTTCTGCTGCATATTAGACCAGGTAAAGCTCCGTCCCTTCAAGGGCAGCTCCAAAAGTCCCAGGTGACCAATTATTTCGTTGAACAGAAAGATATCATTGGTATCACCACCCGGAAGGTTTCGGTTTTCCAAAGATCTGATGAAATTGAAGTCCCCCAACAAGAGCCAATTTTCATCCGGTGGGATTGGTAGGTGATAAAGCCAACTAACAAAATCATCCCTAGGCTGGCCCTCACATGGCCCATAGACAGAGGTTAGGGTCCATTTTTCAGAATTCTGCAACGACTGGAAAGAGACGATAACACCAAACCTCTGAATATCCACAAGCTGACCATGAAAGATCGAGGAGTTCCAAACAACGAGGATCCCACCAGAGGCTCCAACAGAAGGGGAGAACGCAAATTGATCAAACCGCCTAGGGCAAAAGGATCTAATCGTACGGATATCAAAGCTCTCACATTTAGTTTCTTGCAGACAAATAACAGAACATCTGCTCTCCTCAATCTTGGCACGGAGATCACGCTGTCGAGCCTCAGAATTGAGCCCTCGCACATTCCAACAGAGCACATTCCAGTTGCGAAAATAGCAATTATCCATAAAAAAACAACACAGGGATATAGTTGCAGATCCAGCTGCTTAACAGCATGGACATAAACGGACCACATGTTGCAATAACAGTAACCAAGTGTTGCAGACAGTCACTGAAAACAAAAAAAGAGCGCAAAAGCAAAAGCGCCCAACTCGCCAGGAATCTTCGTGGGCCGTCAAGCATCATGTGAACCATCACCTTCTTCAGCAGGATTGGGAGAAGCCATAAGCTTCTCCACTGATAACTCGGCTGGATCGATGCCCAAAGCCACTCCAATGGCCTGCAGCGTCGGAATAGGCGTCGGAGGTGGGAGAGGGAGCATGCTGGGCTCATTGTCAAGTCGAAGCTTCTTGGCCTTCGGGCGATGCTGGGGGGCAGACCTCGGAGGAATGGCAGAGACGGGCTTCATGCCTGTCCTCTTGGCAGCACTGCGCGTCATGCGTCGTATGGAGAAGTCGAAAACTGGCTCCACAAGCGTGATAGAGCGCCTTGAGCGTGCAGACTGACGTGGTCGCTTACCCAGCGGAGAAGGTGTAACCGAAGAAAGCTGAAAGTCCTCTTGAGAGACCTGGTAAGTGGAGCACGAGTGATCGTCAGATGCCAACTCCTCAATGACCACCGAGGAGCTGGGTCCAGGAACGGAGACATCAGGCGGAGCAGAAAAAAGCTGATACTTCGCTTGCAGATCGGCAGACCCAAATTTGATGTGTAACAATAGCGCAGAAGAACTAGGGAGGCAAGCTGGTATATCCTTGATGAAGAATTCAGGTAACAAAGTCTTGAAAGATCTCTCCCAGATCATGGCCGGTGGCAGAACTGGTCCATAAAAAACCCGGACCAGGCCAAGATGAATCGGCTCCAGCTGCACAATTGGTGGGGCTTGTAGAGGCTGCTGGACCTCAGCCATATCCTCATCGTCAGAAGAATCCGCAGATGGGTTCAGAATCATAGAATCCTGGTCTTGGACAGGTTGGACCTCTTGATGCTGCTGCTGATGGTCAGGCTGAATCTGCTCCTCCCATGGGCCCCATCCTGCTCCTTGCGGCACATTGTCAGCCCAGCCCGCCCCCTCATTCTGCCCTTGAGGAGGGCCCGGAGGAACAGCGTTCCATCCCAAAGCAGGGTATGGAGGCATTGCCCAAAATGGCTGCGGCACTTGAACTCCAGGCAACGGGTGGGGGTTCCCATTTAGAGGCATTGGGTCCTCATCCGCTGGGATCATGGCACCAGCGAATTCCCCTGACAGGATATAGCAACCAGCAGACCAAGAAACCATGACGTCGCCCCAATTGGCAAATTCCCGAAAGGTGACCGAACGAGGAACTAGCGCATTGTCGGGGAACGAGGCACGGACCAAAGCTCGAACCTTGCGCCGGTCAGTACTATTCCAGTAGTGAAACTGCCCAAAAGAGCCAACCATATCAGCAATGCACTGCGTATTCCTGTAGTCTAAAGGGATGCCGATGAACATCAACCACCCCGTCCGCTGACCATGAATAGCACGAAAACCTTCACCCTGATTATGCGGAATAAAACGGACAAAAAACTCGTTGCCATCATCATCAATCCCTAAGGGAAACGGTGGATGCAGAGTAAAAGAGCCCCGGACAACTGGATCTTCCATCTCGAACAGACCAACTCCTTGATACCAAGTCTGAGCAGAAAGAACTGGAACATGCATCACTTGAACTAGAAAATCAAGAACCTGCTGGCGACGGACCCCAACTAGCTCTGGAGGCGGGATCGGCTCCACAATGGCCACCATGTACTGCTCATGCGCTCGGGGCGGCGGGACGGCCGGCGTGTAGAAGGTGCGAGGTAGACGATCTGCTCCGCCATCTTCAATGTCAAAGCCCGCAGGGATAAAGCGATGCGGGTCAATCTCAAACACCACCATTGAAGGCTGCAGAGCAGGAGCCGGACCAGAGCTGGGGGAAGCGTGGGCGTGCTCGTGAGGGCGGTCCGGCGGCGATGGTGGCGGCGGAGAAGCAGATGGGGTTTTCTCCGGAGGCGTTTGGTCTCGGGAAACTGGAGAGGCAGGGGGAGAATCCTCTGTTCGGTCCCACTTCCCAAAACCCGGCGATGGGACTTTAGGCACCCAGACGGATAAGTCAGGCGGCTTGCCGGTGCAATTTTTTTTAACGTGTCCCGAACGAAAACAATTACGGCACCGGACCGGATTCGTGCATGTCTCTGATGTGTGGCGCATAGCCAAGCAATTCTGACAGTCCCAATAGCTCGCAGCCATCTCTTCAATCATAACATCAAAACTTTGCAGGTCTCGGATAATATCCTCAGGGGATGAAGCCCTAGAGGCCATAGGTGATGGGCTGCCACTCTCGTCATCTGACAGGCATATGGGCTGCACCCTGGAGCCCAACTGAGGAACATGGCCTGGTAGAGGCGGTTGAGCGGGTACGGTGGAATCCAAACCTTCCAATGTGAAAACTAAACGGCCACCCGAAGTTCCAGGGTTTAAACGGGCAGGAGATAAACCCTCCGGGGAAGGCGGGATTGTTCCAAACTGAATCGCTAGCCTTGCCGGCGGTGGGGTGGTCGCCGGAGAAAGATCATCCGCATCCTCATGAGACGAGACACGGTAGCCCGCTGCTCGGACCGTGGCCACCTCATCGGTAGACGGGCCATAGCTATAGCCCTTACGCGCTGGGTACTGCATGAACGTTGCAAACGTAGCATGCTTCTTAGGAAGAGATCTGGCCGCGCGAGCACGGAGAGAAGATTTGGCCGGAGGAAATTTCATGGCCTCTAAACCAATACGAGCTCTCCTCTTAGAGGGGCTGACTAAAACCCATTCCTCTTGGCATTCAGATTGCCAAAGACGGAATTCCTTCTGCCAATCCGGGCCACCATGACCCCAGAGGTGGAAAAAACACTTGAACTGATCGCAGACAAAACTCCGCTGGTGCAGAATGAAAAAACCCACCTCCTTGCAAGAAACGTTGAAAGAGTAGACGCCATGGTGAAGAAAAGATACCTTGAGGTGGGAGCAATAACCTCCGATGGCCGCCTCAAGAGTGAACCCCACAGTTTCCTCATCAAGCCGGAAGGTGTGTCGTGCAAAAGAGACGACCATAATGAAATGGCCCGTGTCTTCAGTTGGGTGCACCGATCTGTTGAAGGTGCGTTGGATCTCAGACGCCAACTTCATCCCCGGGGAGAAATCCAATCCCAAGGAGAGCGCAGCGTGAACCGCCATGAGGAAGATGACAACCAGAGGCGAGAGGAAGAGACGCCGGGAAAGATGAGCCGATCAGATGGCAAAACCCACGGAGGGATGTGGGGATCGCCGGCGATGTGGGGTGGCTAGGGTTAGGGTGGCGGTGGGGAGGTGGGAGTCGCCATCCTAGAAATTGTTTGTAGGGTACGAACCTTTGCGATAGTCCTCGAGGTCCTTGGTATATCATTCTTCCAAATACCATGAACCATTCTTGGCAGGAGTTCTTTTAAACCAAAAGGTCACGACCAGAGTTCTCTTGACGAGTTCTCCATTCAAATTGTGAACCTGCCAGTCCTTCTTCTTCTGCATGGGTTAGCCGGAAGAAATATGTTGAACTTGTTTGACATACTAAATCTATGCACCCACAACTCGGAAAATCATATGTTCTTTTGGGTTGTCCCTCCTTAGATATTTCTGGCCCTCGTCTATCAATTGATAGTCAAGAGTATGCGTGCATTCGTTCATCGATGCCTATTACCCTTGTGGTCTGTCAAGCCATTCTTTTCCAGAATGACCAAGAGAAACAAACTCCAGTACCTTATCCATTTCCAGGTTTGGGTCAAAGTAGTTGTGCTCCGCAGATCAAAATGTCAACCAAGCTTTTGTTCTGTTCTACCCTGAAGTATTACCCACTTTTATGTCAGAATGTCATGTGAATTGCACCATCTCTTATGAATTCTTGATGCAGTGATACTTCTCGTCATCATTGTTTCATTCCTCGATTCCGTGTTATTGTAACCGGAATGCCGACAAGTGACTGTGATGCGTGAAATCAATACTCCTAGCAACTCCGTTGCTTGGTAGTAAATGGACAATATTCTCATTCTTAGCGTGTTGGTTATTGAATCATCATCCTAAGATTTATCGTGCTACCTAGTCCTTATTTCCGGTGCACTCTTCGATCAATGAGTTAGGATTATTCAATCCCTTGCTTATTTGATCAGATCGTCTTGCTTTGAAAAGCAAGATTGTTCTCGAGCTTAGTAACATATCGGTGGTTCGTGATGTTCCGAATATCTTCTTGGAAGTATCACCAGGTTGTCCCATGACTGTTATGTTGAGTTCGTGATCATGTTGGTTTTCCTCCAAACCACCCATTCTCCAAGAATCTGTGTTGGATACCCCTGAGCTAGTTGGTTAAGCCAAACAACAACTTGGAGAGTTGGAAGATAAAAACTTGTCTGACTTAGCTCATGTTAAGGGATATCTTTTTGTGTGTGTGTGTGTGTTGAAGAAAGATGATATCTCCATAGATTGGTCCTCGTGATCAGTTGTTGGATCTATTGCCTTGTCAAAACTTTGACTTGAGTATGGGCTATTATCAAGTCAAATCAGAACCAACGATGTTCGTAATGTTGTCTTACTCGTGGTTGATCCCTCGAGCATGCACCATTACATCTTTTGGTCTGACCAATGCTATCACCGTGTTCACATGATGGTGGAAGTCCAGTGATATGGAAATTCCGATGAGTTGCTGTTGAGCCCATCAACGGCATTTTATCTCCTCCATGATTCATGTTGAACATCAAGCTAGTATTGGAAACTTCTGTAAGCATTATCTTCGTGTTTCGTTCATGAAGCCTATGTTTGGATGAAAGGAGTGACTTCCTTTGATTCACGTGCATTAGATGTAAGTTGCCGCCGTGAATTCGAGAAAGTTTGTTTTTGCTTCCTTTGGAATCATCCCAAGTCAGTCATGCCCGTGCGAAGTATTCTATGGTCTGATAGACTGATCATCTTCATCCCATATGTAATCCCTAGCACACCAAGCCACTGATTGATTTGTTCAAGGAAAATAAGTTCTTAAGTGCTAATCCTTAAGGACCCAAAGGTACATGCATAGGACTTCGCTCTCCGCAATGATGGTTCCCAATCGGAACTCGGTAGTGTTGCGTTGTAAGACTACTATGTGGTCATGCTTGTCTTGACAACGTGTTCACATGTATGTAGCAGAACAAGCTCATGTTTTGGAGCTTGCTATCATAGTTCATCTCCCGAGAATCTCGCAACGCCATCTCGTCGATTTGCGTTGCAATCTTTCATTTTTCTCTCTAGACTGGATAAGTCTGGAATATCCTGAGACCAACCAAATCTGAATCTCAGGCAGATATGATGGTTGGAACATTCCCAACATCTACATTTGGATTCCCAGCTTGCACCGCCATTGTGCCAATTCCCATGGGCTGCCCTCTCGGTAATTGTTGTTTAGGATCATCTTCAAAAGTGGTCCTACCATGGGTCCCATCCATTCCCGATGATAAGCAAAATCATCCATCGCGTTGTCTTCAACAAGGTAGTCCACATCATCCATTCGAATCCGGATATGCCATTCCTTTGAACTCCGCCAAACGATCGATTGTGATTGCCTTAGGCTGGTATAAAGAGTTTCAATGATCTAGATATCAAAAGTAATTCTTTTTGCCATTTAAGGGAATAAATCTACGAGTCACCTCCCCCAAGGTGCCCCGTTATGGGATCATGGCAATTATTTCCTCGCCACCTTGACACCATCCACCACCTCTCTAAGCGTGGAATTGTTGCCCACCAAATCAAACCTCGTTGTTTGTTCTTCCATCCCTCTCGATGTGTATTGTGTGTCAACTCGAGATGTTTCAACATCTCATTCCGCAAGTTGATCTTGTATAGCTCGATCTTCGAGAAGATCAATCCTAGTAGAGTTTCTTTCCGTCGTCATCGCGTGGATGAGGATCTCAAAAGCGAGGATGTCAAGATCAACGTATGCAACGAATCAACAACCTTATGAGGTGCAACCTGGATCGCGAATATTGCGTTGGTCTTGTGTCCCTCTGTCTTCTTACCTCACGACTTGAATCTCGGGACGAGATTCTTGTTTAGTAGGGGTGAGTTGTCACATCCCTAGATCTAGTTTGCACTAGGATAGCCCTTCATGTGTGCATCATGTCTAATTTTTTTTCTTTTCCTAAACTTGAAATGGGGACTAACAAACCCCAACACCCCCTTTGAAATACTAGGTTTCAACAATTGGAATTTCAATGAACCCAAAATGCCCTTCATAAATGTTCACCATCTTTGGTCCTGGCTAAACCCTCTCCCAAAGTTGGTTTCATATTTTTGGAGGCTATTCTGGATTTTTGCACCTAGCCATAAGTATTTGCATTTGGGCAATTTAAATCCTATAGATATTTTAAAATGCCCAAATAATCTTGAAGGTATTTTTAGGCTGTTGAGAATATTTTCAGAAAGTGCTCAGGAATATTTTCAGGATTTATGAAATTGATTTGGTATTTTAAACTAAATCAAAACAAACCTGCAAAACAGAAAAACAGAAAGAATTAGGAAAGGCAGAGAGATAGGGACTAACCTGGACGGCCCAGCACTGTGCGGCCCGCTGGCCCACAGTGCTAGTCACCACCAACCTTGCGCCAGAAGGACGCCGCGCGCGTGCTCGCCGCGTGCCGGCACGCGCCCGAGCCACCTCCTGCTTCCGCCGACGCTGGAGGCCTGCAGCATACGCCACGCAACCCTTCGACCCCACTGGCCTATCCACTTCTCCTCTCCCCTCCTCTGCTCTCTCCCCGCAGCGCACCCGAGCGCGCCTGTCGCCGCCGTTCGCCATTGCCGCGACCACAGCCTTCCCCGCGCCTCTCCGACGTAACCACGAGCTCCGCCACAACGTCGTCGTCCTCTCCATCGAGTCACATGGCGCCAGAAGCTCTGCTGCATCTCCAACGCCGCCGATTTCGACCTCGGGTGCCGGTGATCCCCACCGTCGTTTCGCCGGACCCTGTGCCTCCCCTGCCTCACCAGCAGCACCAGAAGAACCGCGGTGAGCCGTTGCACCGTTTCCCCCATGCCTCGTTGCCTGATTCGCCCCCTAGCCGCATCAACCACCGGAGCCGAGCGCTCCCCGGCGCCGGCCATGTCACCGCCGCGGTTGCGACACCCGCACGTCGCACCAGAGCACGTAGACGTGCTCAGCGCTTCCTCAGGAAGCCGCAGGCCCCACCAGTTCACCTCGAAACGCGCTGTAGCGCCTAACCCGTCGGTGCCCGAGCTCCGGCCGCCGCCGTGAGCTCGCTTCCGAGGAGCTCGGTCCACCCCAGCTGCTCCCGCTTGCCCGTTAGATGTGCACGACCGCCAGCTCTCCGTAGGACCCAACCGCGCCCCAAGCCATGCCCTGTAGCGCGAACCCGACGCGTCTCCGCCGCTCGGTTTGGTCGTCGCCGGCCCAACTCTGCTGAGGTGGCGTGGCGTCATTAGCCTGAGGCTAATTACCATGCTAACCTTGCCCTGTGTCACTAACAGACCGGCCCCACCATGCTAATTAACAACGGGGTAAACCCCTGTTTAGATTTGACCTAACCACAGTGGCCCACGCGTTAGCTTTGACCATGCTGACGTGGCCGTTGACTGGGCCCACACGTCAGCAATCCTAGCCAGTACCGTGACACTGACCAGTGGGACCCACTGGTTAGGTTTGACCCAGGGCAGCCCTGTTGACCCTGCTGACGTCATAGTGATGCAGTGCTCACGCAATAACTCATTTTCTGGGTTTATTATTATTCAGGAAATTTCAGAAAATGCCCTAAACTTCTAAAATTCATAGAAATTCAACCATAACTCAGAATGAAATAAGTTATATATGAAAAATGATCAGAAAAATCCAATCTATCCATCTGTACTGGTTTCATGCATGCATAAACAACTTAACCTTGCTGTTTAGCTCAAAACATGTTAATGCACTTTATAAACCCATAACTTGAGTTTGCATTTGAATCTTTGATTCAAATGAGCTCAAACCACCCTAGTTGTAGATGCATTAGCCCAACACACTCATTTTGCCATGTCATATCATGCATCATATTGTTGCATTGCATTGATTGTGCTTTCTCTCTATTGCCGGTACTTGTCCCCTCTCAGTACACGTGTTCCGACGATGAGTTCGATGACACCGATGAAGAGATATACTATCTTCAGAAGTGCCAGGCAAGCAAAACCCCCTTGTTCATTCCGATACAATCCCACTCTCTCGCTCCTGCTCTTTTTTACTGTATTAGGACAACAACGATTCAACTGTTACATGTTGCGGTAGTTGAACCCCTTTCCTCTGCATGACCTGTCATTGCCACAGTAAATAGATGAAACCCACTAGCATCAGTAGGAATTGTTTGAGCCCTGATGTGCCTACTCATTCATGCTTGTTTGTCATGCCTACTACTGCTTAGAGTTGAGTCAGGTCTGATTCATCGGGGATGAATTGGAATGGTGATGAACATGTCCTACTGTGTGTGATCTAAGTGTGTGAACACGATTTGGTAAAGGTAGCGGTGAGAGGCCATGTAGGAGTACATGGTGGGTTGTCTCATTGAAACCGTCCTCAGGAACTGAGTTCTGTGTTTGTGATCCATGAAACAGCTACTACCATGCATTGGGCCCTGAAATATGACCCCGCTCGACTTCTTAACCACCCTAGTCCTCTGTCCAAGAGTTGCAAGTAGTTTCTGGTGTTTGTAGTATGCTGGAGGCCGTGCGCAGCGCTGACCCGAGGGGTGGGCTGTGATGCAGTAGGCACGTGGCCCGGTGTACTAAGCACCCGTTTGGTGTCTCGAGAACCCTGCACACATCGTTTGGGGCCCTTGAGGACACCCCGGCCGGATTTCCTTGCGGATGGAACCCGAATAGGTGATAAACCTGGACTAGAGACTTGAGTGTTTAGGTAGGTCGTGGTCTACACCCACGTCGGCTTTCGGTTGAAGTCTGCCGAGCACATGTCGTGTGCAGACGCTAAGTGGTGGAAACATGTATAAAGAAGTACACCCCTGCAGGGTTAATATGATTTATTCGAATAGCCGTGTCTGCGGTAAAGGACTTCTGGGTTGCCTATACAGTTCATAGACATGTGAAAGTGGATACTCTAAAATGTGCAAGATAAGCGTGAGTGCTATGGATGGCGTTCTCGTAGGGAGACGGGAGCGGATCCATAGTGGTGTATTGATATGGTGAATATGTGGACTCGTGTGCGCCACCTCAAAAGAGTTGCTTGGAGTCGTAGTTCAGGTTAGCCACTGAGTCAAAGCTGGCTTGCTGCAGTTAAGCTCCACTCTTTGTTGATACCGATGCATATGTAGTTAGTTCTGATGTAAGTCTTGCTGGGTACATTTGTACTCACATTTGCCTATTTTATGTTTTGCAGAGAGATGTCAGTCTCGCTAGTAATTCCGCGTGGACTTAGACATTTAGCTTGTTACCTCAGCTAAGATCTTGTGCCCTCGGCAGGGTCTTGTAGATAGTCAGGCTTCTCAGCCTTCATCATTTGTAGTTGTCTGTACTCAGACAAGTTAAGCTTCCACATGTGCTTGTTGTTTGTATGCTCTGTATGTTGGGGTCATGAGACCCATGTTTATAATACTTGGCTCCTCAGAACCTAATGAATAAATACTTGAGTCGTAGAGTTATGTTGTGATGCCATGTTGTATTTACACATATCGAGCATATTGTGTGTATGATTGAAATGCTTGGTATGTGTGGGATCCGACAACCTAGTTATTTATCCTTGGTAGCCTCACTTATGGGGAAATGTAGTCTTGTGCTTCCATGAGCCATAGTAGTCCGCTACAGCCCGGTTCACCGGAGTCCTGCTAGCCCAGCACTACTGCTCCGGAACACTTGACTGGCCGGCATGTGATTCACTTCGTTCCTGTGTCTGTCCCTTCGGCGAAATGTCACGCGGTCACATCCAGAGTCCTGCCTAGCCTGCTACAGCCCGGTTCACCGGAGTCCTGTTAGCCCAGTGCTATAGCCCGAATTCGCACGCTGCTAACCGACATGCTCGATGTTGATTCATGTATGCCTGTCCCCGTAAGTTAGTGCCACTTTGGGTTCACGACTAGTCATGTCAGCCCGGGTTCTCTGTCATATGGATGCTAGCGACACTATCATATACGTGAGCCAAAAGGCGCAAACGGTCCCGGGCCATGGTAAGGCAACACCCGTGGGAATACCGTGCGTGAGGCCGCAAAGTGATATGAGGTGTTACCGGCTAGATTGATGTGACTTGGAATCGGGGTCCTGACAGCCCTGAAGAACTCACGTCAGGAGATGGAAACAACACCCAAGAAGCCATAGCGGTACGGTACTTACACGTCGATGGCGATGTACTTCCTTCGCTTCAGTGGCCCGAAAATGCTGTTGCCGCTTGGGGACCCCTTCCTCTTGCGGAGCTCCTCGAAGTCCACGTAAAGCCGGCCGAAACGCTGGGTGTGGCGGCCAGCGCGGGGCGAGGCCGAGGAAGAGCTTGGAGGGACAACTTCAGGGATGCCCGGTTGCGGTGAACAATCGGGTGCCGTATCACCACGACCTCGCGAGCTTTCTAGGGCTATGACCTCGGGAGTCGCAAGCTGCGTCACCTCGGTAACCGACGCCGTAGGGGAAGGATGACGAGCTCCCGAAGACGATGCCCCAGGATCACCAGGCGGCACAAGATCCTCAACACTCGAGCCGCCGGCCTCCGTCGGAGCTTGCGCCCCTACGCCCACACTTGGGGCGAGCTCGGCGCCAGCGGCAAGGAAGGGAACCACGTCGATGGGGTTCTTGCGGGGCCCCACCAGGCCGATCGGGCGCAGGCCCCACTCATCAAAGGAGGGCATGCTCGCGGCAAATTCGGCTTTGTTCTCGCAGCGGTATAGCAGACAACTCTTCCTGGGCATATCGTCCGGCAGAGGGACACCCATCAAGACCGTAAGCACCGTTTGCCGCGTCGTAAGAGGAAGCACCTCCTCCTGAAACCTCATATGGTCCTGACTGCTGAGAAAGGCCCACGTCGGGCGGGAATGGCACTGAAGTGGAGCGACTCGGCGCTTGGCGAACTCCTTCACCATCATAGGCACTGTCATGCCACGGTCCTTCAACCTCCTGAGCCTGAGCCAGATGGGGGCGAGATGAGGCCTCGCGACCCTCTGGTGGCCCCAACTGGAGTTGGGAACAGCAAGCCCTGGCGAAGCATGGAGAAGGGGGCTGAGCACACCGGCATCGACAAGCACCCATCGTGTCTGAAACTCGCGCATGGACGGAGGAAGCTCAAAGTCGATCCCCGCGCCCACTGTCGCAGTCGCAGCTTGGAAGCTCACGCACCCCGAGCTCTGTCGAGGGTCAGCTAGATGCAATGAGAAGAAATGGCGGAGGAGGGCCACCGAAGGAGCGATGCCCACCATGGCTTCGCACACAAAGGCGAAGACGGCGAGAAGAGTCACAGATTGAGGGTCGAGATGCAGCATGTGGATCTGATAATGCTCGAGCACCGCGTTGAAGAAGGCGGAGAATGGGGGAATCAGGCCAGCCCAAAGGGCATCTATGAAGATTGGGACCTCAGTTGCTGCCCGGGCAATGCGAGTGCGAGACGCGGGCCAAGCCACCATCTCCCCCACTCGTTGAAACTGGAAGCAAGCATGGGGCGCACCTTGTCCATGGCCTTGTCGTTGAGCACCCAAGGTCGGCCGAGCACAGGCTCGAAGGAGGGAGGCGCACATGGCGAAGGCAGGGGTTTCTTCCCCTTGTCTGCCCGTCCCCGCGATATAGCAACAAGGCAAGCAGGGCGCACATCAAATTGGAGGGGAGGAGTAGAGTCTCGAGGAAGCAGGGAGATTGGGGGAACCAGGCGTGGGCGAAGGAAGAATAACTATGTAGGCTGCGGGGGCCGCACAGCCAGGCGGATTCAAAGGCAGCATGGGGAAGCGGAGACGCCCACGTCCAATCAACTGCCATGCGTCGACCAAGGCCGCAGGCTTTTGGGGCCCGCGGCGCTCCGCACTTGACCTTTGGCTTCGCCTCGAAGCCAAGCCCGAGCGCGCCTTGGGCCCGGGGGCAACTGTCAGCATTCTGGGAACGGGGGTCCCCAGACTTGCCTGCCTGCAGCCCACAGCGTGGCTGCGCTAGCAGGCCTGTACGGCCCATCTTCATCAACAAGGCAAACAAGAACCTCGCGAGGGGCCAAGCCTCGTGAGGCGGACGACGCAAGACCTCCTCAGGAGCTGCCTCTCCAGGCTGCCTCGCGAGGACCGGAGATATCAAGGCGGGGCGAACCTCGCGAGGGTCTCGTGATGTGAGCCATGACGATCGACACCTGGTGAGCGCCAGGCGGGCGCCAACACATGCAACATCCTTGTTTCCTCTTTGGTGCCAAGGGAGCAGGCGCAGGCACGGAGTACCGAGGCATCAAGCAAAGGTTTCCTTATCGGTGCAACGAGACCAAGACCAGCAGGCCAGCAGGACGGAGGTCACCATGGAGCCCAAGATGGCGTCATCACCAGAGCCTTTCGCAGGCGAAGACCGCTTTTGTCAGGATAGCCTGTACTCGTTGTCCCCTTTCAAATTGGCCGCCATTGTTGGCTCCCTTCCCGCTCAATATTTGGGAAGAGGACCGGGGCCTATATAAGTAGAGCTAGCCACCACAGTAGAGGCAGGTGGAACTCATTCGGAGACATCTCACCCACACAAGTTCGACAAGAACAAGAACACCTCAACCTCAGGAGGTTCTTCCCACTTGTACTATTCATCATCAGCCCAAGAGGCAATCCACCACGACACACTGGAGTAGGGTATTACACCACAATGGTGGCCCGAACCAGTATATATCTCATGTCTTTCTGTGTTGCTAGTTTGTCGAGTTCATCCGCGAGATCTTAGCGAGCTAGGGCGTGGATCAGTAGGAGGGAAAGAACTTCGCGCGCACCCTAGAGTTTGAACCTTAAGGGTTTTGCCGGAACCCCAAATCTGACACCTTCGCAGAGGGAAGCAGAGGTTGTCATGTGCTTTTAAGGTTGGATGCATCAAATCTTAGTGCAAAAGAACGTCACTTTATATTGTCACTTGTGATATGGACCTTTATTATGCAGTCCATTGCTTTTATTGCTACCATATCACAAGATCGTATAAAGCTTATTTTCTCCACACTAATAAATCATACATATTTAGAAAGCAATTTTTATTACACGCAACATGACAACTTACCTGAAGGATCTTACTCAATCCATAGGTAGATATGGTGGACTCTCATGGCAAAACTGGGTTTAAGGATATTCAGAAGCACAAGTAGTATCTCTACTTGGTGCAAAGAATTTGGCTAGCATGAGAGGGAAAGGTAAGCTCAACATGTTGGATGATCCATGACAATATACTTTATTTTAGATATAAGAAAACATAAACCATTACATTGTCTTCCTTTTCCAACATCAACTCTTTAGCATGTCATACTTTAATGAGTGCGCACAATCATAAAAGATGTACAAGATAGTATATTTATATGTGAAAACCTCTCTTTCTTTATTACTTCCTATTAATTGCAACGATGACCAAAACTATGTTTGTCAACTTTCAACAACTTTTATTCATCACACTCTTTATATGTGAAGTCATTACTCTCCATAAGATCAATATGATCTCTTTACCTCTTTTTATTCTTTCTCTTTTCTTTTATTCCCTCAAGATCATAGCAAAATAATCAAGCCCTTGACTCAACTAATCTTTATTATATATGGCTCATGGACTCGATTACATACAAGGATCATAAGGCAAAACTCAAAACTAAATCACACTAAAACTTTATTCTACTAGATCAAGATATTACCAAAAGGATCAAACTAAGAAAAACGGTAAATATAGGAGTGTGATGGTGATACGATACAAGGGCACCTCCCCCAAGCTTGGCAGTTGCCAAGGGGAGTGCCCATACCCATGTGATTATGTCTCTTTCTTCGGAGGTGGTGATGTGATATTCTTGGCGATAATTGAGGGAGTCCTGGATTAGGGGGTGCTCGGACGGCCGGACTATATACTTTAGCCGGACTGTTGGACTGTGAAGATACAAGATTGAAGACTTCGTCCCGTGTCCGGATGGGACTGTCCTTGGTGTGGAAGGCAAGCTTGGCAATACGGATATGTAGATCTCCTCCCTTGTAACCGACTCTATGTAACCCTAGCCATATAGACACCAGAGGGTTTACTCCGTAGGACAACAACAATCATACCATAGGCTAGCTCCTAGGGTTTAGCCTCTACGATCTCGTGGTAGATCAACTCTTGTAATACTCATATCATCAAGATCAATCAAGCAGGAAGTAGGGTATTACCTCCATCGAGAGGGCCCGAACCTGGGTAAACATCGTGTCCCCCGCCTCCTATTACCATCCGCCTTAGACGCACAGTTCGGGACCCCTACCCGAGATCCGCCGGTTTTGACACCGACATTGGTGCTTTCATTGAGAGTTCCACTATGCCGTCACCGTAAGACTTGATGGTTCCTTCGACCATCGGCAACGATGCGATCCAGGGTGAGGTTTTCCTCCCCGGACAGATCTTCGTATTCGGCGGCTTCATACTGCGGGCCAACTCGCTTGGCCATATGGAGCAGATCGAGAGCTACGCCCCTGGCCATCTGGTCAGGTTCGGAAACTTGAACTATACTGCCGACATCCGCGGAGACTTGATCTTCGATGGATTCGAACCTATATCAGGTGCGCCGCACAATCACGACGAGCACGACTTAACTCTGCCGTCGGACAGTGTTCGGGAGATCACACCTACAACTACTCCGGCCCTCAATCCGGAACAAATTGCACCATCTAAGGACGGGTGGATAGACCCCGCCACGGATGCCGCACTCTCAGTGGCGATAGAGCCGAATACTAACTTCACCCCCTACGAGAGCCGTGTTGCCGAACCATTGGATTCGTCTCTGGCCACGGGCTCCGAGCCGCCTGCGTCCGTGCCTATCGAATCCGATTGGGCACCGATCATGGAGTTTAACTCCGCGGATATCTTTCAGCACTCGCCTTTTGGCGATGTGCTAAATTCATTAAGGTCTCTCTCCTTGTCAGGAGAACCTTGGCCGAACTACGTCCGGCTAGAACGGGATGCGGACGACGAAGAAATTCGCTCCCCACCCACCACCCACTTAGTAGCCATTGTCGACGATTTAACCGACATGCTCAATTTCGACTCCGAAGAAATCGACGGTATGGACAACGATGCAGGAGACGATCAGGAACCACCGCCTACAGGGCGCTGGACAGCCACCTCATCACACGATATATACATGGTGGATACACCCGAAGAAAACAATGATGAGGAATGTAAGGATGCAGCGAAGGATAGCTCGCTCGAGAAGCAACCAAATCGACGGCGTAGGCGCCGCTCCAAATCCCGCCTCGGCAAAAACAGCGATTACAGCGCAAGAGAAAATAACACCCGGTCGACTCTAGAGGAGACGACAACATTGACCCAGCGATAGAGCAGGATGAACCGGCGAACGGCGAACATAGTACGGAGCAGCTGTTCGAACACGTCGACGCCGAGGATAAAGCTCATCAACCTCTCTCCGGTGAGGAAAACAGTCCGGACGATGACGCACACGTCATCCCGGAAAGGCACTTGGAACAAGAGAACCTCCGTAGAAGGCTTATTGCCACCGCGAGGAGTCTGAAGGAGCAGAAGCAAAGGCTTAAGGCCGCGCAGAATACGCTAAACAGCAGATGGAACAAAGTGCTCGACACTAAAGAAAAGTATGGTGGTAGTTGCCACACAAAGAGCTATCCAAAGCGCAAGTTGTTGCCTGAGTTCGATGATGAGGCCGTAGAGCCTACACAGCCAAAGAACAAAACGGCCGATCAGCCGGATTGACCACCTCGTGGCCGTGATAGGGTGGCTAACGGGGCTGCACATAAGTCGACTCACGATTTATGTGAGGACTTGCGCCAAAAATCCGGTATGACCAGGTCCATCTATGGATCTAGGAAGCGTGCTCCGGCACAAAATCAAAACCGAATACTACAACCATCCGAACGCCACGATACATCCAAATACAGGGGTGCCGCAAACCCCCTATGCTTCACCGATGAGGTACTGGATCATGAATTTCCAGAGGGATTCAAGTCCGTGAACATAGAGGCGTACGACGGAACGACAGACCCTAGGGTCTGGATCGAGGACTTCATCCTCCATATCCATATGGCTCGCAGAGACGATCTCCACGCCATTAAATACCTGCCCCTCAAGCTGAAAGGACGAGCTCGGCACTGGCTGAAGAGCCTCCCCGAAAATTCAATAGGAAGTTGGGAGGAGCTTGAGGATGCTTTTAGGGCCAATTTTCAAGGGACTCATGTCTGACCTCTGGACGCAGACGATTTAAGTCACATAATTCAACAGCCCGGAGAGTCAGATCGAAAGCTTTGGAACAGATTTCTCACTAAGAAGAACCAAATCGTCGACTGCCCAGACGCCGAAGCCTTAGTAGCTTTCAAACACAGCGTTCACGATGAATGGCTCGCTAGACACCTCAGCCAAGAAAAACCAAGGACAATGGCAGCCTTAACAAGCCTCATGACCCGCTTTTGCGCGGGCGAAGATAGCTGTCTGGTTCATAGTAGCACCAGCGACCCAGGCACATCTGAAGTTAGGGATGGTAATTGAAAACCACGATGCAGTAAAAGCAAGCGTCGAAATAACGAAGACAGCCCAGCCAACACGGCGGTACACGCCGGATTCAGGGGCTCTCTACCTGGTCAGCGGAAGAAGCCTTTCAAAGGCAACAGAGATGGACCGTCCAGCCTCAACAAGATTCTAGACAAATTATATCAGATTCACGGCACCTCCGACAAACCTGCGAACCACACCCACAGAGAATGTTGGGTCTTCAAGCAGGCCGGCAAGCTAAACGCCGAACACAAGGGGAGGGAGACACCAAGTGAAGACGAGGATGAGCCTCGTCAGCAAAACACTGGGGGACAAAAAAAATTCCCACCAGAGGTCAAAACCGTGAACATGATTCACGTAACAGAAAGAAAGGGCCAACATGCACTCCAAGACACATGCGCCGTAGAGCCCATCACCCCCAAGTTCAACCCTTGGTCGGCCCGCCCAATCACCTTTGATCGCAGGGATCACCTGACAAGTATCCGACACGGAGGATTGGCTGCCTTGGTGCTAGACCCAATTATTGACGGATACCATCTCACCCAAGTCCTCATGGACGGCGGCAGTAGTCTTAATATGATATATCAGGACACAGTCCGCAAAATGGGGATAGACCCGACAAGAATCTGCAAAAGTACTACTACCTTTAAAGGGGTAATACTAGGCCCAGAGGCCCACTGTACGGGCTCTCTAGTACTAGAGGTTGTATTCGGTTCCCCCGACAACTTCCGAAGGGAAAAGTTAACCTTCGACATCGCTCCATTCCGAAGCGGCTATCAAGCACTACTTGGAAGAACAGCTTTCGCTCATTTTAATGCAGTACCGCATTACGCTTCTCTTAAGCTTAAGATGCCCGGTCCACGTGGCATCATCATAGTTAGTGGAAATATTGAGCGTTCCTTACGCGCGGAAGAACGTGATGTGGCTTTAACAGCCGAACACTAAACGGCCTCTCCAACCAGAATAAATGATCGGTCGTCAAGACCGCGGACACGGCTAGACGAGTCTGGCGCATTACTAGCTGTAACAGCTTAGATAAACCTGAGATTGGTTTGATGATTATACCCCCATAGGCGGTACCAGGGGCTTTCCACGTATAAAAAGGACTAGTTCGTCTCAACTTTACTTATCTTGAATTTTAATGGTTTATTTAGAATAACCAATTTTTCGCACGACAACTTTCACCTAAGTTCTTCTCTTTTACAGATGACAATCGTGCTACACCCTTCCAGGATACGGCACAACGGAGACACAGGCGCAGACGTGCAGCAGGGACCCGCTCAAAGGTTTCTTTTTAGATTAAGACCCTGTGTAAACCTTTTTTACTGTCTTTTGTTGCTTCACATCCTCCGGATACTCAGTATAACCGAGAAGGATGCTGACGTTATTGGAATTTCACCACGTCAGAATATTGCATGTACCTGGACACTCGGGGTTCATTATCAAGGGCATTGCTCAACCCGGTATATGTTATAAAAGACCGAATACCTTAGGGAATGTTCGGCGTCGCGAGTTTGGCCTTATATGCATCAGCTCCGAATCATGTCTTTGGTCAAATGTTGGGTTTGCCCGGCTCCCGTGTTTTGCTACCTTACGTTCCGCTCTATCGGCTAAGGTGGCACCGGGAGAACTACTGCGATTGTGCCCTGGTTCATCCGGACGAGCACCTCAGTAGAGAAAGCCGAAAATTGACTGTCATGATAAAGTGTGAGACTGGTCAACCACTCGAAGACTCATCGGAATCCTCGGGATTCCTCCGCATTAACGAAGGACCGGTTTTCCCGGTCATGAACGTACGCGCACCGTATTCGGATAGTCACGGAAATACCAGGGGCTATATAGTAGCCCCACTGTCAAACTCCTATGGTTAAGTGAAAGTGTTCAAGAAATATAGTCTGATTGCCTCGTTCGCCGCGCTACCACCTCCTTAAAGGACCAAGACGTTGGATCAAGTGTGAAGATGCGCTTTTGCGAACACCCTCGCATTATATGCGTGGGGGCTGAAGCCGACGACTGCAAACTTTCAGGATATATATATATACATAAACGACCGCACAGGAGGCATAATAATACTTTGAGGCAAAAGTATAAACACAGCCTTTATAATTCAAATAACATTGTTCTTACAATGGGGATATATGTCACTAGGACATAATATTCTTCGAGCACTGAGCCTCTATTAAA
Source organism: Triticum aestivum (assembly GCF_018294505.1). Classification (NCBI taxonomy): domain Eukaryota; kingdom Viridiplantae; phylum Streptophyta; class Magnoliopsida; order Poales; family Poaceae; genus Triticum; species Triticum aestivum. The sequence continues at coordinate 146,433,672 of NC_057802.1, forward strand.
TGAGCGCCTTCAAGGACTTCTTCAAAGTAGTGCTCAGCCGATACTCAGCCTACGGCCGAACTCTGGGTTGCAATAGCGGTGGCCTCCATCTCTGCCCAGTATGTCTTGACATGGGCAAGAGCCATCCGCGCACCCTCTATGCACGCGACCTCTTTATAGCGTCGATATGCGGCACAACACCAAGGAATCGTTGCACTAAGCCAAAATAACTATTCGGCCTTGGTCCTTCCGGCCAAAGATGATCCACAACAGACCTCATGGCAAGCCCAGACAACCTATGGAGCTCGGCCCACTCAGTCATTCGCTCATTTAACAGCAGCGGACGCACTAGAACATTGAACTGTGACCAGAACAGCTTTTCCACCTCACGATCTTTTTGATCTTTGAAAAACTCGGCCGCATCAGCAGCACTCGCTGCCAAATCCACATATGCGTCCGCAGAACTCCATAATTGATCAAGAGGGGCGTACTTAGGATCTCCGAACTTCGTCCGCAACAAAAAGGGCTTCCCAGCCGCGATATCTCTGGCTTGACCTAGCTCCTCCTTCGCCGCTATGATTTTAGAGCGGGCTTCCTTGGCTGCTACCATGGCCTTCTCCAGGTCCGTCATCTTTGTTCGGCTTTCCTTTTCAAGAAGCTCGTAACGGTCGGCGACATCTTTCAACTCAACAAACATCTTGGCTATTTTATCCTTGCTTTGACAATGCGCAGCCTGTTCGGCTCTCAGCTCTTCGACCGCCTCTCGAGCGGCCGCATCACTCTTCCTGGCTTGTTCCTTGGCTCGGGAAAGTTCTGCCCGAAGGGTCTCCACGGCGGCAGCCCCATCTGCAGTCACAACATATTAAAGATACTAGCGTCATGCTCCTCTTAATATGTATTGATCACCGGAGAAAACACATACCCTGTGCCTCGTTAAGCCGCTTGTTTACAAGCACGATGTCGGCATCTGCCGCATCAAGTTGCCGCTTCAGCTCGGCAAACTCACCAGTCCGGCTAGCCACCGGACCTTCAGCCACCTGCACATGAAAGCGGCATGATTATTACCTGGGACTATGATCCTCTGTTTGCCGCCGTTTTCGACAGCAGCCAGAGTCTCAGGGGCTACTATCTGCATAGGGCACACCTAGCGTGTGTGGTACCGTCAAAAACATATACTACTTTGCGTACCTCAAAGCCTCTCAGCAGGCTCATAAAAGCTTCATGCAACCCGCTTTCGGCGGATGAAATCCTCTCAACCACCGTACCCATTAGCGTACGATATGCTTCTGAGATAGCCGCTTGCTCCACAAGATTCATCAGTGCGTCGGGTCGCGCACCGGACAGCCCCGGCCTCTTTCTGTTGCTCTCCTTAGGAGCCAAATACTCCGGACTTCGGGTGGCCGAAGGGTCACCCTCTGACCTTGGCAGATCAGGAGAAACCCTCCGTGACGACACCTCAGGGTCGCCCGCCTCATGAGGCGGGGAGGCATGGGGAGGTGTTTCGCTCTTCATCATCTCCGAAAGAAGATCCCCCGAAGACGAACTCTGTCGAGAAGGGCTACGATCCGAACTACAAGACATATGCTTCGGTTATTGTCCTCCGAAATAAAGCAGGAAATTCTTACTATGAAGTACTTTTGTTTACTTACAGCTCGGTGGAGAGATGATCCCCTGGCGGGCACTGTGCGGTAAGGATACCCTCCGGGGCAGGACCCTCTGGCAAAGATTTCTTCCCTCGTTTGGAAACCATTGTTTCCAAGTCTTCAGAGGCGGTCCTCTTCCTTCCCTGGGGAGAGGGAATTTCAGATTCTTCTCCCCGGTTATCCTCCTTCGCGGAGGCGCTAATTCCCCCGGTTTGGATGAATAATGAGTGAGGCCCGCTTTCAGCCTCTTTATTCCCCCCTTTATCTTCCCCTGAGGGCGCTTGATAAGGAGCAAGCTCAAGCATTCTGGCCAGTACTGGATCTGCTGAGCCTTCGGGAAGGGGGGTCGAACACCTGATCATCTTCGCCTTTTTTACCCAGTCCTGGTCAAAGAGCGACTTTTCAAAATGATGTTGTGATAAATAAAGAGACAACGTGTTCAGCCGAAGGACTACTTACTTGGGTATCTGGACGATTGCATCTCAGACCCGCATCCTCGGTGGTGTCCGGACACTTTATTTGTGATCCGAAGAACAATCTATACATCTCTTCGAGCGTCATGCCGAGGAAGTGCTGAATAGCTCGCGGTCCTTCCGGGTTGAACTCCCACATACGGAGAGGTCGATGTTTGCAAGGTAGGAATCAACGAACTAGCATGACTTGCATTACCGTGACCAGGCTGACATCTCTCTCGAGGAGATCTCGGATGCGACTCTGCAATATCGGCTCATCATTTACTGGCCCCCAGTCCGGCCCCTTGTTGATCCATGACGTCAGTTGTGGCGGGGGGCCGGAGCGAATGGCAGGGGCGGCCACCCACTTAGTACCGCGGGGAGCTGTGATGTAAAACCACTCCCGTTGCCATAAGCTGGGTACCTCCGGGAAGGAACCCTTTGGCCATGGAACATCGGCGCCTTTGCTTATTACGGCTCCTCCGCATTCTACGTGTCGCCCATTAATCATCTTCGGCTCCACATTAAAGGTCTTGAGCCACAAGCCGAAGTGCGGGGTGACGTGGAGGAAGGCCTCACACACGACGATGAACGGCGAGATGTGAAGGATGGAATCTGGGGCCAGGTCATGGAAATCTAGCTCGTAATAAAACATGAGCCCCCTAACAAAGGGATCTAGACTAAGGCCTAGCCCTCGGAGGAAGTGAGAGATAAATACGACGCTCTTGCCGGGTCTGGGAGTGGGAATGACCTGCCCTCGAGCAGGTAGCCTGTGCGAGATTTCGGCGGTCAGATACCTAGCTTCTCTTAGCTTCTTGATGTCTTCCTCTGTGAGAGAGGAGGGCATCCACCGACCTTGAAGGTTGGATCCGGACATGGTTGAAGGTCCGAAGCGCCTGGCCTGAGCCTTGGGTGTTGGAATTCGAGGTGGGGTAAGGGTTCGATTGAGTGCGAGAAGAAAAAGGACAGGCCTTGGCCTCTTTATAAAGAGGGTGAATATCAAGCGTCCTCCGCGTGGCCGTTTGGGACTTGCCTAAAATCGAGGAGTCATACCAACGGGCATGATTGGGTTACCCACATCCGTATTGATGAGAATCCCGTAATAAGGGGGACACGATCTCTGCTTCGACAAGACGTGCCAATAAAATCGCATCGCAAAACGTGCAGTGGCAGGCTGATTGAGAAAAACGGTTCGAATAATGACCAGGCCGTGGTGTGATGTCACGTTATGAAAAGTTGTCAATAGATTAGATTTGTGAAAATATTATTCTCTCTATGGTGGTATGTGGAACTTGTTTTGCAGAGCCGGACACTATCCTTGTGTTCAAAAACCTTCTATGGAGTATTCGGAGGAAGAACCCGCCTTGCAATGTCGAAGACAATCTGCGCGCCGGACTCATCGTCATTGAAGCCTGGTTCAGGGGCTACTGAGGGAGTCCTGGATTAGGGGGTCCTCGGACGGCCGGACTATATACTTTAGCCGGACTGTTGGACTGTGAAGATACAAGATTTAAGACTTCGTCCGTGTCTGGATGGGACTCTCCTTGGCGTGGAAGGCAAGCTTGGCAATACGGATATGTAGATCTCCTCCCTTGTAACCGACTCTGTGTAACCCTAGCCCCCTCCAGTGTCTATATAAACCGGAGGGTTTAGTCCGTACGACAACAACAATCATACCATAGGCTAGCTTCTAGGGTTTAGCCTCTACGATCTCGTGGTAGATCAACTCTTGTAATACTCATATCATCAAGATCAATCAAGCAGGAAGTAGGGTATTACCTCCATCGAGAGGGCCCGAACCTGGGTAAACATCGTGTCCCCCGCCTCCTGTTACCATCCGCCTTAGACGCACAGTTCGGGACCCCCTACCCGAGATCCGCCGGTTTTGACACCGACAATGATGCCATTCAGGATACGATTCTCTTCCTCGAGCTTATTGACTTGTTGCTTGAGATCCATTACTTCCTTACGGAGCTTACCCGTAACGGTTAAAGCTCCTTGCACCCATGGATGCTGCATAGCTGTGGGAGAACAAGTAACACTCTTTTTCATATTTTCATCAGAGAGAAATTTAACATTGGAGGGGATGACCGAGTTTGGGATAGCTGAGCTCTGTAGTTCCCCCATCCTGAATCCTGCCCGGAAACGAGAAGTAACTTCTTGATCCTCCTCCATGGCATCTATCCTTTTCTAGTCGGCTGCCGTATCTTCCTCCGTTGATGGCCCAAAGTGATAGGCATCACTGTTTGCCCCTGGACCCGGTGTTGGATGAGACACCCGGCTCTCCCAGACTGACTCTTGAGAAGACATTTTGCTCTAATCTACGGCAGAAACAGCTCAAAACAAAAACAGAGGATAATTGCGTGGTACGGTGGTCAAAACCTTCGGGAGATTATATAATCAATTTTTACCGACCAAAAGAAGTATCGTGCAAGAAAACAGAGTCCGGAGGGCACACGAGGTGCCCACGAGGCAGGGGGCGCGCCCAGGGGGGTAGGGCGCGCCCTCCACCCTCGTGGACGCCTCGTGTCCTTCCCGGACTACTTCTTATTTTCCTAATTTCTTAAATATTCCAAAACGGAGAAAAGTTGCCATTAGAACTGTTTTGGAGTCGGTTTACTTACCGTACCACATACATATTCCTTTTCGGAGTCTGAAACATTCTGGAAAGTGTCTCTTATGTATTCCTCCGGGGTTACGGTTTCAATAACATTGGTTTCAACATTTATAGGATTACCTGATATATAATGTTTGATTCTTTGACCGTTCACCACCTTCGGATTTGTGCCTTCGAAGTTGTTGATTTTTATGGCACCGAAACGATAGACCTCCTCGATAACGTAAGGACCTTCCCATTTGGAGAGAAGTTTTCCTGCAAAAAATCTTAAACGAGAGTTGAATAGCAACACATAATCTCCTACATTAAACTCACGCTTTTGTATCCTTTTGTCATGCCATCTTTTAACTTTTTCTTTAAACAGTTTGGCATTCTCATAAGCCTGGGTTCTCCATTCATCAAGTGAGCTAATGTCAAATAACCTCTTCTCACCGGCAGGTTTGAAATCATAATTGAGCTCTTTAATGGCCCAATATGCCTTATGTTCTAGTTCGAGAGGTAAGTGACATGCTTTTCGATAAACCATTTTATACGAAGACATGCCCATAGGATTTTTATATGCAGTTCTATAGGCCCATAAGGCATTATCAAGTTTCTTGGACCAATTCTTTCTAGATATATTAACAGTCTTTTGCAAAATTAATTTGAGCTCTCTATTACTCAATTCTACTTGACCACTAGACTGGGGGTGATATGGAGATGCAATTATATGATTACCATCATACTTAGCAAGCATTTTACGAAAGGCACCATGAATAAAATGAGAACCACCATCAGTCATTAAATATCTAGGGACTCCAAACCTCGGAAAAATAACTTCTTTAAGCATCTTAATAGAGGTGTTATGATCAGTACTACTAGTTGTAATAGCTTCTACCCACTTAGTAACGTAATCAACAGCAACTAAAATATGTGTATACCCGTTAGAGGAAGGAAACAGTCCCATATAATCAAAGCCCCAAACATCAAATGGTTCAATAACAAGTGAATAATTCATAGGCATTTCTTGATGTCTACTAATATTACCAATCCTTTGACATTCATCACAAGATCAGACAAACTTACGGGCATCTTTGAAGAGACAAGGCCAATAAAAACCGGATTGCAATACCTTATGCGCAGTTCTATCTCCGGCGTGATGTCCTCCGTAAGCCTCGGAGTGACACTTGCGTAGGATATGTTCCTGTTCATGCTCAGGTATACAACGTCTAATGACACCATCTACTCCTTCTTTATAAAGGTGTGGGTCATCCCAGAAGTAATGCCTCAAATCATAGAAAAACGTTTTCTTTTGCTGGTATGTGAAACTAGGTGGTATAAATTTAGCAACAATATAATTAGCATAATCAGCATACCATGGAGCAGTACGGGAAGCATTTATGACGGCTAATTGTTCATCAGGAAAGCTATCATCAATAGGTAGTGGGTCATCAAGAACATTCTCTAACCTAGACAAGTTGTCTGCAACGGGGTTCTCAGCTCCCTTTCTATCAATAATATGCAAGTCAAATTCTTGTAGCAAGAGAACCCATCTAATAAGTCTAGGCTTAGCATCTTTCTTTTCCATAACATATTTAATAGCAGCATGATCAGTGTGAACAGTTACTTTAGAATCGACAATATAAGGTATGAACTTATCACAGGCAAATACAACTGCTAAAAATTCTTTTTCAGTAGTAGCATAATTTCTCTGGGCATTGTCTAGAGTTTTACTAGCATATTGAATAACATTTAATTTCTTATCAACTCTTTTCCCTAGAACAACACCTACAGCATAATCACTAGCATCACACATCATTTCAAAGGGTAGATTCCAATCAGGTGGCTGAATAATAGGTGCAGAAATCAATGCTTTCTTAAGTATTTCAAATGCTTCTACACAATCATCATCGAAGACAAAAGAATATATTTTTGTAAGAGATTAGTCAGAGGCCTGGAGATTTTATAGAAGTCCTTAATGAACCTCCTATATAAACCGGCATGACCAAGGAAACTTCTTATACCTTTAATGTCCTTGGGACACGGCATCTTTTCAATAGCATCAACTTTAGCTTTGTCAACTTCAATCTCTGCAAAACTTGATTAAGGTTGCTCAAGCAATCATCGAAAGAAGTTCCGTAAACAGAGAAATCATCCATGAAAACCTCAACATTCTTTTCACAAAAATCAGAGAATATAGCCATCATGCATTTTTGAAAGGTAGCAGGTGCATTACATAAACCAAAAGGCATACGTCTATAAGCAAAGGTACCGAAAGGGCAAGTAAAAGTGGTCTTTTCTTGATCCTCTTTTGACACAGGTATTTGAGAGAAACCAAAATAGCCATCTAGAAAGCAAAAATGTGTATGTTCGGATAATCTTTCTAGCATTTGATCAATAAAAGGTAAAGGGTAATGATCCTTTTTAGTAGCTTTATTTAATTTGCGGAAATCAATTACCATTCCATAACCTGTAATAATTCTTTGTGGGATCAATTCATCTTTATCATTAGGAACAAGAGTAATACCTCCCTTCTTAGGAACACAATGGACAGGACTTACCCACTGACTATCAGCAACGGGATAAATTATACTTGCCTCTAGAAGCTTTAGTATTTCTTTCCTTACCACTTCTTTCATCTTAGGATTTAACCGTCGTTGGTGATCAAGAACTGGTTTAGCATCTTTCTCCAATCTTATTTTGTGCTGGCATAGAGTGGGACTAATGCCCTTAAGATCATCAAGAGTATATCCAATAGCAACACGGTGCTTCTTCAGAGTTTTCAATAATTTCTTTTCGTCATGCTTTGAAAGGTTAGCACTAATAATAACAGGATATATCTTCTTTTCATCAAGATAAGCATATTTTAGAGTATCAGGTAATGGTTTAAGCTCAAACACGGGATCACCCTTGGGTGGAGGAGGATCCCCTAGGATTTCAATAGGCAAGTTGTGTTTCAAAATAGGTCCCTGTTTAAAGAATACTTCATCTATTTCCCTTCTCTCATTCATATACATATCATTTTCATGGTCTAGCAAATATTGTTCTAAAGGATCACTAGGAGGCACAGCAATAGAAGCAAGACCAATAATTTCATCTTTACTAGGCAATTCCTCATCACGGGGTTGTCTACAAAATTTAGCAAAGTTAAACTCATGAGACATATCCCCCAGGCCAATAGTAACAACATCCTTTTCGCAGTCTATCCTAGCATTAATAGTATTCAAGAAGGGTCTAGCAAATATGATGGGACAAAAGTTATTTTGTGGGGAACGAAGAACAAGAAAATCATCAGGATATTTAACTTTCCCACACAAGACTTCAACATCTCTAACAATCCCGATTGGTGAAATAGTATCTCTATGGGCAAGCTTAATTGTAACATCAATTTATTCTATCTTAGCAGGTGCAATATCATGCATAATTTCTTTGTATAAGGAATGAGGTATTGCACTTGCACTAGCACCCATCTCACATAAGCCATGATAACAATGATCTCCTATTTTAATAGAAATAATAGGCATGCCTACAACAGGTCTATGTTTATTTTTAGTATCAGGTCTAGCAATTCTAGCAGTTTCCTCACAGAAGTAAATAACATGCCCCTTGATACGTCTTCGTCGTATCTACCTTTCCAAACACTTTTGCCCTTGTTTTGGACTCTAACTTGCATGATTTGAATGGAACTAACCTGGACTGGCGCTGTTTTCAGCAGAATTGCCATGGTGTTATCTTTGTGCACAAACAAAAGTTCCAGGAATGACCTGAAACTTCACGGAGATTATTTTTGGAAATAATAAAAAATATTGCCAAAGAATCAAGGCCAGGGGGCCCACACTCTTTCCACGATGGTGGGGGCGCGCCCCCCTACCTCGTGGGCCCCCTGGTGCTCCACCGACCTCAACTCCAACTCCATATATTCGTGTTCGGGGAGAAAAAATCAGAGAGAAGGATTCATCGCATTTTACGATACGGAGCCGCCGCCAAGCCCTAAACTCTCTCGGGAGGGCTGATCTGGAGTCCGTTCGGGGCTCCGGAGAGGGGAATCCGTCGTCGTCGTCATCATCAACCATCCTCCATCACCAATTTCATGATGCTCACCGCCGTGTGCGAGTAATTCCATCGTAGGCTTGCTGGACGGTGATGGGTTGGATGAGATTTATCATGTAATTGAGTTAGTTTTGTTAGGGTTTGATCCCTAGTATCCACTATGTTCTGAGATTGATGTTGCTATGACTTTGCTATGCTTAATGCTTGTCACTAGGGCCCGAGTGCCATGATTTCAGATCTGAACCTATTATGTTTTCATGAATATATGTGAGTTCTTGATCCTATCTTGCAAGTCTATAGTCACCTACTATGTGTTATGATCCGGCAACCCGAAGTGACAATAATCGGGACCACTCCCGCTGATGACCATAGTTTGAGGAGTTCATGTATTCACTATGTGTTAATGCTTTGGTCCGGTACTCTATTAAAAGGAGGCCTTAATGTCCCTTAGTTTCCGCTAGGACCCCGCTGCCACGGGTGGCTAGGACAAAAGATTTCATGCAAGTTCTTTTCCATAAGCACGTATGACTATATTCAGAATACATGCCTACATTACATTGATGAATTGGAGCTAGTTCTGTTTCACCCTATGTTATGACTGTTACATGATGAACCGCATCCGGCATAATTCTCCATCACCGATCCAATGCCTACGAGCTTTTCAGATATTGTTCTTCGCTTATTTACTTTTCTGTTGCTACTGTTACAATCACTACAAAACCCAAAAATATTACTTTTGCTATCATTACTGTTACTTCCATACTACTTTGCTACTAAATACTTTGCTGCAGATATTAAGTTATCCAGGTGTGGTTGAATTGACAACTCAACTGCTAATACTTGAGAATATTCTTTGGCTCCCCTTGTGTCGAATCAATAAATTTGGGTTGAATACTCTACCCTCGAAGACTATTGCGATCCCCTATTGAAAGTGCTAGTTATCGACTAGAGGGGGGTGAATAGGCGATTTTTATGAAAGTCTTCAAAACATGAGAGTTTCGAAGACAAATAATAGAAATGAACCTATTGATATGCAGCGGAAGGTAGACTACACTAGGCAACCCATAGTCAAGTATTCAATGAAGTGAAAGTGCGAAGACTAATAGCAGCTAGGTAGTATGGATCGGGATGGAAGATGGTATGAAGCCAAACAACGATAGAAGTCACACAGTGAAGACAATAGGTAAAGCAAACAAGCAATGACTTCACGAAGACAAACTGTAAGTAAAGAGAGGGAGAGGATAGAACCAGTCAATTGTTGACGACACGGGATTTGTTGGACCAGTTCCAGTTGCTGTGACAACTGTACGTCTGGTTAGGGAGGCTGAGATTTAACTCAGAAGACCGTGTCTTCACCTTATTCCCCTTGAGCTAAGGACACCCAGTCCTCGCCCAATTACTCTGGTAAGTCTTCAAGGTAGACTTCCAAACCTTCACAGACTTGGTTCACGGCGATCCACAATGACTCTTGGATGCTCAGAACGCGACGCCTAACCGGCTGGAGGATTCACAGTCCTCAAGTGTAACAAGCCTTCAGGTCACGCGGACAGAAAGACTTCAGTGATGCCTAACACTCTTTGGCTCTGGGTGTTTGGGCTTTGTCCTCGCAAGGATTTCTCTCTCTCAAAAGCTTCGGAGGTGGGTTGCTCTCAAAAGACAAAAGTCGTGCACTAACTCTGAGTAGCCACCAATTTATGGTGTAGGGGGTGGGCTATTTATAGCCACTAGGCAACCCGACCTGATTATTTTGAAATGACCCTGGGTCACTAAGGAACTGACACGTGTTCCAACGGTCAGATTTCAAACACACGCGGCAACTTTACTTGGGCTACAAGTAAAGTTGACTCATCCAGCTCTGGATAAGATTTACTATCATTATCTTCGCTCGAAGACATAGGATTTTGGTTGAGCATCACTTCAGTCACTCTAACTTTGTTCACTGGGACCCCACTTAACAGTACGGTGGTTCCTACGACTCAACAAAGAAGAAAAGGAAACAATGAAACAACTAGGTCTTTTTGTACTTACAATCTCCCCCTTTTTGGTGACTGATGACAAACTGGTTGAAGTTTTCAACGGGGATAAAAGTATGTGAAATTGTAAAGGATAGAGGTATTGTCTTCGTAAGTAGCAAAAGGCTCCCCCTAAAGATGTGCATATAAGTAATTTGCTTTTGGAATGCAAATGCACATGGCAGGTTGTACTTGTGGAGATCCTCTTCAACTTATGAAGATAATTCATCATGCATGATTTGATATAACAAGGATAATGACATGCATAATGAGAAATGGGCGTCTGCAAAATGACTAAGTGCGGAATTTATCATCGCACATGTGGAATTTATCATCACATCACAGAATAGCAAACACGTAGCAGACGACCATCAAGTTTAAGTGTTACAACTCAAAGAACCAACTGTATCAAAAGCGAGAGTTGTAAACACTAGGCAAAATATAAAGCAACCTCCCATATGGATCCGCTTGAAGACTATCAACTCATATGCTTCTCCCCCTTTTGTTAGTAAGGACCAAAAAGGTTTGAAGACATAGAGCCTCTACTCGTTCCCAGAAGGAGTAGGAGAGGTTGCAGGGTCGGCGTCAGGGTTTGGCCGTGCAGACGAACTTGGTGCAGTGTCGATACGCGCTGAAGTTGGAGGAGGTGAAGTAGCATCATCTTGATCATCGATTACTCTTGCATTCACCATTGCAACGGAGGAGGAATAATCAGAGTCTTCAAGAGACAGAGTTCGACGCAAAACAGCATTCCTTGGAGGAGTGGAGTCAAACTTGAATCTTTCAGTGAAGCCATCGTCTTAAAGATCTGCTTCAGCACTAAGCAATGTCAAACTCTTCCATGACCTCCGACAGGTTTCATGTGTAACAAAGGCATTCTTGGTGGCAAGATTGCGAATGCGATTGACGTCCACCAAGAGGCTTTGCATCTGCCGCTTCAGCCAGAAGTGATGCTTATCCTGTTTCTGATGCAGGGCAACAAGAAGTTCTCAGCCATTGAGAACACGAGATCGCTTCCGAGGCCTTTGAGCAATAGTGCTTTCAGTGGCTTCAGTTTGAGCACGGTAAGGTAAGCGTGTATTGCCAGCCAAAGGATAAACACGAGTGACTGTCTGGACTCCTTCAATGGGTTGCGTGAAGCTTTGGTGATCAGCATTGTGAAGACAAACAGGCTCCTTGGCGGGCTCTGGGTATATGGCTTCAACTGACATATCAACCTCTGGCAGAAAGATCAGATGGTTGCGAGCAGAGGGCTGATAGTTGACAGCTGAGTGTAGCTTGATGAGGCGCATGACCCATGGAGCGTAGAACTTCAGTCCAAAGAGATCAGAGCCTAATACAGCCAACTGCCTGATAAAGAAGTCTTGAGCATTGAAGTTGATGCTGCTGAAGATATAAAAGACCAAAGTCTTCATTGCTCCTTCAAGTTTTGCTGCTGAAGAATGTCCTTTGACAGGCCATAGAGTTTGCCTGATGATGTGATAAATAGTGCGTGGCAGATACTCTAGATCTTCGACAAAGAACTCCTTTGGGTGATCAGCGTCATGTGGCAGAGGGTTCATCATGCTCAGCATTTGGCTCATGTTGGGCTCTGGCTTGTGGAAGATACTCTCCAGAGCATTGCGGTGAAGCTGACAACCAGGTTCATATAATTCTCCTGGAGTGGGCAGGCCAGTTAGCTCAATGATGTCAAAAGCTTTGGCTTCATGATGGACATTGCATGTCATCCACTCAAGGACTCAAGTCTTCGGATCCCTGTTGTATCCGCGAATGTGGAGGGTAGCATAAAATTGAAGCAGTAGTTCTTCATTCCAATGCTCCTTATCAGTTACAAAGTTTAGCAAGCCAGCATCATGGAAGCAGTCAAGGGCTTCTTCAAGGCATGGCAATCCAGCAATGGCTTCGCAGTCAAGACGCATATGAGGAAAGATGCGCCCCTGATCATAAAGAACACATGAATAATAACTGCGCTGCTAATAGCTCTAGAACCGATCCGATGAAATCCTTGGCTTGGAATAGGGGTTCTTGGCGCTATCAAAGAAAGTGTTGTGCGCAATGAAGCCATTTGCATTGAAGGACCCTGGTGAAGTGGCAGTACCTGGAAACCTGGGCACTCTTGGCTTTGGCTTCTGGACTTGTGGCCTGTGCGCAACATGATAGTCAAATTGCGGACCAACAGCAGGAGGAGGAACCCGAATAGGCCATCTGACAGTCACCAGCTGACCATAGTTGTATGCCTGCTCAATAGTATGTGGCCTGGGAGGCGGTACAGGAGCAGTGGCAGTGGCAGTGACTTTAGGCTGCAGATTGGCATTAGGTGCAGCATTGACATCAGGTGCTATCACTTCAGGCACCACATTGACTTCAGGCGCCACATTAGCTTCAGCCATGACAACATCATTGGCTTCAGTGTTGGTGTTGGTGGCCGCCTCAATGTTGTTAACCTCCACTTGAGTAGCTGGAGGGTTAGACACGTTCTCCTCAAGAACAACTTGGTTGGTAGGGGGTGTAGCAACACGTGCTTCTTCTTCTCTTGGTTCTTCTTGGTCATCGGCTGATGCAGCCGGAATATCTTCAGCCATATTGGCATCAGTCTCGGGGTTGTTCACAGTTGGAGAGGCGCTCTTCTCCTTCTGGAACACTTGACAGAGTGACCTGTGGCCTTTGGTCCTTTGCGAAGCCTGCGAAATGCTGGCGACGCTTGTGGAGATGGAGTTGGTTGGGCCACAAAGTCTTCATCTTCAATCACCAGAGTGGTGACTTGAGTTGTGGGAGTAACAGGTGTTTCTTCTTCACAGGGAGAGTCTTGTGGGTGATCAGCCCATGAGCATCCTGAGCAGTTGGCGTCAATGGACGACCAATGCTGATGAGTTCGCTGTTTGTAAGAACAGGCGATGATACCACGTTGTGCTCGATCTGAGGAAGGACTTCATCATCTTCAACATTGTCATGATGACCAATGTCTTCAGCTGCGGTGGGGTCAACAGCTGGAATGTCTTCAGCTTCAGGAGCCTCTGTGGAAGCAGGCTCATGAACTATCATTCGATGTTCTTGTTGTGCAGATTCAGGACGAGCAACAGAAATCGGCTCGACTACAAGGGGCTCTGTGGGAGCAGCCCGATCTCTCTTCTTGGTCTTGCGCTTCTTGGTGGGTGGAGCACCATCAGTGGTGTTCTTGGTCTTGCGCTTTCTGGCCTTGGTTTCAGCTGTCCTTGTCTTCTGAAGCTCTGAATCCACTGTGGGGATCTTAGGCTTCACGCCTGTCATACTGGCTGGGAAGACAATGTGAGGTTCGTCCCGCCTGGATGGTTCAGTTTGGTCCACAGATGGCTTCTTCTTCTGCTTGGCAGCCATCTTAGGGTCGATGCCAGGACGCCCAAGTGCCTTGCGCTTCTCAGCTTCATTGTAAGCTTGAACACACTTGGCAGCGAGAATCTTCATGCGCTCACGAGAACCTTTGGCTTCATCACGTTTCTTGTGAAACGCTTCCTTGAGCTCATGCAGCATGACCTTGAAGTTCTGGACGTCTGCCACGCTGAGCTTGGCCACATGCTTCTTGAACTGAGCCTTTTCATAATCGATCTTATGTTCAGCTCAACAATTTTCTGAGCAAGAGCCAGCTCAGGAGCAATGGCTCCATGGATGGAGACGCTTAGGCCAATTGAAAGTTGCAGATCGTCAAAGCTGAGATTGGGGGTGTCAAACCACTCATCAATGAAGTTGTTCAATACTTCCACGTCAAAGAGAGGCAAATCATTGAAGATTTCCGCCTCTTGCTTGCTCTTTATCAGAACAGCAGCAGGGGTCAGAGCTAGACCAGTGGAGTGCATAGGCTTCTTTTTCTTCTTCTCAGACTTGGAGATGCGTGAGAGATCTTCAGATTGCACACTTGGTGCAGGAGGAGCAGTGACCAGAGGCTTCACTCGTGAAGCTGTTGGTGCAGGAGAAGGCTTCGAAGCTTTAGGTTTCTTCAGCTTCTTTGGCTTCGGTGGTGCAGGCGCTTCGTCAGAATCAGCGTCGTCTGCAGGCTCATCCACGACTGTCCCTTGAACCATAATATGAGTGATGAGACCTTCTAGGTTGTAGAAGGGCCCAACAAGATTGGGTTCAGCTTCGCGGGTGCCATCGGCACGAGGAGAAGAGGGGCCTGGATTGAAGTCTAATCCCCGCGACTTCTTGTTTTCTTTGGCAGAGTTCTTGGCAAACTGGAAGTTGCGCTTGAACAAATAGTCATCACGACACCATAGCGATGAAGATGGGTCAGCATGTGCAGCTGTGGTCCACGGACCATGCAAGGGTAGAAGCCTTGTTCAATGGCTTCAGCTCTGGACCTGGGTGGAAGATTTTTGTACAAAATGTCTCCCCATGGTCGCTTGATGGCATTCTTCTCAGCATATTCCTGGGTCACGAACCTGTACTTGTACCATTGTTCTGCCCAATATCTTCGAATCCATTGGATTCGGGTTTTTCGCTGATTGTAGTCCTCCTCTAGATCTGTCTTGTACAGCTCATAGAGGTCAGGAGGCAAATCTCTTGAGGTGTTCCCACGGCGCTGTCTACCGCCCTTCCTTGCTGACTTCTCTGTTGCCATGAAGTTCAGACTGAATGGCTTCAACACTGTCAAAGGCTTTCGTCTGCTGGTCAGACAGGAACTGGCTTCGGGAGAGTTGATGTGATGCTGTAAGAATTCTGCAAATGAATGCAGACTATGAGAACCAAGGGATTCTCCCACGGACTTGTACCTGTGACAGCATTAGAGATGCAAGGGAAGGGGAAGAGGTCATATGCATTCTCAGAAGATTTTGAAGATAAATCAGTTTAGAGGACATTGACCTCATAGCGCGAAGACATTCACTTATATGTTGAGAGTTGGTTCCAGATTTGTACGAATCCAAGAATAAGTACAAGTGAGGAATCTAACTATGTGTGAAGCATAAGTGAATATACTAGGCATTATATGAGATGCAGACAGGATAGATCCAAATTTGTGGAGGCAGAAACCACTTTTGGTAAGGATGAATCTATAGGATCAAAAAGACGGTAAAAGGAGGGTTTTAATTTACCACACGATGAACTGCTAGACAGAGTAGAAGATGAGGCCGAGCATTTCGATCTTCCGTGCCCTAACTTGGCGACGGAGGACACCTACGGCGGCGGCGGAGAAGACGATGTCTGCGGCCGGTGTGAAGACGGCGTCGGAGAGGTCGCGGCAGCTAAGCGCTTCGTCGCCGGCGTCGTCAAGAGCTATCGGTGGCGCTAGGGTTTGTCGAGGTGGAGAGGTGGAAGAAGGATTTTGACCGCGATTGGACGGGTATTTATAGGGAAAGGGACGGCACAACACAATTACGTAGGTGCCCCTAGCGGTTCACATCTGAGGGACACGTGGCCAACATGCAACACATTGGGAGATGTCCCACGTTCCCACGCCCTCCTGGACTATCGGATGGCCGTTCCGGCTTCTCCGGGTTTTAGGAAATAAGAATTGAACATTTAAAACAGATTTAATGTTTGTCTCTGTATCTTCTGCTGACAAGGACGCAAAGAAGACATTCGACAGTTTCAACAGAATGCATATGATTTGGATAGATAGAGTTTGAGGTAGGAAGCATAGAGAGGTTAGGGTCCGATCACATTCACTTAGTTCAAAAGATTCAAACGAGAAGACATAGCTATAAGTGAATGCTGTAGAGGACAGAACACTAATATATGTATATATCAGAATGCAACCAAATCAACATAGTGAAGATAATCATGAAGACAAGTTGAAATTGAAGACAAACCAAATGCGAAGAGATAGCAAATGTAACGCCATGAGAAAAACACTTCAAACAGAAGAATTTGGTGGTGGCGTTACCCACCGTATAGGAAGTATTAGACCCAGACACGGCGCACAATTATCGTGGCGCTCCGAAGTCAAATTCTGCGTTAATGTATTCACACTTAGAATGTAAGTCTTCATTGATTGAAGATATACTTTACTTCGTGTGTTGCACATCTAAGTCATCATCATGCATAAGTGTTAGGATGTGTGCCTGATCACAGGACATTTGAGGATTACAAGATATTTAGCTCACACCGTAACTTGCAAAACCTTTTCTCATCCAAGGGCTTTGTGAAGATATCTGCCAGTTGCTCTTCAGTGGTGACGTGTATGATATCAATATCTTCCTTCATGACATGATCTCTGAGAAAGTGATGACGAATTTCAATATGCTTTGTCTTCAAGTGCCGAACTGGGTTGTTGGCAATCTTGATGGCGCTTTCGTTGTCGCAGTAGAGTGGTACTTGTTTCAGATGGATGCCATAGTCCTTGAGTGTTTGCTTCATCCATAGAAGCTGAGCGCAGCATGACCCAGCAGCAATGTATTCAAATTCAGCAGTGGAGAGTTATACACTGTTCTGCTTCTTTGAAGACCAACAGACAAGTGATCGTCCTAGAAAGTGACATGTGCCTGATGTAGACTTGGGATCCACCTTGTCACCAGCATAATCAGCATCCGAGAATCCAACTAGATCAAACTTTGAGCCCTTTGGATACCATAATCCTAATGTTGGGGTGTAAGCCAAATATCGAAGAATTCGCTTCACAGCTAAGTGATGCGATTCCTTTGGTGCCGCTTGGAATCGAGCACACATGCAAACACTAAGCATAATATCTGGCCTAGATGCACATAAATAAAGTAAAGAACCAATCATAGAGCGGTATACCTTTTGATCAAACTCTTTACTATTGGCGTCAGGACCCAGATGACTCTTGGTTGGCATTGGCGTCGTGTAACCTTTGCAGTCTTGCATTCCAAACTTCTTCAGACAATCTTTGAGGTATTTCTCTTGAGATATGAAGATGCCATTTCTTTGCTGACGAATTTGAAGACCAAGGAAGAACTTCAGCTCACCCATCATGGACATCTGATATTGCTCTTGCATCATGTGTCCAAACTCATCACTGTACTTCTGGTTAGTGCAGCCGAAGATAATGTCATCCACATATATTTGGCACACAAACAGTTCACCATCATATGTCTTCGTGAAGAGTGTGGGATCCAGGGAGCCAGGTTTGAAGCCTTTGCTCTTCAGGAAGTCTTTGAGCGTGTCATACCAAGCGCGAGGGGCTTGTTTGAGGCCATACAGTGCCTTGTTTAGCTTGTACACCATATCAGGATGTTTTGGATCTTCAAAGCCAGGAGGTTGTGCGACATACACTTCTTCTTCAATCTGGCCGTTGAGAAAAGCACTCTTCACATCCATTTGATACAGCAAGATGTTGTGATGGTTAGCATAGGCTAGCAGTATGCGAATAGCTTCCAGCCTAGCCACAGGAGCAAATGTTTCATCGAAGTCAATCCCTTCAACTTGAGTGTATCCTTGAGCAACGAGACGAGCTTGTTTCTGACAACTTGACCATGCTCATCTTGTTTGTTGCGATATATCCATTTTGTGCCTATTATGTTGTGCTTGCGGGGGTCAGGACGCTTGACAAGTTCCCAGACATTGTTCAGCTTGAACTGTTGAAGCCCTTCTTGCATAGTTTTAATCTATTCAGGTTCCATGAAGGCTTCAGCAACTTTCTTAGGTTCAGATATTGAGACAAAAGCAAAGTGCCCACACAAATTTTCTAGTTGTGTTGCTCTTGAACGAGTGAGTGGACCAGGCGCATTGATGCTATCAATTATCTTCTCAATCTGTACTTCATTTGCAACATGAGGATGAACTGGACGAAGATTTTGCTCTTGCTGATCATTGTCATCGTTGGGAGGATTGTCTTCGGGCTGAGCATTGTCTTCAGGTTGATTAGGTGCAGAAATGATAAGTTCCTGTTCAAGCTGAGCTTCAGACGGTATGATTTCTCCAGTTCCCATTAGCTTGATGGATTCACTAGGTGGAACTTCATCTAGCACATTTGGCAAGTGCTCTCTTTGCGAGCCGTTAGTCTCATCGAATCGCACATCCACAGTTTCAACCACTTTATAGAGAAAGAGGTTGAAGACTCTGTAGGAGTGCGAGTCCTTTCCATAACCGAGCATAAAACCTTCATGTGCTTTCGGTGCAAATTTTGAAGTGTGATGTGGATCCTTGATCCAGCACCTAGCACCAAATATTCTGAAGTAACTGACATTTGGCTTCTTACCAGTGAGGAGTTCATAGGATGTTTTCTTCAGAAGCTTGTGAAGATAAACACGGTTGATGACATGGCATGCAGTATCAATAGCTTCAGGCAAGAACTTTCTGGGTGTCTTGTATTCATCAAGCATCGTCCGAGCCATCTCAATGAGTGTTCTGTTCTTGCGCTCCACGATGACATTCTGCTGAGGGGTGTACGGAGCTGAGAACTCATGAGTGATGCCTAATGTATCCAAGTACAGATCGAGGCCGATGTTTTTGAACTCTGCGCCATTGTCACTCCTGATATGCTTGATCTTGACGCCATAGTTGTTCATGGAACGGTTGGCGAAGCGTCTGAAGACATCCTACACTTCAGTCTTGTAGAGAATTATGTGAACCCATGTATATCTTGAATAATCATCAACAATGACGAAGCCATAGAGACAAGCAGTTGTAGTGAGAGTAGAGGAGTGAGTAGGGCCAAATAAGTCCATGTGAAGTAGCTCGAAGGGTTGAGATGTCGTCATGATTGTCTTCAAGGGATGCTTGGCCCTAGTCATCTTTCCAGCTTCGCAGGCACCGCACAAGTGATCCTTCTTGAACTTGACGCTCTCGATGCCTATGACATGCTTCTTCTTTGCGAGAGTGTGTAAGTTCCTCATGCCAGCATGCCCTAGCCTCCGATGCCAGAGCCGACACTCTGAAGCTTTTGCAAGAAGGCATACGGCAAGTTGTGGCCCTGCTGAGAAATCTACCATGTATAGATCAACTTTCCGGTACCCTTCAAAGACTAGAGACTTGTCAGATTCCATAAGTACAAGGCAACGATATTTTCCAAATATCACAATCATGTTTAAGTCACAAAGCATTGAGACAGACATTAAGTTGAAAGCAAGGGATTCAACAGGCATCACTTTATCCATGTGCTGATCCTTTGAGATTGCAACTCTACCTAGACCCAATACCTTGCTTTTACCAGTGTCAGCAAATGTGATGTGACTCTTGTCAGATGGACGTAAGGTTGAGTCCATGAGAAGACTTCGATCACCAGTCATATGATTAGTGCATCTGCTATCCAGAATCCATTCTGAAGCATGAGGTGTCATACCCTACAGTACAGTTAGGGGGATAGGCTTCACCAAGAGTATTGTGAAGCATAAACATTTGACGCACAAGAGGATTATCAAAGCTTAGATCAAGATTAGGACTGATAGGATGATTGGCAAGCGATTCAGGAACAAAATACATAGTAAGACCATTTGGGCATTTGATCTTGCGCCCTACAAGATGTTTTAGGTCCCCAGCAATAGCATCAGACGCCTTTGATTTCCGGCTGGAGACCTTTCCCTGCAAAAGAAGGTTAATTCTTCTTAACTAACCACATCTTCAGGGGTGGCTTAGAAGCAATGAGTCTAAGTGCAGCATCTGAGAACTTCGGCTTTGGAGCCCTAGCAAATAGCCTTGCAGGAGATGAATGATACTCATATGAATAAGCAGAAACGTTCTTAGTCTTATGAACATAGCGGTTTGAAGAAACACGCTCATATTCATAAGTCTGAGTATGGTTTCCCTGCAAAACATTGGCGTTAGGGTGACTCAGGTGAGTCCTCTCTCTGTATGAAGCCTTTGGGCCATATGAAGCCTTTGGTCTGGGATTTTTCTTCTTCCCAGGTGGTGTCATGATGACATTCACAGGAAGATTCTCAAGACAACTTTTGGGAACCCAGATCTTCTTCATAGGTGGCCCATTCCTGTAGTTAGTACCAATATACCTGGCAAACACTTCACCATTCTGATTCTTAAACAGTTTATAGTTTGCATCAAAGGATTCATCAATGATAATAGGGTTAGCACAGGTGAAGCCAGATAAGGTGGATGGATTCACTGAAGGTCCCTTTGCAGCAACCCATGTGGTTTTGGGGTACTACTCAGGCTTCCAGTAGGAGCCATCAACATTCATTTTCCTCTCGAACCCAACACCCTCTTTCCTAGGGTTTCGGTTCAGAATCTGCTTTTTGAGGAATCGCATAGTGTCTGATGCCCTTTGAGACTTTTGTACATCCCTGTTTCAAGCAATGTCTTCAACCTAGCATTTTCATCAGCAATAGTAGTGGTATCCTCAGCAGAGGGGTTAGTTACCACATCGGCAGTTGAAGATATTGCAACAGTAGCAGCAGTAGAACATTCAGCAACAGAAGTAGCGTTATCACGCTCAAGGCATTTTAGACATGGTGGTTCAAATCCTTCCTGAGCGGAACTGATCTATTGAGCGCGAAGTGACTCATTCTCTTTTTGAAGATCTTCATGAGTCGCTCTCAATTTCTCAAGCTCTTGCTTCCTTTGAAGATAATCATAGGAGAGCTTTTCATGAGTTGTTGAGAGCGTTTCATGGCGACTTTGAAGTTCCTGGTACTTAACATGAAGATTTTTTATGTCTTCAATTAAGGACTGAAAACTGGTCATTTCAGCGTCCAACAGGTCATCGCTTTTATCTAACAGTTTTTGAGTATGTTCCATAGCTTTCTATTGTTCAGTTGCAATTCTAGCAAGTGTTTTGTAGCTGGGTTTGGATTCACAATCAGAGTCATCTTCACTAGATGT
Source organism: Triticum aestivum (assembly GCF_018294505.1). Classification (NCBI taxonomy): domain Eukaryota; kingdom Viridiplantae; phylum Streptophyta; class Magnoliopsida; order Poales; family Poaceae; genus Triticum; species Triticum aestivum. The sequence goes on from NC_057802.1 coordinate 146,455,108, forward strand.
TTGAAAGTAAGCATCGCGTGATTTTACCTTGGCACCACGTGCCATGAAGCAATAGGTGGGAGCAGAGCCATTGTCTTTAGTGTTGAAGATGGACTTGGCAACGTAGGTTGTAGCTAGAGCCAGACTTGCAACGCCAGGGTCGGACTCCTCCTCAGACTCCACCTCCGCCTCCTCAGAAGCAGACTCCTCCTCTGAATCCATCTCCTTGCCGACAAAAGCATGAGCCTTGCCAGATGAGCTCTTCTTATGAGATGAAGACTTGGATGAGGACTTGGAAGAATACTTTGAGGATTTCTTCTTCTTCTTGTCATTAGAATCATATTCCTTGCTCTTCTTCTTCTTGTTGTTCTCATTGTCCCACTGTGGACACTCGGAGATGTAGTGTCCAGGTTTCTTGCACTTGTGACATGTTCTCTTCTTGTAGTCATGAGTGGAAGCTTCATCATTTCTTGAGCTGGATCGTGAAGACTTTCTGAAGCCCTTCTTCTTAGTGAACTTCTGGAACTTCTTCACAAGCATAGCAAGTTCCTTTCCAATGTCTTCAGGATCATTAGAACTACAGTCAGATTCTTGTTCAGATGAGGAAATAGCTTTTGCCTTCAAAGCATGAGTTCGGCCATAGTTGGGACCATAGATATCTCTTTTCTTAGATAGCTGGAACTCATGTGTGTTGAGCCTCTCAAGTATATCAGACGGATCGAGTGTCTTGAAGTCAGGGTGTTCTTGTATCATGAGGGCAAGGGTGTCGAACGAGCTGTCAAGTGATCTCAGTAGTGTCTTGACGATTTCATGCTTGGTAATCTCAGTGGCGCCGAGAGCACGAAGCTCATTTGTGATGTCAGTGAGGTGATCAAACGTGAGCTGGACATTCTCATTGTCGTTTCTCTTGAAGCGATTGAAGAGGTTGCGAAGAACACTGATCCTTTGATCTCCCTGGGTTGAGATGTTGGAAATATGCCCTAGAGGCAATAATAAAATGGTTATTATTATATTTCCTTGTTCATGATAATTGTCTATTGTTCATGCTATAATTGTGTTATCCAGAAATCGTAATACATGTGTGAATACATAGACGACAATGTGTCCCTAGTAAGCCTCTAGTTGACTAGCTCATTGATCAAAAGATAGTCATGGTTTCCTGACTATGGACATTGGATGTCATTGATAACGGGATCACATCATTAGGAGAATGATGTGATGGACAAGACCCAGTCCTAAGCATAGCACAAAGATCGTGTAGTTCGTTTGCTAGAGCTTTTCCAATGTCAAGTATCTTTTCCTTAGACCATGAGATCGTGTAACTCCCGGATGCCGTAGGAGTGCTTTGGGTGTACCAAACGTCACAACGTAACTGGGTGACTATAAAGGTACACTACAGGTATCTCTGAAAGTGTCTGTTGGGTTGACACGGATCGAGACTGGGATTTGTCACTCCGTATGACGGAGAGGTATCTCTGGGCCCACTCGGTAATGCATCATCATAATGAGCTCAAAGTGACCAAGTGGTTGGTCACGGGATCATGCATTACGGTACGAGTAAAGTGACTTGCCGGTAACGAGATTGAACGAGGTATTGGGATACCGACGATCGAATCTCGGGCAAGTAACGTACCGATTGACAAAGGGAATTGTATACGGGATTGATTGAATCCTCGACATCGTGGTTCATCCGATGAGATCATCGTGGAACATGTGGGAGCCAACATGGGTATCCAGATCCCGCTATTGGTTATTGACCGGAGAGTCGTCTCGGTCATGTCTGCATGTCTCCCGAACCCGTAGGGTCTACACACTTAAGGTTCGGTGACGCTAGGGTTGTAGAGATATTAGTATGCGGAAATCCGAAAGTTGTTCGGAGTCCCGGATGAGATCCCGGACGTCACGAGGAGTTCCGGAATGGTCCGGAGGTGAAGAATTGTATATAGGAAGTCCAGTTTCGGCCACCGGGAAAGTTTCGGGGGTCACCGGTATTGTACCGGGACCACCGGAAGGGTCCCGGGGGTCCACCGGGTGGGGCCACCTATCCCGGAGGGCCCCATGGGCTGAAGTGGGAGGGGAACCAGCCCCTGGTGGGCTGGTGCGCCCCCCTTGGGCCTCCCCCTGCGCCTAGGGTTGGAAACCCTGGGGTGGGGGCGCCCCCACCTTGGCTTGGGGGGGAAGTTCCCCCTTGGCCGCCGCCCCCATGGAGATGGATCTCCAGGGCCGGCGCCCCCCAGGGGCCTATATAAAGGGGGGGAGGGAGGGCAGCCGCACCCAGCCCCTGGCGCCTCCCTCTCCCTCCCGTGACACCTCTCCCTCTCGCTGCGCTTGGCGAAGCCCTGCCGAGATCCCCGCTACTTCCACCACCACGCCGTCGTGCTGCTGGATCTCCATCAACCTCTCCTTCCCCCTTGCTGGATCAAGAAGGAGGAGACGTCTCTCCCCAACCGTGTGTTGAACGCGGAGGTGCCGTCCGTTCGGCGCTCGGTCATCGGTGATTTGGATCACGACGAGTACGACTCCATCAACCTCGTTCACTTGAACGCTTCCGCTCGCGATCTACAAGGGTATGTAGATGCACTCCTTCCTTCTCGTTGCTAGTAAACTCCATTGATGGATCTTGGTGATGCATAGAAAATTTTAAATTTCTGCTACGATCCCCAACAGTGGCATCATGAGCCAGGCCTATGCGTAGTTTCTATGCACGAGTAGAACACAAACTTGTTGTGGGCGTAGATGTTATCAGTTTTTCTTGCCACTACTAGTCTTATCTTGTTTCGTCGGCATTGTGGGATGAAGCGGCCCGGACCGACCTTACACGTATGCTTACGTGAGACAGGTTCCACCGACTGACATGCACTAGTTGCATAAGGTGGCTAGCGGGTGTCTGTCTCTCCCACTTTAGTCGGAACGGATTCGATGAAAAGGGTCCTTATGAAGGGTAAATAGAAATTGGCATATCACGTTGTGGTTTTACGTAGGTAAGAAACGTTCTTGCTAGAAACCTATAGAAGCCACGTAAAAACATGCAACAACAATTAGAGGACGTCTAACTTGTTTTTGCAGCATATGCCTTGTGATGTGATTTGGCCAAAAGGATGTGATGAATGAGATATATGTGATGTATGAGATTGATCATGTTCTTATAATAGGAATCACGACTTGCATGTCGATGAGTATGACAACCGGCAGGAGCCATAGGAGTTGTCTTTATTTTTTGTATGACCTGCGAGTCATTGAATAACGCCATGTAAATTACTTTACTTTATTGCTAAACACGTTAGCCATAGAAGTAGAAGTAATCGTTGGCGTGACAACTTCATGAAGACACGATGATGGAGATCATGGTGTCATGCCGGTGACGAAGATGATCATGGCGCCCCGAAGATGGAGATCAAAGGAGCAAAATGATATTGGCCATATCATGTCACTATTTGATTGCATGTGATGTTTATCATGTTTTACATCTTATTTGCTTAGAACGACGGTAGTAAGTAAGATGATCCCTTATAATAATTTCAAGAAAGTGTTCCCCCTAATTGTGCACCGTTGCGAAGGTTCGTTGTTTCGAAGCACCACGTGATGATCGGGTGTGATAGATTCTAACGTTCGCATACAACGGGTGTTGACGAGCCTAGCATGTACAGACATGGCCTCGGAACACACGCAATACACTTAGGTTGACTTGACGAGCCTAGCATGTACAAACATGGCCTCGGAACACGGAAGACCGAAAGGTCGAGCATGAGTCGTATAGAAGATACGATCAATATGAAGATGTTCACCGATGTTGACTAGTCCGTCTCACGTGATGATCGGACACGGCCTAGTTTACTCGGATCATGTTTCACTTAGATGACTAGAGGGATGTCTATCTGAGTGGGAGTTCATTGAATAATTTGATTAGATGAACTTAATTATCATGAACTTAGTCTAAAATCTTTACAATATGTCTTGTAGATCAAATGGCCCACGTTACCCTTAACTTCAACGCATTCCTAGAGAAAACCAAGCTGAATGATGATGGCAGCAACTATACGGACTGGGTCCGGAACCTGAGGATCATCCTCATAGCTGCCAAGAAAGATTATGTCCTAGAAGCACCGCTAGGTGAAGCACCCATCCCAGAGAACCAAGATGTTATGAACGCTTGGCAGTCACGTGCTGATGATTACTACCTCGTTCAGTGCGGCATGCTTTACAGCTTAGAACCAGGGCTCCAAAAGTGTTTTGAGCAACACAGAGCATATGAGATGTTCGAAGAGCTGAAAATGGTTTTCCGAGCTCATGCCCGGGTCGAGAGATATGAAGTCACCGACAAGTTCTTCAGTTGTAAGATGGAGGAAAACAGTTCTGTCAGTGAGCATATACTCAAAATGTCTGGGTTGCACAACCGCTTGACTCAGCTGGGAGTTAATCTCCCGGATGACGCGGTCATTGACAGAATCCTTCAGTCGCTTCCACCAAGCTACAAGAGCTTTGTGATGAACTTCAATATGCAGGGGATGGAAAAGACCATTCCTGAGGTATATTCAATGTTGAAATCAGCGGAGGTGGAGATCAGAAAAGACCATCAAGTGTTGATGGTGAATAAAACCACTAAGTTCAAGAAAGGCAAGGGTAAGAAGAACTTCAAGAAGGACGGCAAGGGAGTTGCCGCGCCCGGTAAGCCAGTTGCCGGGAAGAAGCCAAAGAATGGACCCAAGCCTGAGACTGAGTGCTTTTATTGCAAGGGAAGTGGTCACTGGAAGCGGAACTGCCCCAAATACTTAGCGGACAAGAAGGCCGGCAACACCAAAGGTATATGTGATATACATGTAATTGATGTGTACCTTACCAGTACTCGTAGTAGCTCCTGGGTATTTGATACCGGTGCGGTTGCTCATATTTGTAACTCAAAACAGGAGCTGCGGAATAAATGGAGACTGGCGAAGGACGAGGTGACGATGCGCGTCGGGAATGGTTCCAAGGTCGATGTGATCGCCGTCGGCACGCTACCTCTGCATTTACCTACGGGATTAGTTTTAAACCTCAATAATTGTTATTTAGTGCCAGCTTTGAGCATGAACATTGTATCTGGATCTCGTTTAATGCGAGATGGCTACTCATTTAAATCCGAGAATAATGGTTGTTCTATTTATATGAGAGATATGTTTTATGGTCATGCCCCGCTGGTCAATGGTTTATTCTTAATGAATCTCGAACGTGATGTTACACATATTCATAGTGTGAATACCAAAAGATGTAAAGTTGATAACGATAGTCCCACATACTTGTGGCACTGCCGCCTTGGTCACATTGGTATCTAGCGCATGAAGAAACTCCATGCAGATGGACTTTTGGAGTCTCTTGATTACGAATCATTTGACACGTGCGAACCATGCCTCATGGGTAAGATGACCAAGACTCCGTTCTCCGGAACAATGGAGCGAGCAACCAACTTATTGGAAATCATACATACCGATGTGTGCGGTCCAATGAGTGTTGAGGCTCGCGGTGGCTATCGTTATGTTCTCACTCTGACTGATGACTTAAGTAGATATGGGTATGTCTACCTAATGAAACACAAGTCTGAGACCTTTGAAAAGTTCAAAGAATTTCAGAGTGAGGTTGAGAATCAACGTGACAGGAAAATAAAGTTCTTACGATCAGATCGTGGAGGAGAATATTTAAGTCAAGAATTTGGTACGCACTTAAGGAAATGTGGAATCGTTTCACAACTCACGCCGCCTGGAACACCTCAGCGTAACGGTGTGTCCGAACGTCGTAATCGCACTCTATTGGATATGGTGCGATCTATGATGTCTCGTACCGATCTACCGCTCTAATTTTGGGGCTATGCTTTAGAGACTGCCGCATTCACTTTAAATAGGGCTCCGTCGAAATTCGTTGAGACGACACCGTATGAATTATGGTTTGGGAAGAAACCTAAGCTGTCATTTCTAAAAGTTTGGGGATGCGATGCTTCAACCTGAAAAGCTCGAACCCAAGTCGGAGAAATGCATCTTCATAGGATACCCTAAGGAAACGATTGGGTATACCTTCTACCTCAGATCCGAAGGCAAGATCTTTGTTGCCAAGAACAGGTCCTTTCTGGAGAAAGAGTTTCTCTCGAAGGAAGTAAGTGGGAGGAAAGTGGAACTTGATGAAGTACTACCTCTTGAACCGGAAAGTAGCGCAGCGCGGGAAGATGTTCCTGTGGTGCCTACACCGACTGGGGAGGAAGTTAATGATGATGATCATGAAGCTTCGGATCAAGTTACTGCTGAACTTCGTAGGTCCACAAGGACACGTTCCGCACCAGAGTGGTACGGCAACCCTGTCCTGGAAATCATGTTGTTAGACAACGGTGAACCTTCGAACTATGAAGAAGCAATGGCGGGCCCAGATTCCGACAAATGGCTAGAAGCCATGAAATCCGAGATAGGATCCATGTATGAAAACGAAGTATGGACTTTGACTGACTTGCCCGATGATCGGCGAGCCATAGAAAATAAATGGATCTTTAAGAAGAAGACAGACGCGGATGGTAATGTGACCATCTATAAGGCTCGACTTGTCGCTAAGGGTTATCGACAAGTTCAAGGGGTTGACTACGATGAGACTTTCTCACCCGTAGCGAAGCTGAAGTCCGTCCGAATCATGTTAGCAATTGCCGCATTCTATGATTATGAGATATGGCAAATGGACGTCAAAACGGCATTCCTTAACGGCTTTCTTAAGGAAGAATTGTATATGATGCAGCCGGAAGGTTTTGTCGATCCTAAGAATGCTAACAAGGTATGCAAGCTCCAGCGCTCCATCTATGGGCTGGTGCAAGCATCTCGGAGTTGGAACATTCGATTTGATGAGATGATCAAAGCGTTTGGGTTTACACAGACTTATGGAGAAGCCTGTGTTTACAAGAAAGTGAGTGGGAGCTCTGTAGCATTTCTCTTATTATATGTGGATGACATACTATTGATGGGAAATGATATAGAATTCTTGGAAAGTATAAAGGCCTACTTGAATAAGTGTTTTTCAATGAAGGACCTTGGAGAAGCTGCTTATATATTAGGCATCAAGATCTATAGAGATAGATCAAGACGCCTCATTGGTCTTTCACAGAGTACGTACCTTGACAAGATATTGAAGAAGTTCAATATGGATCAGTCCAAGAAGGGGTTCTTGCCTGTATTGCAAGGTGTGCAATTGAGCACGGCTCAATGCCCGACCACGGCAGAAGATAGAGAAAAGATGAGTGTCATCCCCTATGCCTCGGCCATAGGGTCTATTATGTATGCCATGCTGTGTACCAGACCTGATGTAAACCTTGCCGTAAGTTTGGTAGGAAGGTACCAAAGTAATCCCGGCATGGAACACTGGACAGCGGTCAAGAATATCCTGAAGTACCTGAAAAGGACTAAGGATATGTTTCTCGTTTATGGAGGTGACGAAGAGCTCGTCGTAAAGGGTTACGTCGATGCTAGCTTCGACACAGATCTGGATGACTCTAAGTCACAAACCGGATACGTGTATATTTTGAATGGAGGGGCAGTAAGCTGGTGCAGTTGCAAGCAAAGCGTCGTGGCGGGATCTACATGTGAAGCGGAGTACATGGCGGCCTCAGAGGCAGCGCAAGAAGCAATCTGGATGAAGGAGTTCATTACCGACCTAGGGGTGATTCCCAATGCGTCGGGCCCGATGACTCTCTTCTGTGACAACACTGGAGCTATTGCCCTTGCCAAGGAGCCCAGGTTTCACAGGAAGACCAGGCATATCAAGCGTCGCTTCAACTCCATTTGTGAAAGTGTTCAAAATGGAGACATAGATATTTGTAAAGTACATACGGACCTGAATGTAGCAGATCCGTTGACTAAACCTCTCCCTAGAGCAAAACATGATCAACACCAGAAATCTATGGGTGTTCGATTCACCACAAGGTAACTAGATTATTGACTCTAGTGCAAGTGGGAGACTGTTGGAAATATGCCCTAGAGGCAATAATAAAATGGTTATTATTATATTTCCTTGTTCATGATAATTGTCTATCGTTCATGCTATAATTGTGTTATCCGGAAATCGTAATACATGTGTGAATACATAGACCACAGTGTGTCCCTAGTAAGCCTCTAGTTGACTAGCTCGTTGATCAAAAGATAGTCATGGTTTCCTGACTATGGACATTGGATGTCATTGATAACGGGATCACATCATTAGGAGAATGATGTGATGGACAAGACCCAATCCTAAGCATAGCACAAAGATCGTGTAGTTCGTTTGCTAGAGCTTTTCCAATGTCAAGTATCTTTTCCTTAGACCATGAGATCGTGTAACTCCCGGATGCCGTAAGAGTGCTTTGGGTGTACCAAACGTCACAACGTAACTGGGTGACTATAAAGGTACACTACAGGTATCTCTGAAAGTGTCTATTGGGTTGACACGGATCGAGACTGGGATTTGTCACTCCGTATGACGGACAGGTATCTCTGGGCCCACTCGGTAATGCATCATCATAATGAGCTCAAAGTGACCAAGTGGTTGGTCACGGGATCATGCATTACGGTACGAGTAAAGTGACTTGCCGGTAACGAGATTGAACGAGGTATTGGGATACCGATGATCGAATCTCGGGCAAGTAACGTACCGATTGACAAAGGGAATTGTATACGGGATTGATTGAATCCTCGACATCGCGGTTCATCCGATGAGATCATCGTGGAACATGTGGGAGCCAACATGGGTATCCAGATCCCGCTGTTGGTTATTGACCGGAGAGTCGTCTCGGTCATGTCTGCATGTCTCCCGAACCCGTAGGGTCTACACACTTAAGGTTCGGTGACGCTAGGGTTGTACAGATATTAGTATGCGGAAATCCGAAAGTTGTTCGGAGTCCCGGATGAGATCCCGGACATCACGAGGAGTTCCGGAATGGTCCGGAGGTGAAGAATTGTATATAGGAAGTCCAGTTTCGGCCACCGGGAAAGTTTCGGGGGTCACTGGTATTGTACCGGGACCACCAGAAGGGTCCCAGGGGTCCACCGGGTGGGGCCACCTATCCCGGAGGGCCCCATGGGCTGAAGTGGGAGGGGAACCAGCCCCTGGTGGGTTGGTGTGCCCCCCATGGGCCTCCCCCTACGCCTAGGGTTGGAAACCCTGGGGGTGGGGGGCGCCCCACCTCACTTGGGGGGCAAGTTTTCCCCCTTTGGCCGTCGCCCCCCATGTAGATGGGATCCCAGGGCCGCCCCCCCCCCAAGGGGGCCTATATAAAGGGGGGGAGGGAGGGCAGCCGCACCCTAGCCCCTGGCGCCTCCCTCTCCCTCCCGTGACACCTCTCCCCCCCCCCCGCTTGCGCTTGGCGAAGCCCTGCCGGGACCCCGCTACTTCCACCACCACGCCGTCATGCTGCTGGATCTCCATCAACCTCTCCTTCCCCCTTGCTGGATCAAGAAGGAGGAGACGTCGCTGCTCCATACGTGTGTTGAACGCGGAGGTGCCGTCCATTCGGCGCTCGGTCATCGGTGATTTGGATCACGACGAGTACGACTCCATCAACCTCGTTCACTTGAACGCTTCCGCTCGCGATCTACAAGGGTATGTAGATGCACTCCTTCCTTATCGTTGCTAGTAAACTCCATAGATGGATCTTGGTGATGCATAGAAAATTTTAAATTTCTGCAACGATCCCCAACATGAGACGCCTTCGTTGACCTTGGAGAGCCAGTCCTAGACTTGCTTCGACGTTTCCAGAGCACTCACACGGCCATACTGTCCTTTGGTCAGATGACCACGGATGATGTTCTTGGCAGTAGAATCCAGTTGAATGAACTTCTTGACATCAGCAGGGGTGACACCTTCACCAGTCTTGGGAACGCCATTCTTGACGACATACCAGAGGTCGACATCAATGTCTTCAAGATGCATGCGCATCTTATTCTTCCAGTAGGGATATTCAGTTCCATCGAAGACGGGGCAAGCAGCGGAGACTTTGATTATCCCTGCAGTCGACATAGCAAAAACTCCAGGTGGTTAAACCAAATCACACAGAACAAGGGAGTACCTTGCTCTAATACCAATTGAAACTGCTAGTTATCGACTAGAGGGGGGTGAGTAGGTGATTTTTATGAAAGTCTTCAAAACATGAGAGTTTCGAAGACAAACAATAGAAATGAACCTATTGATATGCAGCGGAAGGTAGACTACACTAGGCAAGCCATAGTCAAGTATTCAATGAAGTGAAAGTGCGAAGACTAATAGCAGCTAGGTAGTACGGATCAGGATGGAAGATGGTATGAAGCCAAACAACGATAGAAGTCACACAGTGAAGACAAATAGGTAAAGCAAACAAGCAATGACTTCACGAAGACAAACTGTAAGTAAAGACAGGGAGATGATAGAACCAGTCACTTGTTGAGGACACAGGATTTGTTGGACCAGTTCCAGTTGCTGTGACAACTGTATGTCTGGTTAGGGAGGCTGAGAGTTAACTCAGAAGACCGCGTCTTCACCTTATTCCCCTTGAGCTAAGGACACCCAGTCCTCGCCCAATTACTATGGTAAGTCTTCAAGGTAGACTTCCAAACCTTCACAGACTTCGTTCACCGGCGATCCACAATGACTCTTGGATGCTCAGAACGCGATGCCTAACCGGCTGGAGGATTCACAGTCCTCAAGTGTAACAAGTCTTCAGGTCACGTGGACAGAAAGACTTCAGTGATGCCTAACACTCTTTTGGCTCTGGGTGTTTGGGCTTTGTCCTCGCAAGGATTTCTCTCTCAAAAGCTTCGGAGATGGGTTGCTCTCAAACGACAAAAGTCGTGCACTAACTCTGAGCAGCCACCAATTTATGGTGTAGGGGGTGGGCTATTTATAGCCACTAGGCAACCCAACCTGGTTTGTCCGAAATGACCCTGGGTCACTAAGGAACTGACACGTGTTCCAAGGGTCAGATTTCAAACACACGCGGCAACTTTACTTGGGCTACAAGTAAAGCTGACTCATCCAGCTCTGGATAAGATTTACTCTCATTGTCTTCGCTCGAAGGCATAGGATTTTGGTTGAGCATCACTTCAGTCACTCTGACTTTGTTCGCTGGGACCCCACTTAACAGTACGGTGGTTCCTATGACTCAACAAAGAAGAAAAGGAAACAACAAAACAACTAGGTCTTCGCGCTCCATAGTCTTCACGCAATGCCTTCTCTTGTCGTAGTCTTCAATGTGAATATCTTCACATACCACCATTGTCTTTAATGTCTTCATACATTTTTAGGGGTCATCTCCGGTAGGTAAACTGAATCAATGAGGGTCTACTACTTGTGTTATCCTGCAATTCTCAAAAACACATTAGTCCCTCAACCAGGTTTGTCGTCAATACTCCAAAACCAACTAGGGGTGGCACTAGATGCACTTACACCTATACTTGTGGGTTATCAAGACTATTTTCTAGCGCCGTTGCCGGGGAGCATAGCTCTATTCTCTGAGTCACTTGGGATTTATATCTGCTGGTCACTATGAAGAAGTTGAAAGACGAGAAAACAAAAATTTATCCCTCAACTACGAGGGGAGGTAAGGAACTGCCATCTAGCTCTGCACTTGATTCACCTTCTGTTTTGAGTAAGCTAGCGACACATAAACCTGCTTCTGCTATTAATTCTGATATGTCGCATGTTATTGATGATGCCACTTCTGCTATGCATGATACTTATGATGAAACTACTTCTATGCTTGATACTACTATGCCACTTGGTGAATTTCTTGATGAACAACTTGCTAGGGCTAGAGAGAATGAAATTAATGAAACTAATAATATTGATGAAAGTGATGATGAAGATTCTCCCCCTAAATATGAATTGCCTGTTGTGACTGAGGGCTATGTTATGGATGAAGAAACTACTAGAGACTTTGTTGCTTGCAATGATAGAAGTGATCTTAAGAAATTATTAGCTAAGCTGAAACAAAAATCTTTGAATGCTACAATGAAATATGACCCTGCTTATGCTACTTCACCTATCTTTGTTACTGATAAGGATTATGATTTCTCTGTTGATCCTGATATAATTACTTTGGTTGAATCTGATCCTTTTTATGGCTATGAATCTGAAACTGTTGTGGCACATCTTACTAAATTAAATGATATAGCCACCATATTCACTAATGATGAGAAAACTCGCTACTATTATATCCTTAAAATATTTCTGTTCTCATTAAAGGGTGATGCTAAGATATGGTTTGATTCTCTTGATCCTGGTTGTGTGCATAGTCCCCGGGACATGATTTATTACTTCTATGCTAAATATTTCCCCGCTCATAAGAAACAAGTTGCTTTAAGGGATATATATAATTTTGTGCAAATTGAAGAAGAGAGTATCCCACATGCTTGGGGGAGGTTTCTCCAGTTACTTAATGCTTTTCCTGATCATCCTCTCAAGAAAAATGAAATACTTGATATCTTTTATAATGGACTAACCGATGCTTCCAGAGACCACCTGGATAGTTGTGCTGGTTCTGTTTTCAGGGATAGAACACCAAATGAAGCTGAAATTCTATTGAATAATATGTTGACCAATGAAAATAATTGGACACTTCCTGAACCAACTCCTAAGCCAACTCCAAAGAAAAGGGGTATTCTATTTCTCAGTCCTGAAGATATGCAAGAGGCGAAGAAATCTATGAAAGAAAAAGGTATAAAAGCTGAAGATGTTAAGAATTTACCTCCTGTTAAAGAAATACATGGTCTTAATTTACCTCCTGTTGAAGAAATACATGATTTTAATCCATTACCTATTGAAGAAGTACACAGTCTTGATAACCCGACACAGGTAGTAAAGGTAAATTCTCTTTATAGATTTGATGAAGGTGATATTCCTTGTTATAAGTCTGCTAGCCAATGCTTAGATGAGTTTGATAATTTTATTGTCAAACAAGAAAACTTCAATGCTTATGTTGGTAGACAGTTGAAACACAATTCCGATATGCTTGAATACTTGAGTGATTATATGTCTAGAGTTAAAGGTGAACTTAAACTCATTAGTAAACATGCTTCTATGGTTACCACTCAAGTAGAACAAGTGCTTAAAGCTCAGAATGATTTGCTCAATGAATTAAATAATAAGAAGAATGATAATGCTATTAGAGTTATGACTAGAGGGGCTAAAATGACTCAGGAACCTTTGTATCCTGAGGGCCACCCTAAGAGAATTGAGCAAGATTCTCAGAGAAATAATGTAGAAGCACCTAGTCCTTCTAAAAAGAAGAAAAAGAAAAATGATAGGACTTTGCATGCTTCTAGTGAACCTGTTATTGACACACCTGAGAATCCCAATGATATTTCTATCTCTGATGCTGAAACACAATCTGGTAATGAGCATGAACCTAGTGATAATATTAATGATGATGTTCATGATGATGATCAACCTAGTAACAACAATAATGTAGAAATTGAACCTGCTACTGATCTGGATAACCCACAATCAAAGAATCAACGTTATGATAAGAGAGACTTTGTTGCTAGGAAGCACGGTAAGGAAAGAGAACCATGGGTTCAGAAAACCATGCCTTTTCCTCCCAAACCATCCAAGAAAAAGGATGATGAGGATTTTGAGCGCTTTGCTGAAATGATTAGACCTATCTTTTTGCGTATGTGTTTGACTGATATGCTCAAAATGAATCCTTATGCCAAGTATATGAAAGATATTGTTACTAATAAAAGAAAGATACTGGAAGCTGAAATTTCCACCATGCTTGCTAATTATACTTTTAAGGGTGGAATACCAAAGAAACTAGGAGATCCAGGAGTACCAACTATACCATGCTCCATTAAAGGAAATTATGTTAGAACTGCTTTATGTGATCTTGGAGCCGGTGTTAGTGTTATGCCTCTCTCTTTATATTGTAGACTTGATTTGAATAAGTTGACACCTACTGAAATATCTTTGCAAATGGCTAATAAATCAACTGCTATATCTGTCGGTATTTGTGAGGATGCGCCTGTTGTGGTTGCAAATGTTACTATTTTAACGGACTTTGTTATTCTTGATATTACCGAGGATGATAGTATGTCTATTATTCTTGGAAGACCCTTTTTGAATAATGCAGGGGCTGTTATTGATTGCAACAAAGGCAATGTCACTTTTCATGTTAATGGCAATGAGCATACGGTACACTTTCCGAGGAAACAACCTCAAGTCCACAGTATCAACTCTATTGGAAAAATTCCATCGATTATTTTTGGAGGTTTTGAATTTCCTCTACCTACTGTCAAGAAGAAATATGATATTCTTATTATTGGGGATGTGCATATCCCCGTTGAGGCAACATAGTGTTATTCGAAATTTCTCAGGTTCCATGTTATTCGGAATGAGTTTGTTAACAAGACTTGATCAACCTTGTTAATGGATTCCTTTTGATGAGCATGAGATGGATGAAGTTAGAAAGCACAACCTTCTATACCCTCCTTTTACTTTCTGTTATTTAGTTGAAATAAAGTAAAATTAGTATTTTCTGTCTGTTTTCTGAATTATCCGTGCAATAAAAAATATGCCGAAAATAAAAGTTCTCCAAATGCCCCGAAATTGAAATATGATTTTTCTGAAATATTGGAGAATATCTGGCACTGAGAACACATCAGGGGGAGCAAGCACCTGGCCACGAGGGTCCAGGGCGCGCCCACCCTCTGGGCGCGCCCCTGCCTCGTGGGCCCATGGTGGCTCCCCTCCACTTATTCCAGCCACCACACACTCCTTCTTCCTCCCAAAAAATTCACCAACCAGCTCAAGCACGAGTTCTAGCTCATTTTGCTGCGATTTTCGATCTCCTTGCTCAAAGCACCTCTCGCAAATCTGCTTTGGGGGATTGTTCCTTAGTATGTAACTCCTCCAATGGTCCAATTAGTTTTTGTTGTAGTGCTTTATTCATTGCAAATTTGTGCTGCCTAGGTGAACCTGTTCTTGAGCTTACATGTCAAATTTATTTGGTCCCAAGTAGTTCTAATGCATGATGTAGTCTCTAGGCACTTGTGGGAGTAGTTGCTATCAATTTTGTTGAGTTTGGTTCACTTTTATTTGAAGTTACTAAAATTTTCAGAAATATTTCAGAGGAATAAATATGTTTAGGAAAATGTACCAAGGTGGCCCTTCAAGCAAGCAAGGACCCAGGCTCGCAATGCGCGATGCCGACGATGAACCACCAAGGGAAGCTCAAGTGCGGGCTTGTGAATGGCCTTTAGAGGACTTTATGGATCGAGCAAGAATCAAGGAAGAATTTAACGCATATATGCGTAATGTTGATCTTGTGAGCTTCGAGGCAGAGAAGTGCCGTCAGTACCACTATCTCACTGATTCCTTTGTGAGGAGGTTTGAATTTTCATCATCACGCAATTCTCAAACTGTCTTGTTTGATCTTGATGAAAATTCTTATACTATGGACTTAGAGGATTTTAACACTGCTTGCAAACTTCCACAATGGGGTAGCACTAGTGAGCCTCACAAATCCGAGTTTAGAGATTTTCTTGCTAATATAACTGTGGGGGAGTCTAGAGATATAACACAAGCTACCATAGGGAGCATTCATTTTCCTGCTATACATTATTTTGCTCTCTTCATAGGTAGGTGCATAAATGGTAAGGATGAAGCATGTCACATGTGTGTCCCTGATCTCAGTGTTCTCAGGAGTGCTGTATTAGGAGATAAACATTATAATTTGGGAGCCATTGTTGCACGTAGGTTGCATAATAATAGAATTAATGGAGATTTCTTTGGCGGAATTTATGCAACCCATTTAGCTAATTTTCTTGATATACCCATACGTGAGTATGATGTTGAGTTGCATCCTGTTTATTTAGATTATGAGGCTATGGTTCGTCATCAGTTTGTTGAGAGGAACGATCAGTTCCTCCAGTATCGACTAATCTTTGACAGACGACGCACCTATCACGTCGCTCTCCCTGCTCGTACTTTCTTTGACTTTCAGGCAAAGGGGAGATATTTTATAACCAGAGAGGAGGCGGACGAGTATAAGAGGAGCACAGAGACAGCCCTCCTCCAAGCTGCAGCCCATGATGCAATAGCCGCTGCATCTCAGTACGACCCCAGTTATAACTTTGGATATCCGACAGGCCAGCCGTGGCCATAAACCAACTTAGGCCAAAAGCCTAAGCTTGGGGGAGTATGTATCTCTCACCGACATTACATTCATGTTCACACACTCATGCTAGATGTTGGTGCTTGTCGGTGTCAAAACTGGCGGATCTCGGGTAGGGGGTCCCGAACTGTGCGCCTAAGGCGGATGGTAACAGGAGGCAGGGGACACAATTTTTACCCAGGTTCGGGCCCTCTCGATGGAGGTAATACCCTACTTCCTACTTGATTGATCTAGATGATATGAGTATTACAAGAGTTGATCTACCACGAGATCGTAGAGGCTAAACCCTAGAAGCTAGCCTATGGTATGATTGTTGTCGTCCTACGGACTAAACCCTCCGTTTTATATAGACATCAGAGGGGGCTAGGGTTACACAGAGTCGGTTACAAGGGAGGAGATCTACATATCCGTATTGCCAAGCTTGCCTTCCACGCCAAGGAGAGTCCCATCCGGACACGGGACAAAGTCTTCAATCTTGTATCTTCATAGTCCAACAGCCCGGCCAAAGGATATAGTCCAGCTATCCGAGGACCCCCTAATCTAGGACTCCCTCAGTAGCCCCTGAACCAATCTTCAATGATGATGAGTCTGGCGCGCAGATTGTCTTCGGCATTGCAAGGCGGGTTCCTCCTCCGAATACTCCATAGAATATTTTGAACACAAGGATAGTGTCCGGCTCTGCAAAACAAATTCCACATACCACCATAGAGAGAATAATATTTCCACAAATCTAATCTGCTGACGCATTTTGCAGCATGACATCGCACCACAGCCCGGTCGTTATTCGAACCGTTTTTCACAACCAGCCACTGCACATCTCACGAGGCGGTTTCCTTGGCACATCTTGTCGATGCAGAGATCGTGTCCCCTTATCGCGGGATTCTCATCAATACGGGTGTGGGTAACCCAACCGCGCCATCAATTATGGCGCTTGGGGAATAAGAGGTTTTACCAGGCAAGTGGGGAGGCGCAGAATCCCTGCTGCCTTTATAAGGGGATAAGGACTCCCTTTCGCACCCACGCTTTCTACTTCCCGATTCATTCCCTTCCGCTCAAGCTCCAGCGCCCAAGCGTTCATCTTCTCTACCCACAAAAGGTCTTCCGAAGATGTCCGGATCCGGAGCAGGAGGCAAATGGATGGCCTCTACCGTCTGAGAGAAGGATATCAAAAAGCTTCGGGAGGCCGGGTACCTGGCCAAGAAAATCAGCCACCGTCTCTCGACGGCAGGACAAATCGTCCCTACTCCGGAACCCCATGAGAGGGTTGTATTCCTCCCTCACTTTGTCCGCGGGCTAGGGTTTCCCCTCCATTCGTTCGTTCGCGGCATCATGTATTATTACGGGATCGATCATCACGATCTGTCCCCTAATTCCTTCCTCAACATCTCGACATTCATTGTCGTGTGCGAGGCTTTTTTCCGCATTTCGCCGCACTTCGGTTTATGGCTGAAGATTTTTAACGTGAAGCCCAAGGTGGTGAGCGGCGAGCACGCCGAGTGCAGGGGCGCCATGGTGAGCAAGATGCCCAACGCATATGGCCAACGGGAACCTTTAATGATTCTGTTAAGGAGTGGCAATAGCAGTGGTTTTATATCACTGAGCCGCGCGGCACAGAATGGGCCGCCTCTCCCGAGTTCCGATCCGGTGCCCCCCTGCGGCTTACATCCTGGGTCAAGAAAGGCCTGGACTGGTCTTCGTCCGACGAACTGTCGGTGCTCCAGACGTGCATTAAAGATATGGAAGACAAGCACATTGAACTTGTCAATGTGGTCCAGGTGATGCTAGTTCACCGGATCCTGCCTTGTCAGCACCGGACTTGCAATCTATGGGGATTCGATCCGGCCAGGCACCAAACCTTGCGAGAGCTTTTCGGCTCTTCGCACAAGGACATCTGGAAGGTGCTTTTCAAGTCCAGCAAATCGTGCTCGGACTCCGCCGAGGACCGCGGGTACCAACTGTCCCGCCCTGCAAGTTCGGTGAGTTTATCAAACTTTTCTATCCGCGTAACCCAAAGGAAGCGCTTAACGCGTTTTATACAACTCTCCCAGGGCTGGACGAAGAAGGTGGAGTGGATCCATTGTCCGGCCCCGCTGCCCTAAGAACCGGCCATCCCACTTCTGAAGAAGATGCTGGTCCCGGCGCCTTACAAGGTGCCGAAGAAGACGGCCGAGAAGGAGGCCAAAAAGACCCGGGGCGGCCTTCGTCGCTGTGGCACTTTGGACACAATATCCAAAGGCCCTGATGCCCATTCCGCCTCCGAAGAGGACGAGGAGGAGGAGGAAGATGAATCCCCTGCGGGGGGAAGAAAGAAGAGGACGACCTCCATACATTTGGAGGCCGAGCTGCCCAAAAGGGGAAAGGCTCCTCTTCCAGAGGAGGGCAACGCCACCGCCGATAGCGGCCCGACATGGGATCCCAGGGCCCAGCCCCTGGTGAACTCGTAAGTATATAAAATCTGAGTACATTGTTAGGCGTCCAGACTCATCATGGCATAGTATTTTAACCTAAGTCATATTTTTGTAGTCCGGCGAGGTCCCGTACCAAACAATCCTCATCAGAGGATTCGCTGAGCTCAGATGCTATGGAGAGCGGGATGCCCCAAAAGGCCCCTTCCCCCAAAAAGGTGCATAACACCAAGGCTTCGTCCCGGAAGGACCCCGGCCAAGGAGGCAAGGGAAAAACCGTGAAGGCGGCGCCTGGAGGTCAAACCTCAGGGGCCGGACACGTGGGGGAAAAGATTCCCATGGGAGCTGACGGCGGGGGCGATCCTGAGTTCGGCTACCAGCCGGACGCGATTCCAGAGACCTATTCGGCTCCAGAATCAAGCAGGCAGCCTCCCTCGGCTGGAGGGGGCGTGCCTGTTCCATCAGCGACCTCTGTCCATCCAGAAGTGTCGGATGCTTTGTTGGTGGCATTAAAAAATGCCTCCATCGTTGATGAGCACCGTGCCCTTATGGGTGCGGTGATTGAGAAGATTCAGTCGACTGAGAGTGGACTGTACGAAGCCTGTATCAGCCTTATAAGAGGCTTTGAGGTATGTTTTATGGGTTGTCGAAGAGTGTCATAGTATAGATAGTAGCCCATGATACACTGTCCGGTGAGAGAAAGAACCGGACAGAGGATCGAATTTTATGTTCGCAGGAAGACTCATTGAATGGCATCTATTTCTCTTCTGTTATAAGCAGGTGTCTGTAGCGGCTGCTACTTCTCATATTGCAGAGATCTTCGGGCTAAATCAAACTCTGGGGCGGGCCACAGAAGAACTTGGCCAATTGAAAATGCAATTGAGAGATAAACATGGTATGCACAAGTCTTGTTCACGTTTATTGCGAATGAATTTTCAGTATGAACTGAGCTTCATGACTTGCGCTAGGGATTGTGACCGAAGTCGAAGCCCTTAAGAAGGCTGTGGCCGAGGCCGAGAAAAAGGCAGCCACTGGGCAGGCTCTTCGTGAGAAGCACAAGGCCAAGGTCATTAAAGCTGAGAAGGAGCTGCAAGAGGCCGTGAGGAAATGCAAGACCTTGGAGCAGAGTTTAACGGAGAAAGAATCCGAACTCACCAAGGTGCATCAGGCCACGAGCGATGCCCGGGGGGAAACCCAAAGCACCCTGCAGGAGATCCAAGAGGCGAGAAAGATTGCGGTTGGTAAGGCATTTTCCAAGTAGAGCAAGTATTTGGGGGGAAACTATGTTTCTAATTATGAATCCGGATTTCTCAGGGGTATTTGCCAAGCTACCTCGCAGCATATCAGATGCCGCCAAATTCTACCGAGCCGAAGAAAGGAAAATTGTAGATAAGCTCTTCTCGTCGTAGTATTTGGCACCGAATTATCCGGTGCCTTTTACCGATCAGCTGAAACAGCTGATCGAACTGCATAAGGAAGCGGAACCAGCAATGAAAGATTTGGTTACCCGGCTATGGCCTGCCAAGCCGATTCCAAGCAGCTACTTCGGGCTCGTGAAGCGGCTCATAAGCGCTTGCCCTCGACTTGACGTCATCAAGCGGTCGGTCTGCATAGAAGGTGCGTGAATGGCCTTCGCCCGCGCAAAGGTGCACTGGGGGAAGATGGATGCCGAAAAGCTGATGACCGAAGGACGGCTAGAGGGGAAGGAGCACCGCAAGCCCGAATTATATTATGAGAGTGTCCTGAAAGGATCCTACCTTGCAGCGGAGCTATGCACCAAGGATATTATATTTCCATGAATGCCAATCATGTTGTCCTTTGTAATGTTTGAACAAGGTCGTTTATTTGTCGCCTATTATATAAAAGTTTACCCTCCTGTGCGGCCGTTTTATATGTTAAACCTGAGAGTTGGTCAGTCGTCGCCTTCTGCCCCCATGTAAGAAGTACAGGGGTGTTTGGGATAAACCTGACCACTCTTTATCCAGTTTTGGGTCCTTCGAAGGAGGTGCTCAGCACAACGAACCAGGTAATCGGACTATAGGGCTTTATCACTCTCGCTTAGCTATAGGAGCTTTAGTATGGTTGGCGCAGCCCCTGGTGTTCGGAAGATCGTACTAGGGGCTCTATAAGCACCTGATCGGAGAAAGAACCGATCCATCGCACGCTGCATTGGTTATGGCATTATGTGGGAGAAATCCTTAAAGATTTTGTGACCTCTCGAACAGCTGACCAGCTCTCGCCGTATCATGACAGTCAGTTTTCGGCTTTCTCTACTAAGGTGCTCGTCTGGAAGAACCGGGACACAATCCCAGTAGTTCTCCTAGTGCTACCTTAGCCGATATAGCGGAACGTAAGGTACCAAAACATGGGAGCCGGGCAAACCCAACTATTGACCCAATACATGATTCGGAGCTGATGCATATAATGCTATAGGTTCGGGGTGCCGAGCTTCCATGAAGGTCTTCGGACTTTATTGCCGTGTTATGGGTAAAACAAAGCCGCTGGCATATTTTAAGGCATATCGCTATGTACGGATGCCACTTGACAAAATGATATCAATAAGAAATAACAGCAGGTAAATGTCATATAAATCCACATGTTGTATTTGAATAGTACGTCTATGTGTATGGGTACAAGTAATGTGATAGAAAAAGGAATATGATTGCGGAACCTGCTGAGACCAGGGGGAAGAGGCTGAGTGCGGATCCGTAATATAGTCGGACGGTCACTGCAGGAAATCTCTAAGGATTCCCTTACGCGTTCAAGCTGCCTCCGTGTAGCCCGTCCTGGTCCGTGCAAAGGTGAACCTGCGAAGGAAATGTAAGAAATATTTACATACCGGTGGGCGGTTGAGCCGCTGAGTTCGTCCTGTCCCGGCCTTCGCCGGAGTGTTTAGTTGAGGCCTGGATGGGCCGGGCTATCCTTCCGCGAAGTAGTTCGGAGTCCCTTGACGGTGTCTGGGAGCCTGGACGTCGACTCGAGGTTCGGCTGCAAGGTGCTGCTCATTGTTTCTATTGCTAAGGCAGTGGTGTATTTGTTGGTGCCGAGGGAAGGTTCGGCCTTGTCATTAACCGTGATGACGCCGCGTGGACCGGGCATCTTGAGCTTACGGTAGGCATAATGTGGCACCGCGTTGAATCGAGCGAACACGGTTCATCTGAGCAGTGCTTGAGAATCACTGCGGAAAGGGACGATTTCGAAGATTAACTCTTCGATACGGTAATTTTCTGGTGATCTGAAGACTACCTCAAGGGCAATAGAGCCTGTACAGCTAACCTCCGCACCTGGTATAATGCCTCTGAAAGTGGCTTTAGTGGGTTTGATCGCCGAATGATCGATGCCCATCTTCCGCACTGTGTGCTACTAAGCAGATTTAGACTGCTACCCCCGTCCATAAGGACTCGAGTGAGGTGGAACCCGTCTATTATTGGGTCGAGGACTAGTGCGGCTGGATTGCCCTGATTGGCGTTAACCGGACGATCCATGCGGTTGAAGGTGACCGGCCCTAGTTTATATTGTGGGATGACTAGTTCCTTTGAGTCGCCATCCCTAAGGGTGCATATCCGGTCCGAGGTGGTAATTTGGGTGGTATTTACCACATTCACCGATTGAATGTGCGGGGGAAATTGCTTTTGCCCTCCTGTGTTAGGTGATCTGGGCTCTTTGTCGCTATCGTCGCTTTGAGAGCCCCCCTTCGTCTTTGGCGCCTGCCCTGCTGGCTTGTTTGAAGACCCAGCATTCTCTGTTGGTATGGGTGGCTGGCGTTTCTGGGGTGCCATGAATTTGGCATTGGCGATTGAGTATGCGTCCAGACTAGATGGACCCGGATTTTTATTTTTGGGTGGCCCTTTCCGCTGACCGGACTTTGAGCCCCTGAACCCAGCATTAACTACCGTATTTTCGGCATTTTCACCATATTTGTGGCGCTTGTGTTTGTTGCGTCGTGGTTTGCCGTTGCTATCCCTCGCTTCTGATGTGCCGGGTTTGCTTGTTGTATTGGTACTATGAGCCAACCAGCTATCTTCGCCTGCACAAAAGCGGGTCATAAGTGTCGTGAGGCCTGCCATGGATTTTGGCTTCTCTTGGCCGAGGTGCCGGGCGATCCATTCGTCACAGATATTATGCTTAAATGCCGCTAAGGCCTCTACATCCGGATAGTCGACAATTTGGTTAGTCTTGGTTAGGAACCCGGTCCAGAACTTCCTGGCCGATTCCCCTGGCTGCTGAGTTATATGGCTCAAGTCGTCAGCATCCGGTGGTCGCACATAAGTGCCCAGGAAGTTGTCAAGGAATGCATCTTCCAAATCCTCCCAACTGCCAATTGAGTCTGCTGGCAAGCTATTCAGCCAATGCCGAGCTGGTCCTTTGAGTTTTAGTGGGAGGTACTTGATGGCATGTAGAACATCACCGCGAGCCATGTGGATGTGGAGGAGGAAATCCTCGATCCATACTGCGGGATATGTTGTACCATCATATGATTCAATATTTACGGGTTTAAAACCCTCTGGGAATTCATGATCCATTACTTCATCAGTGAAGCATAGGGGGTGTGCGGCGCCTCTGTGCTGGGCAATATCACGACGCAGTTCATATGAGTCTTGTCTGCTGTATTCGGCCCGGCCGGATTTTCTTTTAGTGTATCCGGCGTGACGGTCATCGTCCCGCATTGGTGCGTGCCCCCGTGATCCGTAGATCGATCTTGCATGTTTTGCCTTGTTTTCCAATATGTCTCGCAGGTCCCGCGTGTTGCCCCGGGCCTTGGTATTTTTGTTTGAGTGGCGGCGGGGTGCAGGCTGGACTTCAGGCTGAAATGCCTCTCTGTCTCGGCCACGAGGTGGCCGATCAGCCGCACCATACGCTGGTGATGTAGGTTTCAATGCTTCTTCCTCGAGTTGGGGTAGCAACCTGTGCTTTGGGTAACTCTTGGTTGGGCGCTCGAGTTCGTATTCCTCGGCTGCCAGGACTTCAGTCCATCTATCCGCTAGCAGATCTTGGTCAGCTCGAAGCTGTTGTTGCTTTTTCCTCAAGATTTTTGTTGTGGCTATAAGCCGGTGCTTCAAGCGCTCCTGTTCGACGGGATCCTCAGGAACGATAAATTCTTCGTCGCCAAGGCTCACTTCATCTTCGGAGAGAGGCATGTAATTGTCATCCTCTGATTCTCTGTTTGTTGCCTGTTCCGGAGGGCTAGCTTGTTCATCCTCCTGCTCTAAATCTGGCTGGAGGGGATTGTCGTCGTCTTTGGCACTATCCGGAGTGTTATTGTATCTTGTGCTGGTATCACTACTTTTGCTATGGCGGTACTTAGAGCGGCGCCGCTGACGTCGATGCTTGGGTTGCTTCTTGGAGGGGTCATACTCCACTGTCTTATCGCCATCGCCTTCTTTGGGGGTATCCACCATGTATATATCATATGATGAGGTGGCGGTCCAGCGCCCTGTGGGCGGTGGTTCCTGTTCGTCTCCTGCATCGTCGTCCATACCGTCGATGTCTTCGGAGTCGAAGTCGAGCATGTCGGTTAAATCGTCGACAGTGGCTACTAAGTGGGTGGTGGGTGGGGAGCGAATTTCTTCGTCGTCCGCATCCCATTCTAGCCAAACATAGTTCGGCCAAGGTTCTCCAGACAAGGAGGGAGACCTTAATGAATTTAGCACATCGCCAAAAGGCGAGTGCTGAAAGATATCCGTGGAGGTAAACTCCATGATCGGTGCCCAATCGGATTCGATAGGCACGGACGCAGGCGGCTCGGAGCCCGTGGCCGGGGACGAATCCAATGGTTCGGCAACACGGCTCTCGTAAGGGGTGAAGTCAGTATTCGGCTCTATCGCCACTGAGAGTGCGGCCTCCATGGCGGGGTCTATCCACCCGTCCTCGGATGGCGCAATTTGTTCCGGATTGAGGGCCGGAGTAGTTGCAGGTGTGATCTCCCGAACACTGTCCGACGGCAGAATTACGTCAAGCACGTCGTGATTGTGCGGCGCACCCAGCATGGGTTCAAATCCGTCGAAGATCAAGTCTCCGCGGATGTCGGCAATATAGTTCAAGTTTGCGAACCTGACCTGATGGCCAGGGGCGTAGCTCTCGATCTGCTCCAGATGGCCAAGCGAGTTGGCCCGCTGTGCGAAGCCGCCGAATACGAAGATCTGTGCGGGGAGGAAAACCTCACCCTGGATCGCATCGTTGCTGATGATCGAAGGAGCCATCAAGCCTTACGGTGACGGCACGGTGAAACTCTCAATGAAAGCACCAATGTCGGTGTCAGAACCGGCGAATCTCGGGTAGGGGGTCCCGAACTGTGCGCCTAAGGCGGATGGTAACAGGAGGCGGGGGACACAATGTTTACCCAGGTTCGGGCCCTCTCGATGGAGGTAATACCCTACTTCCTGCTTGATTGATCTTGATGATATGAGTATTACAAGAGTTGATCTACCACGAGATCGTAGAGGCTAAACCCTAGAAGCTAGCCTATGGTATGATTGTTGTCATCCTACGGACTAAACCCTCCGGTTTATATAGACACCGGAGGGGGCTAGGGTTACACAGAGTCGGTTACAAGCGAGGAGATCTACATATCCGTATTGCCAAGCTTGCCTTCCACGCCAAGGAGAGTCCCATCCGGACATGGGACGAAGTCTTCAATCTTGTATCTTCATATTCCAACAGCCCGGCCAAAGGATATAGTCCGGCTATCCGAGGACCCCCTAATCTAGGACTCCCTCAGTGCTCATACTCTTTCACTGTAATATCCATGCTATTTTATTTTCCTTTTTATGCTTTCTTCTTGTGTGTTTGAAAAACATTAAGAAAACCAAAAAAATTTAGTAGTAGCTTTTAGCTAGTTTACTTTTCTTGCTGTAGTAGTATTAATTAAAAGAAAACCCAAAAATGTTTCATGTTCTTCTTTTGCTTGTTGGGAGCTTTCCCGTGTAAATAGTTTTATTTCTTTTCTTTTCTTTGGGGGTCGATAGGAGAAGACCATAATGAAATTGTTAAAGTGGCTCTTATATACATTATTGTTGATTTAACCAAGAGCCCATATTACCTTGTCTTCTCCTGTTTATTGAATGCTCGCAGATTCTAGCTTAGTCCAATGCACGTGCACTATTATTACTATTCACATTGTTCGGTCGTGCAAGTGAAAGGCAATTATGATGATATATGATGGACTGATTGAGATGAGAGAAGCTGGTATGAACTCGACCTCTCTTGTTTTTTGTAAATATGATTAGTTCATCGTTCCTGATTCAGCCTATTATGAATAAAAATGTTTGCAATGACAATTAGAGATTATGTTGCTTATGCCATGCTTAATTAGCTAGGATTTTATAATGGTTTACCTTGCGTGCCAACATGCTATTAAAATGGTTATGATGTGGTATGATAGGTGGTATCCTCCTTTGAATGATTTGAGTGACTTGAGTTGGCACATGTTCACGCATGTAGTTGAAACAAAATCAACATAGCCTTCATGATATTTATGTTCATGGTGGATTATATCCTACTCATGCTTGCACTCAATGTTTATTAATTTTAATGCATGTTCATGACTGTTGTCGCTCTCTAGTTGGTCGCTTCCCAGTCTTTTGCTAGCCTTCACTTGTACTAAGCGGGAATACCGCTTGTGAATCCAATCCCTTAAACCCCAAAGTTATTCCATATGAGTCCACTATACCTTCCTATATGCGGTATCTACCTGCCGTTCCAAGTAAATTTGTATGTGCCAAACTCTAAACCTTCAAATGAAATTCTGTTTTGCATGCTTGAATAGCTCATGTATCAACTAGGGTTGTTTCTATCTTCCATGCTAGGCGGGTTATTCTGAAGAGGAGTGGACTCCGCTCCTCACTCACAAGAAAATGGTTGGTCACCGGGATGCCCAGTCCCATGCTTTATGCAAATCAAATCAAAATAATTGCAAACAAAACTCCCCCAGGACTGTTGTTAGTTGGAGGCACCCGTTGTTTCGGACAAGCCATGGATTGATGCTTGTTGGTGGAGGGGGAGTATAAACTTTACCATTCTGTTTGGGAACCGCTTATAATGTGTGTAGCATGGAAGATATCACCATCTCTTGGTTATTATGTTGACAATGAAAGTATGCCGCTCAAAATATTATTCATCTCTATTTCAAATCGAGCTCTGGCACCTCTACAAATCCCTGCTTCCCTTTGCGAAGGGCCTATCTATTAACTTCTATGTTGAGTCATCACCCTCTTATTAAAAAGCACCAGCTGGAGAGCACCGCTGTCATTTGCATCCATTACTATTAATTTATGTTGAGTATGACTATGAGTGGATCTCTTTTACCATGAATTACAATGTTTAGTCAGTCCTTGATCTTTAAAGGTGCTCTGCATTTATGTTTTGTGGTCTCAGAAAGGGCTAGCGAGATACCATCTTGTTATATCATATCATGATTGTTTTGAGAAAGTGTTGTCATCCAAGATTTATTATTATTGCTCGCTAGTTGATTATGCCATTGACATGAGTAAACATGAGACTTAAGTGTTATTATGAATATGGTTAGTCATAATCTTTGTTGAAAACTTGAATGCTGGCTTTACATATTTACAACAACAAGAGAAAACAGAGTTTGTGAAAGTTTTTCTTTATCACTTTCAGTTTATCAACTGAATTGATAGAGGACAAGCAAAGGTTTAAGCTTGGGGGAGTTGATATGTCTCCGTCGTATCTACTTTTCCAAACACATTTGCCCTTGTTTTGGACTCTAACTTGCATAATTTGAATGGAACTAACCCGGACTGACGCTGTTTTCAGCAGAATTGCCATGGTGTTATCTTTGTGCAGAAACAAAAGTTCTCGGAATGGCCTGAAACTTCACGGAGATTGTTTTTGGAAATAATAAAACATACTGGCGAAAGAATCAAGGCCAGGGGGCCCACACCCTTTCCACGAGGGTGGGGGGCGCGCCCCTGCCTTGTAGGCCCCCTGGTGCTCCACCGACCTCAACTCCAACTCCATATATTCGTGTTCGGGGAGAAAAAAAATCAGAGAGAAGGATTCATCGCATTTTCCGATACGGAGCCGCCGCCAAGCCCTAAACTCTCTCGGGAGGGCTGATCTGGAGTCTGTTCGGGGCTACGGAGAGGGGAATCCGTCGCCATCGTCATCATCAACCATCCTCCATCACCAATTTCATGATGCTCACCGCCGTGTGTGAGTAATTCCATCGTAGGCTTGCTGGACGGTGATGGGTTGGATGAGATTTATCATGTAATCGAGTTAGATTTGTTAGGGTTTGATCCCTAGTATCCACTATGTTCTGAGAGTGATGTTGCTATGACTTTTCTATGCTTAATGCTTGTCACTAGGGCCCGAGTGCCATGATTTCAGATCTGAACCTATTATGTTTTCATGAATATATGTGAGTTCTTGATCCTATCTTGCAAGTCTATAGTCACCTACTATGTGTTATGATCCGGCAACCCGAAGTGACAATAATCGGGACCACTCCCGGTGATGACCATAGTTTGAGGAGTTCATGTATTCAATATGTGTTAATGCTTTGGTCCGGTACTCTATTAAAAGGAGGCCTTAATGTCCCTTAGTTTCCGCTAGGACCCCACTACCACGGGAGGGTAGGACAAAAGATGTCATGCAAGTTCTTTTCCATAAGCACGTATGACTATATTCGGAATACGTGCCTACATTACATTGATGAATTGGAGCTAGTTCTGTGTCACCCTATGTTATGACTGTTACATGATGAACCGCATCCGGCATAATTCTCCATCACCGATCCAATGCCTACGAGCTTTTCACATATTGTTCTTCGCTTATTTACTTTTCTGTTGCTACTGTTACAATCACTACAAAACCCAAAAATATTACTTTTGCTATCGTTACTGTTACTTCCATACTACTTTGCTACTAAATACTTTGCTGCAAATATTAAGTTATCCAGGTGTGGTTGAATTGACAACTCAACTGCTAATACTTGAGAATATTCTTTGGCTCCCCTTGTGTCAAATCAATAAATTTGGGTTGAATACTCTACCCTCAAAAATTGTTGTGATCCCCTATACTTGTGGGTTATCACCCATCAATGTTATCAGCCAAGAGATCTTTAACCATAGCAATACTAGGTTCAACTTTAATTTGCTCAGGGGGTTTGGGTGTCTTAATGTTACTTTTGTTGACCACAGTTGAAGCTTTAGCATGATCCTTTATTCTAACAGGGAAAGGTGGCTTCTCAATATAAGCAGTAGGAACGACAGGATCATTATAAGTGACAATCTTTTCTTCAACTTTAATAGGTGCAACTACTTTTACTTCAATGGGAGGATTATATTTAAACCACTTCTCCTTAGGGAGATCAACATGAGTAGCAAAGGATTCACAGAAAGAAGCTACTATCTCAGAGTCAAATCCATATTTAGTTTTTATTAAACTACCTACTGTGGAGCAAAGCCCCACAGTCTTTTATTCCAATCTCAAAGAAGGAGTACAGATATAGTCTATCATATGTACAAAGGGAAAGCAAAAAAACCTACCTCAAACTTACCTAAAGACTAAGGGAGGGAATTAACCCAGGCCAGGAGGGAAGCCCTGGTGGTGCTAGCTAATCTACGAGATAATAAGGTTACATCATGTACAAAATTACATTTCCACCTAGCAAAGGTGGCATTCTCTCCTCTAAAGGTTCTGCCATTGCGCAAAATCCAAATGTTCCAAGCAGCAGATAGTATAACTTCAAAGAAGAAGGGGTGTCTGAAGGAGCTCCTTGCATGAGCGATGCATTCCTGCAGATCATCCTCACCAGACCAGTCCAAACCCAGATAGTTCCAGACTCTGTTGCTGAAGGTGCAATTCAGAAATAGATGCAGGCTATCTTCATACGACTAAGCAACACAAATTACACATTGGTTATCATCATCAGGCAACCTCCAGTGTCTTCTGACAAGCATATCTTTGGTGTTCAGTCGATCAAAGAATAACAACCATCCAAAAACTTTGATTTTCATGGTACACTTGCTCCTCCAAAGCCATTTGCACATCTGAATCGTAGGCATGTGAGAATGCATGATGGTGTAGAAGCTTTTGGCAGAGTAAGCACCAGATTTCCCAACCCAAGTCCAGACATCTGCAGTTAGTGGGTCCCTTTCAAGATGCAATATCCAGTCTTGAAGAATTCCCAGTTCCTCGGTAGCTTCTTGAGATATTGGCAGGCAGAATAAAGAGAAGAGATCCGAGGAGTTGAGAATATCAGCTGCAGAAGCTTTATCATCCTTGACAAAAGAGAACAGTCTTGGGAGCCTTCTGAACAGAGGCATAGTGGATCCCCCCACCAGCCAAGCATCTAACCAAAACATGACAGAGTCTCCCATGTTAACCTTGGCTGAGGCAACGGCTCTGTAGGTGTCAGAAAGTTTGAAAATGTCTCTCCACCAGAAAGATCCAGTCATCACAGTAGCTTGGGGTACCACACCATCATAATATGAGTTCCAAATCAGGAAGACCCAAGGAATGTCCACCTTATTATAAAAGTTGTGCAGGTGTTTGATAAGAAGCCCCTGGTTTTGAATGTTAAGATTAATTATTCCAAGACCACCTTTATCTTTGGGCCTACAAACCAAATTCCATGCAGCAAGGGACTGTTTTGGGGTGTCACTGTTGCCTCTCCAAAGACACTACCTGAAGATTCTGTCCAGCTGTTTAATAATCCCAGGGGGGATATTCAAGGAGCACAGAAAATAAATTGGCATAGAGGTCAAGACTAAAATAAGGAGTTTAAGCCTGGAGCCTTGATTGAGCATTCAGGAACTGCAAGATATGTCGGCGTTTTGAGAACGGGGGTCCCCAGACTTGCCTGCCTGCGGCCTGCGGCGTGGCTCAAGTGATGGCCCAGTACGTCCCAACTTCATCGACTCAAGCACAAGACCCTCATGAGGGGCCAAGCCTCGTGGGGCGGACGACGCAAGGCTTCCTCAGGCACGGCCTCGCTAGGCAGGCTCGTGAGGAGGCGGAGAGATCAAGGCAAGGGTACCTCGCGAGGTGCTCATGACGCAAGCCATGACGATCGAGACCAGGCGGGCGCCAGCCTGTGTAGCGTCCTTGCTTCCTCTTTGGTGCAAAGGGGGCAAGCATAGGCGCGGAGTACTGAGGCATCAGGCAAAGGTTACCATTCCGGTGCAACAAGACCAAGACCAGCAGAGCGGCGGGATTGAGGTCACCATGGAGCCCAAGACGGCATCATCACGAGTGCTTTTGGCAGCCGAAGACCACCTTTAGTCAGGATAGCTCGTACTAGCTGTCCCCCTTCAAAATGGTCGTTGTCCGCGCCCTTCCCGCTCAATATTTGGGAAGAGGACCAGGGCCTCTATAAATAGAGCTAGCCACCCCAGTAGAGGGGATCAGATTCTTCTCAAGTAGAACACCACACCTGCTCAAGAACACCTCTCGCGAGGCTGTTCTTCCTCTATACTGTTCTTCATCAGCCCCTGAGGCAATCCACCACACCACACACTGGAGTAGGGTATTACACCACAACGGTGGCCCGAACCAGTATAAATCTCGCATCTCTCGTGTTGTTCATCGTCTAGCTTAGATTCTTGCGAGGCGATTGGGCATGGATCGGTAGGTAGAAGATCTTCGCACGCACCCCAATCTTCAAACCTTAAGGGTCTGCCGGAACCCGAAATCCGACATTTGGCGCGCCAGGTAGGGGTGCGCCGGAGCTCTCCCTTCCATCGACTCGCTCTTCGTCAGCACCACGCTCCGTCCTCATGGCGGACAACGCGACACCCGCTCCGGCCGCCGGTGCCGGCACTGGGGCCAGGGGGCTCCAAGCCTTGGCCCCCGCCTTGCGACGGGTGCACTGGCCGAGCAAGTTCAAGCCAGAGATGCCGTCGCGCTATGGCGGCCCGACGGATCCGCTAGCTTTCCTGCTGGCATATGAGGAGGCTGTCCTCAAGGCCAGAGGTGATGACAGGGTCATGGATAGTTGGTTCCCCATGGCCCTCACCAGTGTTCCACGCATGTGGTTGCTCCACCTGCCGGTGGCCTCGGTGGCCTCCTGGGAGGAGTTGCGCGGCCTCTTCCTTGCTCAGTGTGCTGCGCCGGCGCCCCCGGTCGTCGCAGCTCTCTTGGGCGGCTCGCAAGCGCCACCTTCGAGCCGCCACGTCAAGCCGTACGTCCGCCAGGTCGGCGCCGCCCTCACACGCCGCGAAGCCCCCCGGGCCGGGCGGCACCCAAGGCCGACCTGACCTTCTGCTCGGACGATCACCCCGCCAACGCCGCCTGCTCGGGTGCGCTCCCGATGCTGTGCACTCCCACCATCTGCCAAGTGGCCGTCACCAGGACCCTCATCGACGGTGGTGCCGGCTTCAACGTGCTCCCAGTGGAGGCCTTCAGCCTCCTCCACATGCCACCGGAGCGACTCCGACCCAGCCAGCCCTTCTCAGGCGTCGGAGGTGGTCCCTCCGATTCCCTGGGGCAGATCCGCCTCCCGGTGACCTTCGGCACCCGCAACAACTTCCGCACGGAGCTGGTCAACTTTGACATCGCCCGCATCGGCCTCCCGTACAACGCCATCCTGGGGTACCCCGCCTTGGCCCAGTTCGTGGCGGCGACCAATCCGAGCTATAACCTCATGAAGATGCCCGGGAGCAGCGGCGTCCTCACCGTGGCCGGGGATACCAAAGAAGCTCTGCTAGTGCTCAAGCTCGCCCTCAAGGCAGCCGCAGCGGCGTAGCCCGCCGACGGCTCTGCCCCCAAGGCCAAGGGGGCTGCACCAACCAAGAAGAAGAAGCTGCTCACCCAGGACAAGGCGGAGACCAAGCAGGTACCAGTGGATGAGGATGGGTCATCCGGCGCCACTTTCACCATAGGCGCCAATCTCAACCCGGACCAGGAGGAGGCGCTGGTAAAATTCCTGCGCTCAAACAAGGGTGTGTTCGCATGGGAACCCAAGCAGCTGGTAGGGGTCCCGAGGCGGGTGATCGAGCACCACCTGAATGTGTGCCCCAATGTGCGCCCCGTGAAGCAAAAAGCAAGGCGGCAGTCCACCGAGAAGCAGGCCTTCATCGTCCAAGAAACTCGCAAGCTGGAGGAGGCAGGTGCCATTCGCGAGGTTCGCTACCCCGAGTGGCTGGCGAACCCTGTTGTTGTGCCGAAGAACGGTGGAAAGGAGCGCATGTGCGTCGACTTCACCAACCTCAACAAGGCCTGTCCCCAAGATCCATTCCCGCTCCCTCGCATTGATCAAATCGTCGACTCCACCGCTGAGTGTGACCTACTGAGCTTCCTGGATGCGTTCTCGGGCTACCACCAAATCAAGATGGCGGTGGAAGATGTGGAGAAGACGGCCTTCCTGACCCCATGCAGGGTGTACTGCTACACTTGCATGTCGTTCGGATTGCGTAATGCGGGCGCAACCTTTCAGCGACTGATGCATATCGCCTTGGGCCGGCAGCTCGGGAGAAACGCCGAGGCCTATGTCGATGACATCGTGGTGAAGACTCGGGAGGCCAAGATCCTGATACAAGACATGGAAGAGACCTTCGCGAGCCTTCGTGAAGTGGACCTGCGGCTCAACCCGGAGAAGTGCGTGTTTGGCGTTCCTTCTGGCAAGCTCCTGGGTTTCCTCGGTTCCCACAAAGGAATAGAGGCTAACCCAGAGAAAGTCAAGGCAATCGAAGACATGAGTCCTCCCCAATCCCTCAGAGAAATGCAGAAGCTCGCCGGACGCGTAACGGCGTTGGGGCGCTTCATCTCCAAGCTGGGGGAACGTGCCCTGCCCTTCTTCAAGCTGATGAAGAAGAAGGGCCCGTTCGAATGGACACAGGAGGCCGATGAAGCGTTTCAAGACCTCAAGATGTATCTGACCAGCCCTCCTGTGATGGTGGCGCCGCGCCCCCTCGAGCCCCTGGTACTCTACCTCGCCGCCACGCCTTACTCCGCCAGCGCAGCTCTCGTGGCGGTTCGGGAAGAGCGCCAAGTCAAGGCTGTGTTGTGCCTAGTCACGGCCCCAGCCGAGGCGACACAAGACCAAGAAGGCCTCGGGAAGACCACGGCCTCGGCAGATGGAGTCCAGCCTCAGCAGGAAGGCACCCTAAGGACCGAAGAGGCCACGCCAGGCAGCCAGGCACTGGGGGCTCAGCCCCCTCATGAGGCGCAAAACCCTCCGAAGGGCACAGGCCCCACCAGCACACCTACTCTTGTTGAGCACCCCGTGTACTTCGTCAGCACGATGTTGCAGGATGCAAGGGCCCGATACCCCATGCCTCAGAAGCTCTTACTTGCGTTGTTGGTGGCCTCGCGTAAGTTGCGGCATTACTTTCAAGGTCACCCCATCAAAGTCGTCTCGGCCTACCCGTTGGAGAGGGTACTCAGGAGCCCCAATTCAGCCGGAAGGGTTGCTGAATGGAACATCGAGCTGCAAGCGTTCCAGCTGGAATTCAGCACAACCAGGGTCATCAAAGGAGCCGCCCTTGCAGATTTTGTGGCGGAGTGGACAGAGGCGCCAGGGCTCGGAGCAGGCGAAGATCGGTCGCTTTTCCCCAGGAAGCAAAGCACCAGATGGTTGGGTCATGTACTTCGATGGAGCATTCTCACGACACGGCGCGGGAGCCGGCGCAGTGCTCGAGTCCCCCACTCAGGACAAGCTCTATTATGCCATGCAGCTCTGTTTCCAGCATGGAGAGAAGGTCTCCAACAACATAGCAGAATACAAGGGCCTCATAGCGGGCTTAAAAGCTGTAGCAGCACAGGGAGTG
This sequence comes from Triticum aestivum, assembly GCF_018294505.1. NCBI lineage: Eukaryota > Viridiplantae > Streptophyta > Magnoliopsida > Poales > Poaceae > Triticum > Triticum aestivum. Next base: position 146,489,343 of record NC_057802.1, read on the forward strand.
AAGCGCCTCACCGTCAAGGGAGACTCACAGCTCCTCTTCAACTTCTCCAACAAAGTATACGAGCCCAGGGACGAGCACATGGAGGTGTATCTTGCAGAAGTACGCAGGATGGAAAAGCAGTTCCTGGGGCTAGAACTGAAGCACGTGCCTCGCGACACCAACCAGGAGGCTGATGCCATCGCCAGGAGAGCATCAATGCGGCTGCCTCATGAGCCTGGCGTTTTCGAGGAGCGACTCTTCAGGCCCTCAGCAGCACCGACGCTATCAAGCACAGCGCAGCCTCGGGAGGAACTCCCCCAACCACCGGCCTCAGGAGCTCCGGCCTGTGGCCCGGCCTCAGGAGCACACTTGCTCCTGGCGCTGGAGCCCCAGGAAGGATGCTGGACCGCGTAGCTCAAGGATTACCTGATGCAAGGGACTCTACCAGAGAAGGACGAGGACGCCGAACGCATAGCCCGGCAGGCCACAGCTTACTGCATCCAAGACGGAGAGCTTTACCGGAAGCGGCCCAGCGATGTTTCCCTGCGTTGCATCTCCAGGGAGCGGGGGAAAGAGTTGCTGGCAGACATCCATGGTGGAGATTGTGGGCACCACTCGTCGTCACGGACACTCGTCGGCAAGGCATTCCGCAGCGGGTTTTATTGGCCTACGGCACTCAACGACGCAATCGAGCTGGTGAAGGCCTGTGAAGCCTGTCAATTCCACGCAAAGCAGATTCATCAGCCAACTCAGGGCTTGTAGACCATTCCACTCTCGTGGCCGTTCGCGGTTTGGGGGCTGGACATTCTGGGCCCGTTTCCTCGGGCGCCAGGGGGCTATCGCTACCTCTACGTCGCCATCGACAAGTTCACCAAGTGGGCAGAGGTGGAAGCTGTCCACGCCATTCCGGCTGGTTCCGCAGTCAAGTTCATCAAGGGCCTCTTAAGCCGATTCGGGGTGCCTAATCGCATCATCACCGACAACGGTTCGCAGTTCACTAGCAATCTCTTCAAAACATATTGCGCTAACCTTGGAACACAGATATGCTACGCCTCGGTGGCACACCCGCGGAGCAATGGCCAGGCTGAGTGCGCCAACGCGGAGGTCCTGAAGGGCCTCAAAACCAGGACCTTCAAGAAGAAGCTGGAAGCCTGCGGCAGGGGCTGGTACGACGAGCTCCAGTCCGTGCTATGGTCTATCCGCACTACCGCCACCAAGTCGACAGGCGAAACCCCGTTCTTCCTCGTCTACGGAGCAGAGGCGGTCCTCCCTCACGAGGTCAGGCATCGCTCCGCGCGAGTCTTGGCGTTTGATGAAGCACAGCAGGGCGCCATGCGGGGGATGGATCTTGTGCTGGGGGAGGAACACCGTCGGGAGGCCGCGCTTCGAGCAGCAAGATACCAGCAGGCGCTGCGGCGATACCACTGCCGCAACATCCGCCCCATGACTCTCGAGGTAGGCGACTTCGTGCTCAGGCGGGTGCTCTCCAGGGAAGGGCTGCACAAGCTCTCGCCCATGTGGGAGGGCCCGTTCAAGGTTGTTCATGTTTCTAGACCTGGCGCCGCACGCTTGGAGACTCAGGAGGGGGTGCCCATCCCAAACGCGTGGAACATCCAGCACCTTCGGAGGTTCTACCCATGAAAAGGCCCGGTGCCTGTGAAGAAGGCCAATGCCTGTGAAGCTCGCCGCCCCATGAAAAGGCCCGGTGCCTGTGAAGAAGGCCAATGCCTGTGAAGCTCGCCGCCCCATGAAAAGGCCCGGTGCCTATGAAGAAGGCCAATGCCTGTGAAGCTCGCCGCCCCATGAAAAGGCCCGGTGCCTATGAAGAAGGCCAATGCCTGTCAAGCTCGCCGCCGGTGACACTCTCACGTAATAATGAGTTGGGGATGTACACGCCCCGGAGTCTCCGGAGTGCCGCCCTTGGGCCTCGGGGGCTCCCGCCCATGCCCAGTGGCAGCACTTAGCTCCGCGCTAGTGAGAAGACGTCGAAGACTAGATTAGGTGTCGGACGCGTCTTTTCATTTGCTTTCCGCAGTTGGCTTGTTCACCTTTGTTTGAAAGTTTATTAGAGTTGCATTTAGCATTGTTGCCATCCCTTGCCCGTGGTTCTTTGTTTTGGTTTTTCGCCTGATTCCTTATCTCTCTCGCAAACCTCGCGAGGGGGCTACGTGGGCACCCTCGCGAGCGCTTTCTTCCCTGATTTTGTGAGGCTCCCTCACTCAAGCTCCCAGCGGGGGCACTCCTCCCGGTCCATGCCCCACGGGCATCGCGACACAAACAAGGAGCCTGAGCTAGTTGCCCTCGCGGCAAAGGTTCGCAAAGCTATCCACCCAGCTAACTTTTGCAGGCCCTAGGATGCCCGGCGAGGCCCCGGACAAGTACCTCGCGGGGCGAAAACTACAGCAAACCTCCCGAGGTAAGTTGTCCCCACACACGGTCACGCAATCACAGCACCATAACAAAGCACGGGAACGGTAGAAATAGCATGATCATTAAGGATAATAGTCTTGCACGCCCCCACAGGGCCCCATACTTCTCTCTCTCAATGCAGGAAAAGGAGAAAAACAAAGTAAGCGCGGCACGCCGCTCGACGGCTCGCGAGGAGGGGCCCGTACCGCTCTCCCGAGCTCAACTAGACTCCTCCTCGCGCTTCACCAAGGCGCGATAGCGGGACGACCCGCTGCCGCCCTCAAAGCGGGCACGACGACGTGGCGGCTGATCACGGCCACCGCTGGAGGAGCTGTCACCGGAGGAAGAGCCGCTGAAGCTCGGCGAGCTACGGACGCCGCTAGGGGCAAGCTCGCCCTCGCCCTCATCACGGCCGTCGCCAAGGGCCAGCACCTCGTCGTCGTTGTTGTCTTCAAGGCAGCACCCAATGCGGCGACCATCTTCCCCAAACGCCCTCACATAGAGGGTCGCGTCTCCATCAAACCTGAAGTGGAGGGTGCACCGCCTGCACAGGCCGCGCGCGCGTGCAAACGTCTGCCAGCCACGGGCGAGGGCCACGCTCCCGGCGGCGGAGATCTTCAACGCGACCCAGGAGGCCCTGCTGCAACAGCCGTCCGCCTGGAGCCAGAGCCCGCCGGGGGCACCGGCCGGCAGTTCGCTGGCGAAGAAGCGGGGAAGCTGGAGCCAGTTGCCGGCTGGATCCGCCGACCACACGACGAACTCCGGCAGCACCTCTGCCGAGTGGAAGCGTGGATGGGGGGCCGCGCGGCCACGGCGCGCCTTCCCCCGTTGATCGAGTGGCCTACACCGCGTGAAGGATCACGACTGCAAGGAGACGCTGCAGGAGTCGCAGGGTGCTTGCGGGGACGGCCTCGGCCGCGCTTGGGTGGAGGGGAGCCAGGCCCTTCCTGGCGAGCCTTCCCTTTTTTCGCGGCCGAGAACCTCTTTGCGGGCGCCATGGAACACGGTGAACAGCTGGGGGAAGGAGGAAGAAGAAGGAGCGGAGCAAGAAGAGATGGACTGCGGGGGCTCGCACCCCTACGTACTTATAGCACTGAGGAGGCCAACCGTCAGCCTCCACGATTGCAGGTAATCATGACGCTCTTCGCATGCAGGGACTCGTCAAATCGGAGAGTCGCCGAGGCGACGTGGGGAAGCGGAGACGCCCACGTCCAATCAACCGCCACGCGGCACCCAAGGCCGTAGGCTGTTGGGGCCCGCGGTGCTCCGCACTTGCCCCTTTGCTTCTCTGTCAAGCCAAGTTTGAGCGCGCCTTGGGCCCGGGGGCTACTGTCGGCGTTCTGGGAACGGGGGTCCCCAGACTTGCCTGCCTGCGGCCTGCGGCATGGCTCAAGTGGTGGCCCAGTACATCCCATCTTCATCGACTCAAGCACAAGACCCTCACGAGGGGCCAAGCCTCGCGGGGCGGACGATGCAAGGCTTCCTCAGGCGTGGCCTCGCCAGGCAGGCTCGCGAGGAGGCGGAGAGATCAAGGCAAGGGTACCTCGCGAGGTGCTCATGACGCAAGCCATGACGATCGAGACCAGGCGGGCGTCAAGCGGGCGCCAGCCTGCGCAGCGTCCTTGCTTCCTCTTTGGTGCAAAGGGGGCAAGCACAGGCGTGGAGTACCGAGGCATCAGGCAAAGGTTACCATTCCGGTGCAACAAGACCAAAACCAGCAGAGCGGCAGGACGGAGGTCACCATGGAGCCCAAGATGGCGTCATCACCAGTGCTTTTGGCAGCCGAAGACCACCTTTAGTCAGGATAACTCGTACTAGATGTCCCCCTTCAAAATGGCCATTGTTGGCGCCCTTCCCACTCAATATTTGGGAAGAGGACCAGGGCCTCTATAAACAGAGCTAGCCACCACAGTAGAGGGGATCGGATTCTTCTCAAGTAGAACACCACACCTGCTCAAGAACACCTCTCGCAAGGTTGTTCTTCCTCTGTACTGTTCTTCATCAGCCCCTGAGGCAATCCACCACACCACACACTGGAGTAGGGTATTACACCACAACGGTGGCCCGAACCAGTATAAATCTCACGTCTCTCGTGTTGTTCATCGTCTAGCTTAGATTCTTGCGAGGAGATTGGGCGTGGATCGGTAGGGAGAAGATCTTTGCACGCACCCCAGTGTTCGAACCTTAAGGGTCTGCCGGAACCCGAAATCCGACAAGATAGTCTTCTCTCTACTCTGTCGACCATGGGCATAAAGTCAATAATCCTAGGCCTTGTGGTGCCCATCGATAGGCCCAGATAAGTAAAAGGAGTAGAGCCAATCTTGCAACCCAGAACTGCAGCCAATCTAGTAGCCAAAGCATTATCCATATTCAAAGGGATCAGAGAGGACTTGCTAAAGTTAACCTTCAAACCAGTGGACTCCTGGAAGATGAGGAGCATGTTTTTCATTGCTACCAATTGTTCCTCAATAGCAGGCAGAATGACAATTGGGTCATCGGCATATTGAATAATTGGAAAATCAGGATCATGAGATGGAATCGGCAGAGTGAGGACGCCACGGGCAAGCATATCATTTACCACTGTCTCCAGCATATCCACAGCTAGAACAAAAAGCAGAGGTGAGAGAGGGTCACCTTGTCTGACGCCACACTTACATTTGAATTGTTAGCTTGGGACACCATTTAACATAATAGAAGAACTGCCAGATGATAAAATTTCCTTTATCCAGGAGATCCACTTGTTATCAAATCCTTTGAATCTTAGCATCTGCAAGATAACCTCATGCTCGATCGTATCAAAAGCTTTAGCAAAGTCCAGCTTGAGAATAACAATTGGCCTTTTGGATTGCTTGCACTGGTGTATGTACTCAAAAGTCCATGCCAAACAATCCTGGATTGATCAGCTCTTAAGAAATCCATATTGGTTTTTGTGTATACATTTGAGGATTACACTTTGCAAACGATTGGCCAGAAGCTTTGTCAAAAATTTGAGGTAGGTGTTGGTGAGAGAAATGGGCCTAAAATCATTAGGGCTCTCAGGTGACAGCATTTTGGGTATGAGAATTATCAGGGAGCCATTTATGCTTTCCAAGGATAGTTTTCCATCATGGAAGTCTTTGATCAGTTGCAAAATATCTGGCTCAATGATAGCCCAACACCGCTTGATGAAGAGACCATTGAAACCATCGGGCCCGGGTGCCCTGTCCACTGGCAGCTCCTTTAGAACCTTGGCTATTTCGTCATTCGAAAAGGGGCGGGAGAGCTCATTTAGGTTCGGAATGGGCTGGATTAAGAGAGGTAGATCAAAGACCATGGAAATGCTCTAGGCCTGGCCCATTCTACTTTTGAAAGAGGTCCACAGAATTCCCGCCATTTGCTGATGATCGGACACTAGAGCACTTCCATCAACCGTGAGGCTGGCAATAGAATTCTTCCTCATCCGTTCAGTAGCCATTGCATGAAAGAACTTTGAGTTCTCCTCCCCCACCTTGATATAACGGATTGTACAACGCTGCTTCCAATAGATGTAATGAATCCTCAAGAGCTCCTCATGATGCAACTTTACAATCCTCCTGAAATTAAACTCAGGTGTGGTGAGAGGCCTCCTTTCCTCAAGGTGATCGAAGAACAATAACCTTTCTACATTCCAAAGTTAACCGTTTGATATAAGACAGATTTTTGCTCCATCATTTGAGGTCCTGCCGCAGACGCTTAAATTTCTTCGAAAGGACTCCAGTGGCAGTCAGGTCAGCAAAAACTGGCACACCCCAGGACCGCGTGACACACTCAAAGAAGCCAGGCATGTCCACCCAAAAAATTTCAAAACGAAACACTCTTGCAGCTGGTATATTGGTGTCAATTGAGACTACACAGGGCACATGATCAGAAGATGTTTTGGCAAGGGGGAGTACCACTGTCTTTGGATAATATGAGATCCAGTCCGAGGTTGTGAAGAACCAATCCAACTGTTCCAACAAAGGATTTTCCTGCATATTAGACCAAGTGTAACGCCATCCTTTCAAGGGTAAGTCGAAAAGACCTAGGTGACCAATGATCTCATTGAACAGGAAAATGTCATTGACATCCCCCCAGGCAGGTTCCTATTGTCAAGAGAGCGAATAAAATTGAAATCACCTAGTAAAAGCCAATGCTCATCAATGGGTATTTGAAGATGATACAACCAATGAACAAAATCATCTCGGCGTTCTCCTTCACATGGCCCATAAACAGAAACCAAAGTCCACTTCTCTGCATTATGAACAGAGGTAAAAGAAATAACAATGCCAAAACTCTCAATTTGGATCAACTGCCCACTGAAGATGGAAGAATTCCAAACCACTAAAATTCCTCCCGAGGCGCCAGATGATGGTGCAAAAGCAAAACTGTCAAACCTGCGTGGACAGAATTTGCGGATGGCTCTAATGTCAAAATCGGAGCATTTGGTTTCCTGGAGACAGATAATAGAACATTGACTTTCTTCAATTTTGCCTCGCACATCACGTTGTCTGGCCTCAGAGTTAAGACCTCTAACATTCCAGCATAGCACTTTCCAATTAAGATAATAAGATGAATTCATGATGCAACAATAGGAAAATATAAACACGCCAAACTGCGTAACAGTTCAGACACCCAAAAGGATCAAGGTTCACAGCCAACCAAGACATAACAGACTCAGGTTCAGACAATAAAGGACAGTAATGAAAAAGAGCAAAAGCGCAGCGCAGGCGCAATAAAACAAACATGGAGAGCTTCATCATCATTTGGTTGAGTCCTCAGAAGCAGAAGTCTTCGGAGATGCCATAAGCTTCTCCATCGTTAACTTGTCAGGAGCAATGCCCAAGGAAGCACCCAGATCTTGCATGGCCCGAATTGGAGTTGGACATGGCACCTGGTCACGGCTGTCCTCCGTCATGTGCTCCACATCAAAGATGATCTTGATCTTCTTAGCGTGGGGACGACGAAGCCAAGAGGGCTTGACAGGCATAGCAGAGGAAGGTTTGAAACCATTGGCTTTGGCGCGGCTCCTTGTGACTCTCCTATTGCTGAAATCTGGCGTTGGCTCAATTAGAACAGAGACCGAACTGCGACGAGTACGTGATCTCTTGCCCAGCACTGGCGGTGGCGTGGCAGTAAACTCGGATGCTTGGGATGCGGCAACATTGTCAGACAAGTCCTCTCCCAAGCACAGCTGAGGCTGAGAGGCCATATCAGAGGGCAATTCCTCAAAAACCACCGAGGACTTGCGAACCGGGCATTAAATAATCCCAGAACTATAGAGCAGAGCGATAAAATTGGACTCAAAGCAGTATGGCCAGAATCTGCGAGGGAAAACTGAAGGTGGCAGCATTGGTGTGGGCATATAAGCAGGAATGCGAGAGAGCAGAATATCAGGCATTAGAGACTTAAAAGATCTCTCCCAGATCATCTCTTGGGGCAGTACTGGCCCATATACCACTCTGACAATGCCCAACTGAATTGGATCCAAAGGAGCAAGAGGATTGTTGTGCACAGGCTGATTAACCTCCTGATCGAGATCCATGTCCTGGCTGGAGTCCAAAGATGGATTGAGAACCATGGAGTTTTGATCTTGGGCCGGCATGGCTGGTTCTTGCTGCTGCTCAGGTTGCTCTGGCTCGTTCCATGGCTCCCATCCCACAGCATCTTGCATGTCATTGCCCCACGCATTACCATTGGCTGCATCATTGTTGACCTGATGACATGGGGGACAGCATTCCAACCCAGGGCGGGGTACGGTGGCATGGCCCAAAATGGCTGTGGAGGGTTGACGCCAGGCATGGGGTGAGGATTCCCATCAAGCGGCATGGGATCTTCATTAGTAGGGATCATTGCTTTAGCAAACTCAGCAGTGAGAATATAACAACCAGCTGTCCATGAGACGACAATTCCTCCCCAATTGGCAAATTCTCTGAAGACCACGCTACGCGGGACCAAGGCATTATCAGGAAAAGAGGCTCGCACCAGAGAACAAACTTTGCGGCGATCTATGTTGTTCCAATAGTGAAACTGACCGAAAGTGCCAACTATATCTGCCAGACATTGAGTCTTGCGATAATCCAACGGAACGCCAATGAACATTAACCAACCAGTGCGATGGCCATGAATAGCACGGAAACCTTCACCTTCATTGTGAGGAATAAACCTAACAAAAAACTCATTGCCTTCTTCATCTAGGCCAAGGGAGAGGGGAGGGTGCTGAGTGAACGAGCCTCTGACTACATGATCTTCCATCTCAAACTTAGGTATCCATAAAAGATTTAACACAATCAAACTTAGGTGTTATACCTGACTCCTTACCTTCGTCGAGGTCCCAATCTTCAGAGTTGCATTTAATTCTTTCCAATAAATCCCATTTGAATTCAATAGTCTTCATCATAAAAGATCCAGTACAAGAAGTATCGAGCATGGAGCGATTATTGAGAGAAAGCCGAGCATAAAATTTTTGAATAATCATTTCTCTTGAGAGCTCATGATTGGGGCATGAATATAACATTGACTTAAGCCTCCCCCAAGCTTGAGCGATGCTTTCTCCTTCGCGAGGGCAAAAATTATATATGTAATTACGATCACGATGAACAAGATGCATAGGATAAAACTTCTGATAAAATTCCAATTTCAATCGTTTGTAGTTCCATGATCCCATATCATCACATAGCCTATACCATGTCAATGACTCTCCCTTCAAAGATAAAGGGAAGACCTTCTTCTTGATAACATCCTCGGGCATACCTGCAAGCTTAAATAATCCACAAACTTCATCCACATAGATTAGGTGCAAATCGGGATATAATGTTCCATCTCCTGTGAAAGGATTAGCTAGCAATTTCTCTATCATACCCGAAGGGATTTCAAAGTAAACATTTTCAGTAGTTTCAGTAGGTTGAGGAGCAACTCTTTGCTCTACTGGTTGAGGTGAAGATACCCCGAACAAGCCCCTCAGAGGATTACTTTCCATAGTAACAAGTGACAGTAAATTTCAGCACACTATACAAATATTTCCTTACCAAATTCCACCTACCAAAGGCTCTTCACTCCCCGGAAACGGCGCCAGAAAAGAGTCTTGATGACCCACAAGTATAGGGGATCTATCATAGTCCTTTCGATAAGTAAGAATGTCGAACCCAACGAGGAGCAGAAGGAAATGATAAGCGGTTTTCAGCAAGGTATTCTCTGCAAGCACTGAAATTCTCGGTAACAGATAGTTTTGTGATAAGGTAATTTGTAATGGGTAACAAGTAAAGAAAGTAAATAAGGTGCATCAAGATGGCCCAATCCTTTTTGAAGCAAAGGACAAGCCTGGACAAACTCTTATATAGAGAAAAGCGCTCCCGATGACACATGGGAATTATCGTCAAGCTAGTTTTCATCACGCTCATATGATTCGCGTTCGTTACTTTGATAATTTGGTATGTGGGTGGAACGGTGCTTGGGTACTGCCCTTTCTTGGACAACCATCCCACTTATGATTAACCCCTATTGCAAGCATCCGCAACTACAAAAGAAGTATCAAGGTAAACCTAACCATAGCATGAAACATATGGATACAAATCAGCCCCTTACGAAGCAACTCATAAACTAGCGTTTAAGCTTCTGTCACTCTAGCAACCCATCATCTACTTATTACTTCCCAATGCCTTCCTCTAGGCCCAAACAATGGTGAAGTTTCATGTAGTCGACGTTCACATAACACCACTAGAGGAAAGACAACATACATCTCATCAAAATATCGAACGAATACCAAATTCACATGACTACTTATAGCAAGACTTCTCCCATGTCCTCAGGAACAAACGTAACTACTCACAAATCACATTCATGTTCATAATCAGAGGGGTATTAATATGCATAATGGATCTGAACATATGATCTTCCACCAAATAAACCAACTAGCATCAACTACAAGGAGTAATCAACACTACTAGCAACCCACAGGTACCAATCTGAGGCTTTGGGACAAAGATTGGATACAAGAGATGAACTAGGGTTTGAGAGGAGATGGTGCTGGTGAAAATGTTGATGGAGATTGACCCCCTCCCGATGATAGGATCGTTGGTGATGACGATGGCGATGATTTCCCCCTCCCGCGGGAAAGTTTCCCCGGCGGAACAGCTCTGTCGAAGCCCTAGATTGGTTCCGCCAAGGTTCCGCCTCATGGCGGCGGAGTTTCTTCCTGAAAGCTTGCTTATGATTTTTCTCGGACAAAAGACTTCATATAGCAGAAGATGGGCACCGAAGGCCTGCCAGGGGGCCCACGAGGCAGGGGGCGCGCCTAGGGGGGTAGGGCGCGCCCCCCATCCTCGTGGCCAGGGTGTGGGCCCCCTCTGATGGATTCTTTCGCCAGTATTTTTATTAATTCCAATAATAACTTCCGTGAAGTTTCAGGACTTTTGGAGCTGTGCAGAATAGGTCTCTAATATTTGCTCCTTTTCTAGCCAGAATTCTAGCTGCCGGCATTCTCCCTCTTCATGTAAACCTTGTAAAATAAGAGAGAATAGGCATAAGTATTGTGACATAACATGTAATAACAGCCCATAATGCAGTAAATATTGATATAAATGCATGATGCAAAATGGACGTATCATCGTCGCTGGCGAAGGACTTCAGGAACGCCGGCTCGTCGCGATGGCCGACGCCGCGAATGCGCTTGTGAGAGCCCTCGCATGCCCGTGAGAGCTCGTTCGAGGGCTCCGCGACGCGCCGGGACATCTCTGCTGCGGCTTCGCGGCGGGACCTCTCTAGTGCTTCCGCGGCCTTGGTCTTTCCTGCCTGGTTATATGTCCACCCTAAACTCCTCCTACCGGTCATGGCGGAACGACTTGACAGAAAAAACCAGTTTCGTGGGTGATGAGGAGAGGAACTATGAAGTAATTTTCGAGTGGGTAGTTTTTATAGCCCGGTGCTAAGTGTGAACACATATTAGTTTGATAGGTGTGAACAGATCTGCAATTACTTATTGTGTTGTAATCAGCAATATGACAAGAAACAAGGTCAAAATTTGTTGATGGCAGAAGGTTGACCACGTGGTTGCTCGCCGTTGAGGCGGCCGCGGCGTGCTCCGCTCTGGTGTCCCTGCGCGCACTCTGCTTGCAGTTGAGGCAAAGTTACAATGGCGACTGTTAATAATTCTTAATAATTGTCTTACATATTCAGGATAATTTAAAATGCCAAATGCGGCAAGGCCCGGAATACTCACGACCTACATATGCATACAATTATAATAAAATATATGCTAAAAGGCTGAGCTGGCGGCCTTCCGACGATGGTTTTCTTGGACTCCATGATCAGCATAGCACCCTTGCGGCCGTTCACTCCGAGTGTCCCGACCCGCCTCCACCTACGAAGCTGCTGGCGTTGGGAGGCTCTTGGGGCTGCTGGGCCTCTTCCAGAAGAGCTTGACAGTGTGCAATCGCGCGCATGACAACTCTGCGGAACCGCTCCATTTCCATGTCTCTGGCCTGGTAGCAAATTCTGTCGATCACCTGCATCCTCAAGATATCACGCTGGCGATGTTCTACTTCGTCAGGAACGTCAACTCCACCAAGGATGCACTCGAGCCTGGCCACCACATCATCAGGATCGAGGTTGACACGACCGCCGCGGGCAATGATGAAGCCGTAGGCTGCCTTTGTCTTGACTGAATCGTCCTCTGCCCATTCCTTGAGCGGCATCAGGCTCTCGATGAGCACTGGTGACGGCGGCACATCGCGTGGGTGTCGATCATGCCGCCGAGCAGCTCTGGATCTTTTGCACGGTGGATGGCAAACTGCTCATCACACCTCCTCGGCAATATGTTGATTGTGCTCCCAAGAACTGTGACGCCGATATCGCTGCCGATGGGCCATGGTGCCTGCACCGGCTGATGAAGCTCTTGCTCCCCGACCTGCTCTGGCTCGTTCTCCTCGTCGAAGATGTAACACAGGTAGGCGTCGACGTTGAAGCTTTGGTCGTTGACTGGCATGCTTGGAATAACTAATGGTAGATGGGTGAGGACTAGATCTTTGCAGAGTGTCGCGGTGTTGCGTTGCCGCCTGGGTTATATGCAGCAAGCCGTTAGCTGGTGGCGGGAAACCGGAGAGGGAATAGCCGTGGATTTTACAATTCATCCATGTGGAGCGCGGGAAGCATTCGCTAGAGCGCGGGAAGACTAAGTGGAGCACACACACAACCCGAATACCGTATCCGGTGCCACGTGTTATTTATCACACAAGTGTTAACATAAGGAAACGTATGTGTAACTTACTAATCATCACACATGAGTACTCGTAGATGCATCGTGTGCGATACTCCTAGCCACCGCTAGCAACTAGTTTGCATTTTTAAAAGTTTTTTATACACACAGAATCACGCACGAACTAACTGTATTAACCGTCTGTGTTGTAATTTCTCATCGCAAACAGTTCATTCGAGTCGGCTATTTGCCACGTATCACACACATCTTGTTAAGTTGAACCTTTTCTGTTGCGTTCGCTAATCGAAAATAGTTCGTCCGAGTGAACTGTATGCCCTATATCACACACACCTTGATCTGGCTAACCGTTTATGTTGCACTCCCTAATAGCAAACGGTTCATCGGAGCGAACTATATGCCGTATATCGCACACACATTCATATGGCTGCCCGTTTCTGTGGTTCTGCCTCATCGCAAACAGTTCAAACGGGTTAACCGTGTGGCCTGAATCGCACACGCAACTAAAATCTGAACCGTGTTTGATGGCTCCGCCATCGCAAACGTTTTGCACCTTTTTGACATTTTTTTACATCCCCATTTGTGATTAATGCACCGCACACAGTTTTGTCAAAGGGTCTCTGATCGTAGTGTCGCGTTAGCAGCATCCTGCAGTAGTGTGTGTCCATGCCGTGAGACCAATATGTTTGAAAATTCCTTCTAATTTACTGCACATGGAATTAACTCGCACACAAGTACACAAAAATATGATTTTTCAAACCGTTATGGTCAGCCGTTGCATATAGATGTAGTTCAAATTTGAATTACAGTAATTAAATGGCTAGAAAATCAATTACATGTTTTTAAAAGGTCAAATGACCCCTGAAATTTTCTAAATTTTCACACGACAGTTGTATTAGTGCATGTTAAAGGTTGGAAAAAATTTGAAGGCAGTAAGAGGAACCTATCTCCCGTTCGTCATCAAACATGCATTGTTCCCTCTCGGAACCACGAGCCTTCTAGTGACTTGCTTTGGTTTGTGAGGGGGTTGTGTCCAAACTTTTGTCAAACAGGCCAATTTTTTTACCACATCATCTTGGTGGCATGACATTACATCAAGCAAGGTTTCATGTTTTTCTGATCATTTTTTAATTTTTTGGAATTAAAATGCCATGGCACTCCATGCATGTGTCCATGTTGTGAGACCAATATGTTTGAAAATTCCTTCTAATTTGTTTGAAAATTCCTTCTAATTTCCTGCACATGGAATTAACATGCACATAAGTACACAAATATGATTTTTCAAACCGTTATGGTTAGCTGTTGCATGTAGATGTAGTTCAAATTTGAATTACGGTCATTAAATGGCTAGAAAATCACTTAACTGTCTTTAAAAGGTCAAATGACCCCTAGAATTTCCCAAATTTTCACATGACAGTTGTATTAGTGCATGTTAAATGTACAAAAAAATTGAAGGCCGTAAGAGGAAGCTATCTCCCGTTCGTCATCAAACATGCATTGTTCCCTCTCGGAACCACGAGCCTTCTAGTGAGTTTCTCCGGTTTGTGAGGGGGGTGTGTCCAAACTTTCATCAAACAGGCCAATTTTTTACCACATCATCTTGGTGGCATTACATTACATCAAGCAAGGTTTCATGTTTTTCTGATCATTTTTTAATTTTTTGGAATTAAAATGCCATGACACTCAATGCATGTGTCCATGTCGTGAGACCAATATGTTTGAAAATTCCTTCTAATTTACTGCACATGGAATTAACTCGCACACAAGGACACAAAAATATGATTTTTCAAACCGTTATGGTTAGCCGTTGCATGTAGATGTATTTCAAATTTGAATTATGGTCATTAAATGGCTAGAAAATCACTTAAATGTCTTTAAAAGGTCAAATGACCCCTAGAATTTTCCAAATTTTCACATGACAGTTGTAGTAGTGCACGTTAAAAATAGAAAAAATGTGAAGGCCATAAGAGTAAGCTATCTCCTGTTCGTCATCAAACATGCATTGTTCCCTCTTGGGACCACGAGCCTTCTAGTGAGTTGCTCCGGTTTGTGAGGGGTGTGTGTCCAAACTTTCGTTAAACATGCCAATTTTTTTACCACATCATCTTGGTCGCATGACATTACATCAAGCAAGGTTTCATGTTTTACTGATCATTTTTTAATATTTTGGAATTAAAATGCCATGGCACTCCATGCATACATATGCATGTGTCCATGTCTTGAGGCCAATATGTCTTAAAATTCCTTCTAATTTACTGCACATGTAATTAACTCGCACACAAGTGCACAAATAGGATTTTTCAAACCGTTATGGTTAGCCGTTGCGTGTAGATGTAGTTCAAATTTGAATTACGGTCATTAAATGGCTAGAAAATCACTTATCTGTCTTTAAAAGGTCAAATGACCCCTGAAATTTTCCAAATTTACACATGACAGTTGTATTAGTGCACGTTACATGTAGAAAAATTTGAAGGCCGTAAGAGGAAGCTATCTCCCGTTCATCATCAAACATGCATTGTTCCCTCTCGGAACCACGAGCCTTCTAGTGAATTGCTCCGGTTTGTGAGGGGTGTGTGTCCAAACTTTTGTCACACATGCCAAATTTTTTACAACATCATCGTGGTGGCATGACATTACATCAACCAAGGTTTCATGTGTTTCTGATATATTTTTAATTTTTTGGAATTTAAATGCCATGGCACTCCAGGCTTAATTGTGTCATAGTCGTTAGACCAATATGTTTGAAAATTCATTCCAATGTACTGCACATGGAATTAAATCGCACTCAAGCACACAAAATATGACTTTTCAAACCGTTGTGGTTAGCTGTTGCATGTACATGTAGTTCAAATTTCAATTACGGTCATTAAATGGCTAGAAAAGCACTTAAATGTCTTAAAAGGTCAAATGACCCCTGAAATTTTCCCAAATTTGACATGACAGTTGATTAGTACTACAAATTTTCTCATACATTTAAAACACCGTCCATTGCCACTTTACTCCAAATTCGACTTTCACAGCTAATAAAAAATATCTACAACATCACACACAGTTGTTTTGTAGGAACCGTTTGCGATGCAAATATCTGGGTCTATTTGAGTCTTCCTCCTTAAGCTTCGTCGGCTCGTCTGCTCCAGTGCCAGCAACCCCCGAATCCACGGATCTCGATTCCCATTCCCGCACCCCCTTCTTGCAAAGATGACGCCATGAAAACGCTTCATGAAGGCCCGTATGATGGCCGCGTCCCCCCCCCCCCCCCCGAGCACCGCCTCCTGCGCCGAGAGCGCGGCCGTTTCTGTCAAGAGGGTTTCTGCGGCAGCCGACAGGACAGCTGCAGCACCCGAGATGGCTACAGCAGCTGCTGCGACGGCGGCTGCAAACGCCGAGAGCGCTCGAGCCGCCATCAGTGTCGCCTATGTTGCCCTGGCCCAGGTCGAGGCCATCCACGCCAAGATCGAGGATGCACATGCCAAGATATTCCAGGCCACCTCGGAATCCAGCATGCAACCCATGTCTGAAAAGGCAGCGGTGGCCATGGAGCACCTGCTTCCTCATGAGGTCGCCGAGCGGGAGCCGGTGATGCAGGAGGTGGCGGAGATCGAGGAGCGTCGGGAGGAGGAGTTGCGCGCGGCCGAGGTCGAGGTAGAGAAGAGTCTGTCCGTCAAGGAAACGGCGGTGGAGTACCAACGCGAGCTCTGGCGCAGCCACTACTACGAGTACTACAACCTTGAGGGCGGCACCGAGGACGAGGACAAGGACAGGTCATCAACGGCGGAGTCCACCAACGGCGGCATGTCGCCAGGACAAGTCATCGATGTCTCATCTCACACCGGCGATGCATAGGCCGGCGCGGCGGCAGATTTGTTAAAATTATGCGTACTTAGGCTTTGTTTTTAATGCCGGTCTTTTGTAAGAGTAGTGTTTAGGTCAACTAGCTCTGTTTAATTACTAAAATTGCTCGAGTCAGTAAGTGTGGTATGTCTGCTGTACGCTCTTTTGTGTGCCCAAATTAGCAAGCCATGTTAAATTATGCAATGACGTACCCGGGGAAATTTCCACCAAAATTTGAATTATCAAACTCATCCCATGCACGTAAAGTAGAAGAATCGTTTGTGATGCACACAATCAATCAAAATGAATGGTCTGGCGGCACCGCGCGCAAAGTTTCCCTCCACATTTCCAAAATTTTGGCCTACCGCCAAAATATCTACCCCCGCCACCCTCCCCCCTTCCCCACCCCTTTTCTACCCGACCACAAGTCACATTTCCCCTATTTCCTCCTTCCTTCCTTCCTTCCTTCCTTCCTTCCTACCTAAGCTATAGCTGCTTCCTCGCTTGCTTCCTCGCTCTCGCCGTCTAGCATCCTACCGCCGGGGTCGCCATGGTCTTCTTCAAAGACCTCTCCAGCGGTTCCTCCTCCGTCAACGACTCCTTCACCAACCGGGTATGCCTCTCTTCTCTCTCTCGGGCTATGACTTGGAATGAAGGATTTTTACCTGGCGGTCGATTTGAGTCATTTCTTCCTCTTGTAGCTCCCTAGGACCATTAGTGGCAACGAATGGAGCGAGGTGGCTGAAGATCTATCTGCTCGTTGTCACCATCAATCTCCATGCGTGAAGCTAGTTGCGTTTGAATCTATGGATAGTGGGAGGAATTTCTGGCATGTGTAGAGAAGGTTAGACCCACTTTCGTTGTTACAAATCATTTGTTAGATGTGATTCAGACACTTTCACGGTCCCAACCCATTCATACCACACCTTCAACCAAACGCATTCTAAGACAGTGTCATAGTTTGTACCTAGTATCTAAAACTGTTGCCATCTCATCAGCGGTGCCATTAGAAAATTATTTGGAACTGCTTCAGCAGTTTGTGCAGCCAACTTTGGTCCACACATCCCAGCAGCCAAGCAGTAAATAATAAATCTTTATGGCATGAAGGAAATGGGCATCGGAGCAACTAGGTGCTCCGGAGTCCGAGTCCCTGATTTTTTCCGCTGCATCGCCTCGCCAGTGCAGGGCACCGGTGTGAGATGTAGCAACTGTTGTCTTTACACCAGTTTTGGCATACATAGTGGACGGCCTTAGTGCTATTAGTTCTATGTTACTAAATTTTTGCATGTACACACCTGTTAGTATCGATTTGCTGTCATCCAAACACTGTCACTATGTTGTTGCAGTTATATTTACCTTCCTCATAAAATGTTCAATTTGTTATTTATTGTACATGAGTAAGAACTTGTAGCGTTGTTGTAGTTCATTATAGCTTCTGATGTTTCAGAATTTGGTTGTTGTCTCAGTAGCAATTAATTCTTTTGCACATTGATCTTTTTGAGAAGATATGTCATAATTAACATGTTTCTTCAGTTTTTCAAAATAAGCATTGGTGATTTTCTATGTTGCTATAAAACCATTTCCCCTGCAATTGTTACTAATCTAGTGTTAAATATTATAGGATGAACGGAAGTGTTCTTACTTGGAGTGGGTTGATCAAGAGTGGCCACAGTCTTTGAAGAGGTGCCTAGCAAAGCTCTGGAGCATGTATGAGGAAGAGAACAGAGGTAGGCTTAGAGAAAGTGTTTTCAACGCTGAAGAATATTTGAAGATGCGGGATAAAAAGAGGAAGGTGGAGAATGAGCTTAGATTTTTTAAATCAGACTTTGCTAAGATGGTGTTGGCGAAGGAGGAGGCACTTTCCCGGTTGGCCAGTGCAAAACAGGTTCTTACTGAACTGAAAGCAGAGGTGGATAAGACGAGCCTGGATGATCTCGATTAGGGAAATGAATATATTGTTCTAATATTGTTCTTATGAAGATGAACTAGCTATATGTTGTACTGTGCTGTTTTCATGTAGCTATCGTACTGTGATGATATAATATATTTATGCGCCTGATATGAAATTGGCAAACAACTGTTCGATATGAAATGTGAATTTGCATAATACTGGAATTATTAATTGTAAACTAATAAACCTGCTAAATGTGTCATGGAACTTTGCAAACGGTTCTAGCAGTAAAAGCGCTTGTGATGGATAGCCCAATGCCACACAGTTTTCTTCATCAAATCGTGTGTGATGTAGTTGATAAAAGCAAACAGTTAACCAAGGCAGAGCGTGTGTGATAGTTACACCTTTCACACACGAGCCTACACATAAAACTGTGTGGGATGTACATACGAACGAATTTTTTCCCTGGGTTGACTGCGTGGGATGTACATAAGAATGGAAACATATGGATTGACTGTGTGTGATATACATACGAACGGAAACGTTTTCCCTGGATTGACTATGTGGGATGTACATAAGAACGGAAACATATTCCTTGGATTGACTGCGTGTGATATACATACGAACGGAAATGTTTTTTTGGGATTCACTGTGTGGGATGTACATAAGAACGGAAATGTATTCCTTGGATTGACTGCGTGCGATATACATACGAATAGAAATGGGATTCACTATGTGGGATGTACATATGAACGAAAATGATTGAGTTTCGATGCCTCGCCCGATCGCACACGAGCTCATTTTGCCCCAGCTTGTGTCCCAGGAGGGCCTATCCCTGATAGTTTCTGGGTCGTGTGGGAAGGGCCCACCTATCGCCCACACTCACTTGGCGACGGTTCCAAATGCCGTCGCGGAAAGGGGTTAAAAACTATTTGTATAGCACCGATGCGTACCAGTGTAAGAACCCTATGGGTATGTCTCCATCTAAAATGGTTTATGGAAAAGCATGTCACCTACCTCTGAATTAGAACATAAGGCATATTGGGCTATTAAAGAGCTCAATTATGATTTCAAACTTGCCCGTGAGAAGATGTTTTTTGACATGAGCTCGCTTGATGAATGGAGAACCCAAGCCTATGAGAATGCTAAGTTGTTTAAAGAAAAAGTTAAAAGATGGCATGACAAGACGATACAAAAGCATGAGTTTAATGTAGGTGATCATGTTTTGCATGCTATACAACTCTCTTTAAGATTTTTTTGCAGCAAAGCTTCTCTATAAATGGGAAGGTCCTTACATTATCGAGGAGGTCTATCATTCCAGTGCCATCAAAACCCACAACGCCGAAGGTACAAATCCGAAGGTGGTAAATGGTCAAAGAATCAAACATTATATCTCAGGTAATCCCATACATGTTGAGACCAACATAATTGACACCGTAACACCGGAGGAGTACATAAGGGACACTTTCCAGAATGTTTCAGACTCCGAAAAGGAATAGGTATGTGCTACTGTAAATAAACCGACTCCAAAACGTTTCCAATAGCAATTTTTCTCCGTTTTGGAATATTTAAAAATTAGGAAAATTAAAAGTAGTCTGAAAGAGACACGAGGAGACCACAAGGGTGGAGGGCGCGCCCTACTCCCCTGGGCGCCCCTGCCTTGTGGCCACCTCGTGTGCCCTCCGGACTCTATTTTCTTGCACAATACTTCTTTTGGTCGGTAAAAATTCACTATATAATCTCCCAAAGGTTTTGACCACCGTACCATGATAATATCTCCTGTTTTTGTTTTGAGTTGTTTGTGCAGCAGATTTAGAGCAAGATTTCTTCGCAAGAGTCGGTCGGGGAGAGTCGGGTATCTCACCTGACACTGGACCCAAGAGCATACAACGAAGTTGGCCACTTCGGGCAATCAACAGAGGAAGAGATGGAGACTGACTTGAAAAGGGTGGATGCCATGGAGGAGGATCAAGAAGTTACCTCTCGTCTTCAAACTAGATTCATGATGGAGGAACTTCAGAGCTCAGCAATACCAAATTCGGTCATTCCTCCCAATGCTAGATTTTTCTCTTATGAAAATGTGAAAAATAATGTTGCTTTTTCTCCCGCAGCTATGAAACATCCATGGGTGAATGAAGCTCTAGCCGTCATAGGTAAACTTCACAAGGAAGTAATGGATCTTAAGCAGCAAAATAATAAGCTCGAGGAAGAGAATCACATCCTAAGGGGCATCATCGCCAAGAATATCACATCACCACCTCCGAAGAAAGAGACATAAATGCATGGGTATGGGCACTCCCCTTGGCAACTCTGAAGCTTGGGGGAGGTGCCCCGGTATTGTATCACCATCACAACTTTACCTTTATCGTTTTTCTTAGTTCGAGCTTTTAGTATGATCTAGCCTTGAGTTTTGTTTCGAGATCTATCTATGTCGGGGGAATCGACACCTATGGAATCACTAGGATCCCTTCTACAGTTGGCGGGCGCGGGGTTATGCAAAGAGCGGGTCTAACAGGAAGCACACGGATCGTTTACCCAGGTTCGGGCCGCAGAGATGCGTAATACCCTAGTCCTGCTTTGGTGGATGTATTTGAGTGTTCTTGTGTTCTTGAGCTAGCTACGGGGTGTAACTTGCCCAAAAGATCCGAATCCTTCTCCTGGACGCCTCGGTCCTCTTTTATAGACAAAAGGGGTTGCCACAGTGGCACACAGGAGGTGGAAAGCTGTACAGTGGATGAGTCTATCCTCTGGCACCGTCAGACAAATGCATTTAATGCACTGACGACGTGCCCCTCTCGCTTTATCGGGGACGGCAAGGAAGCACGTCCTAGTTGTCGCCGCCTCGCCTGGCTTCGACACACATCCGAGCTGACGAGGTATTGTGGCGCCACATTGGCTGGCTGCTGGGCTGGCGCGGTGGTGGAGCCTTCACGAAGATCTGCATGCCACCACGCAGGTGCTTGATGGGTCGGCGTAGAGGCCGCTCGTCGCCACGCAGGTGCCTGCCTAGCTGGTTGGGCCAGCAGCTGCACGAGGACGGCGGTGGAGTCTTGGCAGGCGCGGGCCTGGCTGTGGCCCCGCCGATGCCCTCGGCAAGAGTCTTGCCGGGGCTCGGCAAGGGTCTTGCCGTGGCACCGCAGTCGTCCCCGGCAAGGTGCTTGCTGGGGGACCGGCAAGGGTCTTGTCGTGGCGCCGCGGTCGTCCCCGGCAAGGCGCTTGCCGAGGGTCTCGTGGATTTCCTCGGCAAGGACCTCGTCGAGGATCGTCGTCTTCTGGTCCTCATCTGATCTTGTGTATTTATGATCTTCACAAAGATCTGCATGCCACCACGGAGGTGCCTCCCAAGCCTTGGTTCCAATGTAGTTGATGGCGTTGGAACCCTTGGGCTCAAGGGAGGCACGCTCTGTTGGCGTCAGGCAAGTTGCCCCGGCAAGGCTCTTGCCGGGGCTACGGAGGGCATCCTAGCAAGGGTCTTGCCGGGGGAGTCCACCTCGCCCTCTTGCCCTTTCTGTCTCTGGTCTTGGTGTTGTCTTGGTTGTCTTGTGTTCCGGCTTCCCTTCTCTGCTCTGCTAAGTGTGTCCGCGCGTGCGGCTCGGACTGCCCGTGCACAAGTAAAGGGGTCAAAAGGAGAGCCCCTACTTTTGTACACCGACAGGAGCCCCCGGGCCTGGGCCACACATAAGCGCGACGCGTTGTTGGGCTCGGCCCAGAACAATGCGCGGGCAGGTGGGGCGGATTTTTCCCATAGTAACTTTCCGTTCGCTGCGCTTCCCCACGACCCGCGTTGACCGCGCGACATGGAGGGTCGTGCGTGACGTGGGAGTCATACTTGGGTTGGTTCCCGCATGCATGCGTCACATCGTGGTAAAGAGGCGGCTCGCGCCTTCCCCATAAAAAGAGGGAGACGCAGAGGCGCGGCTCATTTACTGAGCGGACTCGGGTCATGGTCTTCAAGGCGTCCGCGCCCCACGATCACGGGGGCGGGAACGGTCGCCCCACCCGTCCCCTCGATTTTGCTTGGTCGCCACGTGTCCCCCATGCAGGTGGCAGGTGGTGGAGGCGGGAAACCGGGCCATCGCTGATTGGGGCAGCGGGTCGGTCTCGATTCCCTGCGCCTCCGATGGCCGGATTGGTTGAGTGGGGCGGCCGAGCCCCAACCCCTCCCCTTTATAAGAAGGGGGAGAGGGGTGGCATCCCACATCCTTTCATCATCCGCCTCCATTCACTTTGGCTTCTTTCTTCCATCTGCCATGGCGAGAGGAGGCGCCGGCCCTTCAACGGTGGCGGCGAGGGTCGCTGCAAGACACCACGTCCCTCCTTCCCAAGAGCTCGCGGCGGCGGAGCCGGCCACGAGAGCAAGGGGGAGGGCGAGGCCGAGGTCGCCGTGGCGCTCGGGGAAGAGGGGGACGGGGCGGCGCACCGGCCCTGCCTCCGCCAGCGATGCCTCCCCCGATGGAGGGCCATGCCGGGGACCAGCCCTATGAGTTCTTCATCAGCCTGCGCCGGCCACCGCGTCGTTGTCTTCGTCTTTCTACCCCATTTGCTCGGGAGATGGAGCTCGATCCGCCCCAGACCCTCAGGTTGCACATGAGGGGCTGCGGGAACGGCGGCACGCGGGTCGACGTCGACTTCCCTGCTCCTCACGTCATGTACCTCCGTCGCGGATGGAAGACGTTCGCTCGTGTCCACAGCCTGACGGCAGGGCTCGTCCTCTACTTCAAGTTAATGGAGGACGGCCTACTCTCCGTCAAGGTCTTTGGAGATCTTGGAACTCGCCCAAAGTGCTGCGTGGAGAGCTCCTCCGACGATGAAGATTCCTCCTCAAGCGGGAGTGACGAGGAGGACAGCGACAGCGACGACGAGGGCGTCGAGCGGCGGGATGCCGACCTTGACTGACCGCGTCGCCCCTCCCTCGGCCATGCGCCCTGCCGAGGGCCTTCCTCGTCAAGCTCTCCATCGGCGCGTTCCCCGTCGCCTCCTTGGGCGGCTGGCGTAGGAGGGTCAGAGAAGGCGAATAAGGCGGGTGGCGGCCGTCAAATCGGAGTACGCGAGCACCGACGCCTTCGTCGCGTATTGTCGGCCCGCTTCCTCATCTTTCAGCTCCCCTCCCAGCACCGGGATGTTCTCTTGGTGCCTTCTGCTCCTCGTACCTTGCCTAGGCACTCTTTTTGCTCTCCAGCTATCTTGTTCCACCTTCTGAAGAGAGGAACGAGAAAGGGATTACGGGCATCTTATCTCTTTTTAGTTTGTAAGCCTGCGGGCACTTGTTAATTTTAAGACTTGTAATCCCCTTGCTCATGTTTTGTAACGCCCACGATGCGGCTATATCTCCCACGTGTCGAGGCACGACTTAGAGGCATAACCGCATAGTGGTTTTGTCGCAAGAAAGGTCATCTTCACACAATCCCATGTAATGAACAAGAATGGGATAAAGAGTTGGCTTACAATCGCCACTTCACACAATACATGAATATCATCATCCATCATCCAAAATACAATCATATAGACCCACTACGGTCAAAATCCAGATGAAAATAAGACAACCCCAAATGCTAGATCCCCGATCGTCCCAACTGGGCACCACTACTGATCATCAGGAAAAGACACATAGTAACGACCACGTTCCTCGTCGAACTCCCACTTGAGATCGACGCCATCATCTGCACTGGCATCGTCGGCACCTGCAACTGGTGTTGGAAGTATCTGTGAGTCACGGGGACTCAGCAATCTCACACCCGCGAGATCAAGACTATTTAAGCTTATAGGACAAAGAGGTGCAAAGAGGTGGAGCTGCAGCGGCAAAAGCATATATGGTGGCTAACTTGCGCAAATGAGAGCGAGAAGAGAAGCAATGGAACGGACGTCATCTAGCAATGACCAAGAAGAGGTCCTGAACACCTACTTACGTCAAACATAACACAGACCGTGTTCACTTCCCGGACTCCGCCGAGAAGAGACCATCACGGCTACACACGCACTTGGTGTATTTTAATTGGGTCAAGTGACAAGTTATCTAAAACCGGACATTAACAAATTCCCATCTGCCTCATAACCGCGGGCACGGCTTTCGAAAGATATTACCCTGCAGGGGTGTCCCAACTTAGCCCATCATAAGCTCTCACGGTCAACGAAGGATAAACCTTCTCCCGGAAAGACCCGATCAGTCTCGGAATCCCGGTTTACAAGACATCTCGACAATGGTAAAACAAGACCAGCAAAGCCACCCGAATGTGCCGACAAATCCCGATAGGAGCTGCACATATCTCGTTCTCAGGGCACACCGGATGAGACATCCTACGAGTAAAACCAGACCTCGAGTTTCCAGGAGGTGGCCCCGCAGTCTGCTCAGTTTGGACCAACACTCGAAGGAGCACTGGCCCGGGGGGGTTAAAATAAGATGACCCTCGGGCTCGCGAAAACCCGGGGGAAAAGGCTTAGGTAGCAACTGGTAAAACCAAGGTTGGGCCATGCTGGAGGAGTTTTATTCAAGGCGAACTGTCAAGGGGGTCCCATAAATCACCCGACCGTGTAAGGAACGCAAACTCAAGGAACATAATCCCGGTATAACAGTAACTAGGGCGGCAAGAGTGGAACAAAACACCAGGCATAAGGCCGAGCCTTCCACCCTTTACCAAAATATATAGATGCATTAATTAAATAAGAGATATTGTGATATCCCAACATATCCATGTTCCGACATGGAACAAACTTCAACTTCACCTGCAACTAGCAACGCTATAAGAGGGGCTGAGCAAAAGCGGTAACATAGCCAAACAACGGTTTGCTAGGAAAGGATGGTTAGGGGCTGACATGGCTGAAATAGGAGACATGATATAGCAAGAGATAGGTAGCGAGCATGGCAATAGAGCGAACAACTAGCATAGCAAAGATAGAAGTGATTTCGAGGGGTGGTCATCTTGCCTGCAAGATTCTCAGAGTTGTCGAAAGCTTGATCCTCGTAAGTGTACTCGACAGGTTCCTCGTTCACGAACTCGTCTCCCGGCTCTACCCAAGACAAGAATACAAACAAATGGAACCACAATCAACAACGAGGAATGCGCAAGCAACATGATGCAAGACATGTATGATATGCAGGTTATGATATGCGATGCATATGCGTGCTCCGGAAGGAAAATGATGAACATGGCAGTAACTTGGCAAACCAAGCATGCCACTGGAAAGATGAGATGATTTCGGTCGAAATCGATATAAAGATCACCGGAATCGGATGCACGGTTTGCAAATGGCAAGCAAAACAAGAATGACACTAATCTGCGATAAACAGCAAGATAGCACTTAAAATACAACAAGTAACAATGCTACAGCACCCCAACATAGCAACAAAGCACATGGAAGTAATCTACAGGAGATGCTTGACAAAAGATGAACACTGAGCTACTGCTAGTTCACAACATATCAAGCTCAAACAAGCATGGCAAAAGTGCAAAAGATTACAGGTTCACAGACTTAGTGAAAAACTGGACATGGCAGAAATCAGCATCAGGTAGCAATGTTCAGAGCACGAAATCAACATGCTACAGGAACTTAACATAGCAAAACAAGGCATGGTAGTGTTCTACTAAATGCACATGACAAAAGTCCCTTACTGACCATAAGCCAAAAAGGACCAGAAGATATGATGGCAAGCATGTAAACATAGCAAGTTTCGTTATCAGGTTTCAGACTTAGCAGAAAACAGAGCATGGCAGAAATATTAATATGTAGGCCTCTTTGTGAGCTTGATGCACTCACTACAGAGCAATGCATGAAAAACCAAGCATGCCTACAGCAAGATGGCATGTTTATGAAGCTATCCATGGCAAGAACAATTACATAGCATGTGTGGATCAACTACAATAAGCTTGGCAAAAATGCATGTCATGTTAAGAATCTGCCAGAAATATTTTATAGCAAAAGTAGAGCAAGATTGAGTTATGCTATAGTACTCTAAAATTGCAAACAATTGCAGGAATGGATCAATTACAACTATAGCTACAAAACATCCTTACTGAACATCTCCAAAATATGCATGGATCTCTCTGTAGCATCAAGTTTACATGGCAACAAAATTACAGCAGACAAAGACTTAGAGAAATCACTAAGTCCCTGAAATCAGAAATATTACGGGGCCTACTTTGCATGCTTGTGCTAGTCACCACAAAGATCACAAAAATACATGGACTATACCACTGGAAAGATGGCATGGCATACTTCAAAACACATGTAGAGCTCATGCTCAAAAGATGCACAGATTAAATGATACAAAAAATGACAAATCTCCAAGTTCTGATAAGAACCAGAGATTAACAGCAACTAGCCCTCTTCCAACGAATATTTGGGCATCAAGATGACCTCTAATGAAAATGGTGCAATTGAACAAAATGAAGAGCATCACGAGACGAACAATTTGACATATTATACGCGCGAATCGGAGCTACATGCACAAAGTTATCGCATCTCGAACAGGAGCATATACTGAAATGTTTCAGGGACTTAGAAAAAAAGAGGGGGGGGTCTCGGGTCAACCTTCTCCGTTGACCCAGATCGGATCGGGGCCGGCTCGGGCGCGGGCTCGCGGAGGTCGGGCGCTGCTCGCCGGCGGAGGAGGGAGCGGCGCCGGCGCGGGCTGCCGGAGGCGAGGCCGGAGGGAGGAGGCGGCGGGGCCGGCGGCGCCGGTCGCCGGAGGAGGAGAGGACGGCGGGGCCGGCGGCGTCGGCGGCGGGGACCGCGGCACGGCGGCGGCCGGCCGGCGGCGGGGCGAAGCGGGGCCGAGCCGGCGGCGGCGGGCGGGACAGGCGCGCGGCGGGCGGCGGGCGGGCCGGGAGGGCCTCCCGTGGGCCGAGCGGGCCGCGGCGGAGGGAGGAGGCGGTGGGACACGTGGCACTACGCCACTGGCTACGGGCGGCGGCGCGGGTTGTCCGGCGGGCGCTGGACGCGTCCGCCCGCGGAGAGGGGATTTAGGGTTACGGGAGACTGCGATTTCGTTTTCGGGATGCCCACATATAAATAGGTAGAGGGAGCTAGGAGACTCCAAATGAGGTGCGGTTTTCGCCCACACGATCGTGATCGAACGACCTAGAGCATGGAAGAGAGTTTGGTAGGCTTTGGGCTGGTTTTGGAGGGGGGTTTTGCTGGACACTCAAATGGACTTTGCGGATGCCCGGTTAACCGTTGGAGTACCAAACGACCTCCGAATGGAACGAAACTTGACCGGTAGACTCCGGGTGGTATATTAAGACCACTTGACAAGCCTCGGTCCATTCCGAGAAAGTTTGACACACGCACACGAAAGAAAACAAGAGGGGTGCACCGGAGGAGATAGGAGCGCCGGATTGGAAAACGGACAACGGGGAAAATGCTCGGATGCACAAGACGAACACGTATGCGAATGCAATGCACATGATGACATGATATGAAAATGCATGACATGACAAAATACAAAACGAAAGACAAAACCCAACAACGGAGGGAAAACATATCACATAGCCGGAAATGGCAAGAGTCGGAGTTACAATTATGGCAAGTTACATGCGGGGTGTTACAACACTCCACCACTACGAGAGGATCTCGTCCCGAGATCTAGGACTGAAAGAACTCCGGATATTCGGAACGGAGATGGTCTTCGCGTTCCCAGGTGGCTTCCCGGTCGGAATGGTGCGACCACTTCACTTTCAGGAATTTGATAGACTTGTTGCGAGTCTTGCGCTCAGTTTCTTCAAGAATAGCAACGGGGTGCTCATGATAAGACAAATCTTCTTGAAGGTCAATCTCTTCGAAGTTGATAGTGCGCTCAGGCGCCTTGAAGCACTTGCGGAGCTGCGACACGTGGAACACATCGTGCACGTTCGCGAAGTTGGAAGGAAGCTCAAGTTGATAGGCTAGGTCGCCTCTTTTGCCAATGATCTTGAAAGGACCCACGTATCTAGGGGCAAGCTTCCCTTTGATACCAAAGCGACGAGTGCCTTTCATTGGAGAGACGCGGAGGTAGACATGGTCTCCGATCTCGAAAGCCAAATCACGATGCTTACTATCATAGTAGCTCTTCTGGCGCGATTGCGCGGCTTTGAGATTATCACGGATGGCTTTACACATTTCTTCAGCTTCAGTGATTAAGTCATTGCCAAGAAGTTGGCGTTCACCAGTCTCTGACCAATTGAGAGGAGTACGGCACTTTCTGCCATATAGAATCTCGAATGGGGCTTTGCCCGAACTCGCTTGGAAGCTGTTGTTGTAGGAGAATTCAGCATATGGAAGACAATCTTCCCATTTCATGCCAAAAGAAATGACACAAGCCCTGAGCATATCTTCAAGAATTTGATTGACTCGCTCGACTTGGCCACTAGTTTGAGGATGGAAAGCTGTGCTGAAGCGAATGTTAGTGCCCATGGCCTTCTGGAAGGAGTCCCAGAACTTAGAGGTGAAGATGCTTCCACGATCTGAAGAAATCAATTGTGGAATGCCGTGCAAGGATACAATTCTTGAGGTGTAGAGCTCTGCCAGCTGAGCTGCTGTGATGGATTCTTTGATTGGAAGGAAATGAGCCACTTTGGAGAGCTTGTCAATGACAACGAAGATAGCGTCATTTCCGCGCTTGGACTTGGGAAATCCAGTCACGAAGTCCATTTCGATATGATCAAACTTCCATTCCGGAATAGCAAGAGGTTGGAGGAGACCAGCTGGTCGTTGGTGTTCTGCTTTCACTCTTCGGCAGACATCACATTCATTCACGAATTGAGCAATTTCTCGCTTCATTCGAGTCCACCAATACGACTGCTTGAGGTCATGATACATCTTCGTACTTCCAGGATGAATGGAAAGGAGAGAATTGTGTGCCTCGTTCATTATGACTTTCCTTAGATCACCTTTCGGAACCACAATCCGGTCCTCGAAGAACAAAGTGTCTCTGTCATCAATGCGATAGCACTTGTATTTGGAAAAACCCTTGTCGATACCACGTTTCACCTTCTTCACCATGGCATCAAGGAGTTGTGCCTCACGAATTTGATCTTCCAAAGTAGGAGATACTATGAGGTTGGCAAGAAAGCCTTGAGGAACAACTTGGAGATTCAGCTTGCTGAAAGCTTCACAAAGATCCGGTTGGAAAGGCTTGAGAATTAAGCTGTTGCAATAAGCTTTCCTGCTTAAAGCATCTGCAATGACATTAGCCTTGCCTGGAGTATATTCAATACTCGGATTGTACTCTTGAATCATTTCGACCCATCGAGTCTGCCTGAGATTGAGGTTGGGCTGAGTGAAGATATACTTGAGACTCTTGTGATCAGTGAAAATGTCCACTTGTCTTCCCAACAAGAGATGTCTCCACGTAATCAATGCATGGACAACTGCCGCCAACTCAAGATCGTGAGTGGGGTAGTTCTTCTCGTTGGGCTTCAACTGCCGAGAGGTATAAGCCACAACTTTCTTCTCTTGCATTAACACAGCACCGAGACCTTGGAGAGAAGCATCACAGAAAACTTCATACGGCTTGGATTCATCAGGAGGAGTCAAGACAGGAGCTGTGACTAGTTTCTGTTTGAGAGTGTTGAAAGCGACTTCACACTCAGGAGACCAGACATATTTCACATGCTTCTGCAGGAGGTTGGAAAGAGGCTTTGCAATCTTGGAAAAATTCTCAACGAATCTTCGGCAATAGCTTGCAAGACCCAGGAAACTGCGGAGCTGCTTGACATTTTGAGGAGGTTCCCAATCCAGAACTGCGGACACCTTCTCGGGGTTAACAGCGATGCCTTTGGCGGAGATGATGTGACCAAGGAAAAGAACTTCATCGAGCCAAAACTCACATTTGGAGAACTTCGCATAGAATTGATACTCTCTGAGCTTGTCGAGCACCAATCGCAAATGTTTGGCATGATCCTGCTTATTCTTGGAGAAGACCAAGATATCATCGAGATACACCAGAACGAATTCATTGGTATAGGGGTTGAAGATGAAATTCATCATCCGAGAGAACACCGGAGGAGCATTGACAAGGCCGAAAGACACGACAGTATATTCATAAGAACCAAAGCTTGTTCTGAATGCTGTCTTGGGAATATCTTCTTCACGAATGCGAATCTGATGATACCCCATACGAAGGTCAAGCTTCGAGAATACTTTAGCACCTTTGAGTTGCTCGAATAGTCATTGATGTTGGGAAGTGGGTACTTGTTCTTGATTGTCTTCTTGTTCAATGGACGGTAGTCGACACAAAGTCGGTCCGTGCCATCCTTCTTCTTGACAAAAAGAACACCACAACCCCATGGAGAAGAACTCGGTCTGATCAAACCCAGACGTTCTTGTTCATCGAGCTGCTTCTTCAATTCCTTCAGCTCGTTAGGTCCAAGCTTGTATGGACGCTTGCAAACGGGTACAGTACCAGGCTCTAGATCGATAACGAACTCAACTGGCGGGTGCGGAGGCATACCCGGAAGCTCTTCTGGAAAAACATCTTGATAATCGCAAACGACTGGAATTTGAGATATGGCATCCAATTCGCCCTTCTCATTGAGAGAGAAAAACCGAATGGTTTCGTCACGAGCGGCAAAAATAATCACATCCTCAGACGAGTGTGTCAATTGAATTTCTCTGGCAGCACAATCAAGTTGAGCCTTGTGCTTAGAAAGCCAGTCCATCCCGAGAATAAGATCAATATCCGAGTCACCAAGGACAATTGGAGAAGACTGAAATTTATAGTCGCCCATCTTGATGGAAACATCGGGAGCAACCAAACTAGACGACAAAAGCTTTCCCGGAGAAACAACTTGCATAACTTTGGATAAAATCTCTGTGTCAACATTGTGCTTCGATGCAAATGGGTATGACAAGAAAGAATGCGATGCACCAGTATCAAAAAGAACTTTTGCAGGAATATCATTAACTGAGAGATTACCCATTATCACATCAGTAGATTCCTCCGCTTGAGCTGCATTCATCATGTTCACCTTAGCAGACTTTGGATTATGCTTGACCACTGCATTGCTGGAAGATCTGACAGGAGGAGGAGGAGGAAGACGCCTCTGGTTGAAGCACTTGTTAGCATAGTGACCTTTCTGCTGACATTTGTTGCAAGTCACCTCTGAGAGTGGACGGTGATAAGGAGCATTGGACTTGGGAGCTTGATTCTGAGACTTGTTCTGATAGCCAGAGTTGGAAGAGTTGAAGAACTATGGCCACCTTTGTTCTTCTGCTGGTAAGGCTGACGAAACGGAGGAGGAGGCAACCAGAACTTCTGTTGCTTAGCTGACACAAGTGAGGAAGAAGAAGACTGAACTGCGTCCCTGACTCTCTTCTTAGAAGCCTCACACTTGAGCTGAGCAGCCTCTTGCTTCAGTGCCATATTGTAGAATTGATCAAACTGAGTAGGCTCAACAAGAACGAGAGCTAACTGCAGGTCCTCTTTAAGACCACCTCGGAAGTGATAGATCATGCTCTTCTCATCAGGAACGTCTTGTTTAGCGAAGCGAGCAAGTTTCTGAAACTGAATGTTGTATTGATACACAGACATGTTTCCTTGCTTGAGATTGCGGAACTCCTCACGCTTGCTCTCAACAACACTTTGTGGAATGTGGTGCGCTTTGAAGTCCCGACAGAAGTCAGTCCAAGTGATCACACGACCTCCTCTGGAATCTTTGTATTGCTGAAACCAATCAGCAGCTTGGTCCTTGAGCTGGAAAGAAGCGAACTTGACAAAGTCCTCAGGCCTGACATTGCTACATTCAAAATGCTTGTTGATGTCCACGAGCCAATCATCGGCATCCGTGGCCTCGGCACAGTAGCTGAAAGACTTGGGCTGATTTGCGAGAAACTGGTTGAGAGTGGCAAAGTGGAACTGATTGTTGCCTTGACCTTGATTGCCTTGATTGCCTTGCCCTTGAGTACGTTCTTGCAAGAGTTGCAGAATCATCTGAGCATTGGCGTTGGTGGCTGCCATGATTGCTTGCCATGCCTCCGGAGGTGGAGGTGGTGGCGGAGGGTTCGCTTGACTCCCTTCATTGCGATCCGGATTCTGACGCGTTGGCGGAGCCATCCTGAAGAGGGTGACATCCGTTAGCATCTTGATAGACAAAGATAAGTAGAATCAACGGATAGAAATTGCAACATATAGTCTTCACAATAAACATTCGAACGAAGATGAACGAATGACTTCCGTAGTAAATCATCACACTTCCATAAGTTGAGAAGCCACTTGAAAAGATATGGAATGAACATATGAATTCGAAGAAACTCGAATACCACAATACAAAATAAAACCAAGTATTGGCTTGCAGAATAAGCCGGAACAAACATATGATAGATATTTCGTCCGAAGTTTTCGTGGTGGGGCCCACACGGGCTCAATCGTACAGCACCATCATGTACAAGGCTGTGCACATGACATACGAAGCGTCCCCGAGTCGGCAAGGCCATGGACTCTTTAAGACACAACGAGACCACTGTAAAATCAACCGTATACAGGCGGACCACTAGACGTCGAACCCCAATCTCATATCATGCGTCTGTCGGAAAGAAATCCTAAGGCTACTAGAATTCCCACTTATAAACTCCCGAAACTTTCTGGTTATGCAATCTGGTGTAGGGGATACAGGGGACACAAAATATATCACCCAAACTAACAATCCCTAGATCCAGCTGTATCCATCCGTCAACACATAACCAAGAAACCTTCGGAAATCGTTTACCTCAACCTTCGAAAAACATCCGTTATACAAGTTATGGCAATACTCCCGAACTCCCGCCCCAGTACTGGGTGGCGTCGAGGTGATCTCACCAACAACTGCATAAAAGAGATTTCGATGTCGGCGAAACTCAGGTATTCCAGAACTGCAACGATAAAATTGTGACGACAACACCTCGGAGCTCAACTCCCCGGGACACTGCCACAACCCCTAAATGACAGGAGGCACCAAGAACAATGTTCTCGTCACAAATCGATCGGAACGATTCCAAGATACCCGCGTGATCCTAAAAAATTTTTTAGTGAAATTTGAGGAGAGAGTAGTCAAAACTTCTACGTCAGGAGACCTCACCAGAGCGACGAAGGGACTGAGGAGTAAAAGAATCCTACTCTCCGATATATATAATCCTAAGACTCAAAACATTTTTATTCTAGACTCAACAACGCCAGCGATTCGATCAAGCAGGGGGCTCCTAAGTCGGGGATGGCTCTGATTACCAACTTGTAACGCCCACGATGCGGCTATATCTCCCACGTGTCGAGGCACGACTTAGAGGCATAACCGCATAGTGGTTTTGTCGCAAGAAGGGTCATCTTCACACAATCCCATGTAATGAACAAGAATGGGATAAAGAGTTGGCTTACAATCGCCACTTCACACAATACATAAATATCATCATATCATCCAAAATACAATCATATAGACCGACTACGGTCAAAATCCAGATGAAAATAAGACAACCCCAAATGCTAGATCCCCGATCGTCCCAACTGGGCACCACTACTGATCATCAGGAAAAGACACATAGTAACGACCACGTTCCTCGTCGAACTCCCACTTGAGATCGACGCCATCATCTGCACTGGCATCGTCGGCACCTGCAACTGGTGTTGGAAGTATCTGTGAGTCACGGGGACTCAGCAATCTCACACCCGCGAGATCAAGACTATTTAAGCTTATAGGACAAAGAGGTGCAAAGAGGTGGAGCTGCAGCGGCAAAAGCATATATGGTGGCTAACTTGCGCAAATGAGAGCGAGAAGAGAAGCAATGGAACGAGCGTCATCTAGCAATGACCAAGAAGAGGTCCTGAACACCTACTTACGTCAAACATAACACAGACCGTGTTCACTTCCCGGATACCGCCGAGAAGAGACCATCACGGCTACACACGCACTTGGTGTATTTTAATTGGGTCAAGTGACAAGTTGTCTAAAACCGGACATTAACAAATTCCCATCTGCCTCATAACCGCGGGCACGGCTTTCGAAAGATATTACCCTGCAGGGGTGTCCCAACTTAGCCCATCATAAGCTCTCACGGACAACGAAGGATAAACCTTCTCCCGGAAAAACCCGATCAGTCTCGGAATCCCGGTTTACAAGACATCTCGACAATGGTAAAACAAGACCAGCAAAGCCACCCGAATGTGCCGACAAATCCCGATAGGAGCTGCACATATCTCGTTCTCAGGGCACACCGGATGAGACATCCTACGAGTAAAACCAGACCTCGAGTTTCCAGGAGGTGGCCCCGCAGTCTGCTCAGTTTGGACCAACACTCGAAGGAGCACTGGCCCGGGGGGGTTAAAATAAGATGACCCTCGGGCTCGCGAAAACCCGGGGGAAAAGGCTTAGGTAGCAACTGGTAAAACCAAGGTTGGGCCATGCTGGAGGAGTTTTATTCAAGGCGAACTGTCAAGGGGGTCCCATAAATCACCCGACCGTGTAAGGAACGCAAACTCAAGGAACATAATCCCGGTATAACAGTAACTAGGGCGGCAAGAGTGGAACAAAACACCAGGCATAAGGCCGAGCCTTCCACCCTTTACCAAAATATATAGATGCATTAATTAAATAAGAGATATTGTGATATCCCAACATATCCATGTTCCGACATGGAACAAACTTCAACTTCACCTGCAACTAGCAACGCTATAAGAGGGGCTGAGCAAAAGCGGTAACATAGCCAAACAACGGTTTGCTAGGAAAGGATGGTTAGGGGCTGACATGGCTGAAATAGGAGACATGATATAGCAAGTGATAGGTAGCGAGCATGGCAATAGAGCGAACAACTAGCATAGCAAAGATAGAAGTGATTTCGAGGGGTGGTCATCTTGCCTGCAAGATTCTCAGAGTTGTCGAAAGCTTGATCCTCGTAAGTGTACTCGACAGGTTCCTCGTTCACGAACTCGTCTCCCGGCTCTACCCAAGACAAGAATACAAACAAATGGAACCACAATCAACAACGAGGAATGCGCAAGCAACATGATGCAAGACATGTATGATATGCAGGTTATGATATGCGATGCATATGCGTGCTCCGGAAGGAAAATGATGAACATGGCAGTAACTTGGCAAACCAAGCATGCCACTGGAAAGATGAGATGATTTCGGTCGAAATCGATATAAAGATCACCGGAATCGGATGCGGTTTGCAAATGGCAAGCAAAACAAGAATGACACTAATCTGCGATAAACAGCAAGATAGCACTTAAAATACAACAAGTAACAATACTACAGCATCCCAACATAGCAACAAAGCACATGGAAGTAATCTACAGGAGATGCTTGACAAAAGATGAACACTGAGCTACTGCTAGTTCACAACATATCAAGCTCAAACAAGCATGGCAAAAGTGCAAAAGATTACAGGTTCACAGACTTAGTGAAAAACTGGACATGGCAGAAATCAGCATCAGGTAGCAATGTTCAGAGCACGAAATCAATATGCTACAGAAACTTAACATAGCAAAACAAGGCGTGGTAGTGTTCTACTAAATGCACATGACAAAAGTCCCTTACTGACCATAAGCCAAAAAGGAACAGAGGATATGATGGCAAGCATGTAAACATAGCAAGTTTCGTTATCAGGTTTCAAACTTAGCAGAAAACAGAGCATGGCAGAAATATTAATATGTAGGCCTCTTTGTGAGCTTGATGCACTCACTACAGAGCAATGCATGAAAAACCATGCATACCTACAGCAAGATGGCATGTTCAAGAAGCTATCCATGGCAAGAACAATTACATAGCATGTGTGGATCAACTACAATAAGCTTGGCAAAAATGCATGTCATGTTAAGAATCTGCCAGAAATATTTTATAGCAAAAGTAGAGCAAGATTGAGTTATACTATAGTACTCTAAGTTGCAAACAATTGCAGGAATGGATCAATTACAACTATAGCTACAAAACATCCTTACTGAACATCTCCAAAATATGCATGGATCTCTCTGTAGCATCAAGTTTACATGGCAACAAAATTACAGCAGACAAAGACTTAGAGAAATCATCAAGTCCCTGAAATCAGAAATATTACGGGGCCTACTTTGCATGCTTGTGCTAGTCACCACAAAGATCACAAAAATACATGGACTATACCACTGGAAAGATGGCATGGCATACTTCAAAACACATGTAGAGCTCATGCTCAAAAGATGCACAGATTAAATGATACAAAAATGACAAATCTCCAAGTTCTGATAAGAACCAGAGATTAACAGCAACTAGCCCTCTTCCAACGAATATTTGGGTATCAAGATGACCTCTAATGAAAATGGTGCAATTGAACAAAATGAAGAGCATCACGAGTCGAACAATTTGACATATTATACGCGCGAATCGGAGCTACATGCACAAAGTTATCGCATCTCGAACAGGAGCATATACTGAAATGTTTCAGGGACTTAGAAAAAAAGAGGGGGGGGTCTCGGGTCAACCTTCTCCGTTGACCCAGATCGGATCGGGGCCGGCTCGGGCGCGGGCGCGGGCTCGCGGAGGTTGGGCGCTGCTCGCCGGCGGAGGAGGGAGCGGCGCCGGCGCGGGCTGCCGGAGGCGAGGCCGGAGGGAGGAGGCGGCGGGGCCGGCGGCGCCGGTCGCCGGAGGAGGAGAGGACGGCGGGGCCGGCGGCGTCGGCGGCGGGGACCGCGGCACGGCGGCGGCCGGCCGGCGGCGGGGCGAAGCGGGGCCGAGCCGGCGGCGGCGGGCGGGACAGGCGCGCGGCGGCGGCGGCGGGCCAGGCGCGCGGCGGCGGCGGGCCGGGAGGGCCTCCCGTGGGCCGAGCGGGCCGCGGCGGAGGGAGGAGGCGGTGGGACACGTGGCACTACGCCACTGGCTACGGGTGGCGGCGCGGGTTGTCCGGCGGGCGCTGGACGCGTCCGCCCGCGGAGAGGGGATTTAGGGTTACGGGAGACTGCGATTTCGTTTTCGGGATGCCCACATATAAATAGGTAGAGGGAGCTAGGAGACTCCAAATGAGGTGCGGTTTTCGCCCACACGATCGTGATCGAACGACCTAGAGCATGGAAGAGAGTTTGGTAGGCTTTGGGCTGGTTTTGGAGGGGGGGTTTTGCTGGACACTCAAATGGACTTTGCGGATGCCCGGTTAACCGTTGGAGTACCAAACGACCTCCGAATGGAACGTAACTTGACCGGTAGACTCCGGGTGGTATATTAAGACCACTTGACAAGCCTCGGTCCATTCCGAGAAAGTTTGACACACGCACACGAAAGAAAACAAGAGGGGTGCACCGGAGGAGATAGGAGCGCCGGATTGGAAAACGGACAACGGGGAAAATGCTCGGATGCACAAGACGAACACGTATGCGAATGCAATGCACATGATGACATGATATGAAAATGCATGACATGAAAAAACACAAAACGAAAGACAAAACCCGACAACGGAGGGAAAAACATATCACATAGCCGGAAATGGCAAGAGTCGGAGTTACAATTATGGCAAGTTACATGCGGGGTGTTACATGTTTTTTATTCCGTATCAACTGTACCTATATGGGATGTTTTTAATGAAAAAGGGTGCTTGCCGGTGAGGGAGTCCTGGACTAAGGGGTCCTCGGGCGTCTGGCCTGTTAGCGATGGGCCGGACTATTGGGCTGCAAAGATACAAAGACCGAAGACTGCACCCGTGTCCGGATGGGACTCTCCTTGGCGTGGAAGGCAAGCTTGGCGACCAAATATGTATATTCCTTTCTTTGTAACCGACCCTGTGTAACCCTAGATCCTCTCGGTGTCTATATAAACTGGAGGACTTAGTCCGGAGGGAGAGACTCATTACCATAGTCATATAGGCTAGACTTCTAGGGTTTAGCCATTACGATCTCGTGGTAGATCAACTCTTGTAATACTCATATTCATCAAGATCAATCAAGCAGGAAGTAGGGTATTACCTCCATAGAGAGGGCCCGGACCTGGGTAAACATTGTGTCCCCTGTCTCCTGTTACCATCGACCTTAGACGCACAGTTTGGGACCCCCTACCCGAGATCCGCCGGTTTTGACACCGACATTGGTGCTTTCATTGAGAGTTCCATTGTGTCGTCCCTTAAAGGTTTGATGGCCCCTCCAATCGTCAACAAAGACACTATCCAAGGAGAAACCTTCCTCCCCAGACAGATCTTCGTGTTCGGCGGCTTCGCACAGTGGGCCAACTCGTTTGGCCATCTGGAGCAGATCGATAGCTACGCCCCTGGCCACCAGGTCAGATTTGGGAGCTTGAACTACGTCGCGGACATCCGTGGAGATTTGATCTTCGCCGGATTCGAGACCGCAGCGACCGCTCCTGGTCACCTCGATGAACATGACATAAATCTGTCATCGGACCGCGTTCAGGAGATAGCTCCTGTGACTGCTCTGGCCTTAGATCCGGAGCATACCGCGCCACCCAAGGATTGGAGGCTCAACCCCACCACGGAGGCCACAGATTCCCCGGCGTTGGAGCCGCACATGGACTTAACCTCACACAATATCTGTGTCACCGGAACTCCGGACTCGTCTCTGGTTATAAGTTCCAAACCATGTGAGTTCGCGGACGCCAAACTTGATCGCTTATCGATCTTCGAATTCAGCATCGCAGACATCTTCCAGCACTCGCCCTTGGGCGATTTGTTGAACTCATTAAAGAACTTATCCTTGGCAGAGGACCCACGGCCGAACTATGTCCGGTTCGAATTAGGGGCTGACGATGGAGAATTTTGTTTCCCACCCGCCACCCACTTCATAGCCACGGTCGAGGATTTAATTGACACGCTTGATTACGGCTCCGAAGACATCGACGGTATGGACGACGATGCTAACGAGGAGCGGGACCAAAACCCGCCATTTACTGGACGCTAGACGGCCACTTCTTCGTACGATGTGTACATGGTGGATACACCCAAAACAACCAATGACGATGACAAAGAAAATCTAGTTGAGAATAAACCTCCTGAGACACAGCAAAAACGTCGGCGTCCTCGGCGCCGCTCCAACTCACGTCGTTCAAAAGACAGCAATGCTGGCACCGGAGAAAATAATATTCCGGACGATGCCGAAAACAATGAAGACCTTGCTGAGGTAACATCCGAACAGGAGGAGCAAGAAAATAGGCAAGCTAGTCCCGACGAACAAGCTAGGCCCAACAACTCGGAGGACGGTAGTTATCGTCCGCTCTCCAAGGATGAGGAAAGCCTCGGCAATGAAGATTTCATCGTGCCTGAGGAACCTCTCGAGCAGGAGCGCTTCAAGCGCTAGCTAATAGCCACTGCAAGGAGCCTGAAAAAGAAGCAGCGGTAGCTTCAAGCTGACTAAGATCTACTCATCGACGGGTGGACTGATGTGCTGGCAGCCGAAGAATACGGCCTCAGACGCCCAGCCAAGAGTTACCCGAAGCAAAGGTTTCTACCTCAGTTCGACGAAGAGGCGCCGGAGCCCATACCTCCCTCGCATAATGCGGCCGGTCGACCACTACGCGGTCGGGACAGTGCGGCGGACCGACCACAACATGGTCGGGATAGAGCGGCAACTCAGGCCGAATAGCAGCCTGCCCCACCGCCACGCAAAAACAGAGACAAAACAGCTCGGGGTCATACATACAACCTCTGGCAAGACCTGGACAGTAGAGCAGGATATACAAGATCGATCTATGGATCGCGAGTACGTCCCTCGACACGCGATGATGGCTATCTATTCGAGCGTGACAAACCTAGCCACACCCGGGCCGATAACCGCACACGGGCCCTATCGGAGCTACGTCGCGATGCGGCCAGATATAGAGGCGCCGCACACCCTCTTTGCTTCACTGATGAAGTAATGGATCATGAATTCCCCGAAGGGTTCAAACCTGTGAATATTGAATCATACGACGGGACAACTGATCCCGCAGTATGGATCGAGGACTTTATCCTCCACATCCACATGGCCCGCAGAGATGATCGCCATGCTATCAAATACCTCCCACTGAAGCTTATAGGGACAGCTCGGCACTGGTTAAGCAGCCTGCTTGAAAATTCTATTGGCAGCTGGGAGGACTTGGAAGAGGCCTTCCTCGATAACTTCCAAGGTACATATGTCCGGCCACCAGACGCCGATGACTTAAGCCACATAGTTCAACAGCCTGGGGAGTCAGCCAGGAAGTTCTAGACTAGGTTCCTAACTAAAAGGAACCAGATCGTCGACTGTCCGGATGCCGAAGCCCTAGCGACCTTTAAACATAGCATCCGCGACGAATGGCTCGCCCGCCACCTCGGCCAAGAAAAACCAAAATCTATGGCAGCCCTCACGGCACTCATGACCCGCTTTTGCGCGGGTGAGGACAGTTGGTTGGCTCGTAGCAAAAACACAGACAGCGAGGTAGGCACCTCTGAGGTTAAGAACAGCAACAGCAAGCTCCGACATAACAGACACAAACGCCGAAGCAATGGTGATAATACCAATGACACTACAGTCAACGCCGGATTCAGCGGCTCCAAGTCCAGCCAACGGAAGAAACCGTACAAAAGAAACAATCAGGGACCATCCAGCCTGGACCGCATACTCGATTTCCCATGGCAGATACATGGCACCCCAGATAAACCAGCTAATCATACCAACAGAGATTGTTGGGTTTTTTAACAGGCCAGCAAATTGAACGCCGAGAACAGGGAAAAGGGATCACAAAGCAAGGACGGCGACGAGGAGCCCCGGCAACCGAACATAGGGGGACAGAAGAAGTTTCCCCCTCAAGTCAAAACAGTAAACATGATATATGCTACACACATCCCTAAAAGGGAACGCAAGCGCGCACTAAGGGACGTCTACGCGATAGAGCCAGTCGCCCCAAAATTCAATCCATGGTCGTCATTCCCGATCACCTTTGATCGTCGGGATCATCCGACTAGTATCCATCATGGCGGTTCAGCCGCGCTAGTCCTCGACCCAATCATTGATGGATTTCACCTGACGCGCGTTCTTATGGACGGAGGTAGCAGCCTCAATCTGCTCTATCAGGATACAGTGCGAAAAATGGGCATTAATCCATCACGGATCAAGCCCACAAAGACTACCTTCAAAGGAGTCATACCAGGTGTGGAGGCCCGTTGCATGGTCTCAATCACGCTAGAGGTTGTCTACGGATCTCCGGACAATTTCTGAAGCGAGGAGTTAATCTTCGACATCGTCCCCTTTTTGCAGCAGCTATAACGCACTGCTCGGACAAACCGCATTCGCGCGATTCAATGTAGTGCCACACTATGCTTATCTCAAGCTCAAGATGCCCGGTCCACGTGGCATCATCACGGTCAACGGAAATACGAAACGCTCCCTCCGTACAGAAGAGCACACAGCTGCCTTAGCAGCAGAAGTATAGAGCGGTCTTCTCAAGCAGAACCCTAATTCGGCTGCCGAGCCCACGGACACCGTTAAGAGGGTCTGAACTACCCTGCAGCAGGCCAGCTCGGCTCGTCAGGAGCTCGACTAGCAATCCGGCCTCCGTCTCAGTCCCGATCAAGCAGTGGCATTCGTGCCGCGCGTACATAACTACGCACTCAAAATTCCATGGGCATCGACGGAGGCATAGCTAGCTTGTGATCCACAGTGCGGCTCAACCGGCACCGGATACACACATACTTTCACTTTTACTTTTTCCTTTTAGGTCTCAATCCTGCAGGCCCCATCCGATGGCCTGATCATGGGTC
Organism: Triticum aestivum; assembly: GCF_018294505.1. Classification (NCBI taxonomy): domain Eukaryota; kingdom Viridiplantae; phylum Streptophyta; class Magnoliopsida; order Poales; family Poaceae; genus Triticum; species Triticum aestivum. The sequence continues at coordinate 146,531,282 of NC_057802.1, forward strand.
AACTCGAAGGACAAACACACCAAGACGGCAAGAAACACAGACATATGGGGGACTTCTCTAGGTGGTTTCGTTAAACGATCACTCCACCTGTTTTCCAGGACCCACACACAGCTCCCCCTTGGTTTTGGCATGTTAAATAGCCTGTTGCTCATGGCACCACTTGTATCAAATGTGCCTTGATGTATTAATCAAATTACAATAGAAACAGTTTGCGGCCCAAATTTCCACGGCTCTAGCTTACCACTGGTTCTTCCTTTTTATTTATTTTTGCCTTTTCCTTTCTAGTAATTATATCAGATAACACCCATACACTCGGTGCATTCCAACTTGCCAGGGGCTTCATAGCACCCCACAACATGGCAACAAAACTCTGAACACTTTTAGAGTATAGTTCGGCACCCGAATTTAGCACTATATGCATTTGCTCCGAATCATGTCTTTGGTCAATAGTTGGGTTGCCCGACTCCTGTGCTTGCTACCTTACGTTCCGCTATATTGGCTAAGGTAGTAAAGGGAGAACTACTGCGATTGTGCCCTGGTTTATCCAAAGGAGCACCTCAGTAGAGAAAGCGGAAAACTGACTGTCATGATACGGCGAGAGCCGGTCAGCTGTTCGGAGGTTGCAAATCGTTGGAGATTTCTCCCGCATTATGCGAAGGATCGATACTTCCCGATCAGACGCTCATAGCACTCTGGTTCGGATACTAGGGCTACGCCCATGTTTTATTGTAAAACTCCTATGGCTAAGTGAGGGCGTTCAAGCCGCATAGTCTGATTGCCTGGTTCGTTGCACTAAACAACCCCTTCAAGGACCATATAATTGGATCAAGATTGTTTAGATTCCATCCCAAACACCTCCGTACTACCTACGTGGGGGCAGAAGCCGACGACTGGCCAACCCTCAGATTTCATACAACACGGCCGCACAGGAGGAAAAAATTAAAAGATAACAAGCGAAGGCCATGTGCGCACCTTCAATACAGGCCGGTTGCTTGACGATGTCCAGCCGAGGACAGGCGTTCACCAGCCGCTTCATGAGTCCGAAGTAGCTGTCGGGCATAGCTTCGGCTGGCCATAGCCGAATTATCAAATCCTTCATGGCTAGTTCGGCCACCCTATGCAGCTCCACCAGTTGTTTCAGCTGATCGGTGAAGGGCACGGGATGCTCTGGCGCAAGATACTGCGACCAGAACAATTTCTCCGTGGAGCTCCCTTCTTCGGCTCGAAAGAACTCCGCGGCGTCGGACACACTGCGCGGCAGATCTGCGAAGGCTCCTGGAGAACTCCAAATCCGGGTTAGTAAGAAATACTTCTTCATATACTTGCTTTGCATACAAAATGCCTTAACCGCCGCGATCTTCCTAGCCTCCTGGGTCTCTTGGAGGGCGCCCTGGGCCTCATTCCGGGTCGTCTCCGCGCTCTGACGAGCCTTGGCGAGTTCGGTCTCTCGAACCGACGCATCACGCTCCAAGGTCTCGCACTTCCTCACCACGTCCTGGAGCTCTTGTTGGACCTAGTTGACCCGGGCCTTGAGCTTCTTACGGGCGGCCTGCTCCTTGACAGCCTTCCCCTTGGCTTTGGCCAGGGCCTTCTTCAGGGCCTCGACCTCGGTCGTTGCTCCTATACATATCATGACACTTCGGTCAATATATATCATTTTACTCTTTTCGAATATTTCCCGGGTTATTACATACCTTGATTCTCCTGGAGCTGCCTCTTCACCTGGCCAAGCTCCTCCTCGGCCTGCTCCAGTCTCCGCTTCAGTTCGGAGACTTCGGCAGTTTGCGAGGCTGCGGCTAGCAGCGACGCCTGCATATTCATTCCAGACAAATTTAGTTAGTTTCCTGCAATAGAGGATTGATCCTCTGTCCGGCTTTTCTTTCCGAACACCGGACAGTGTCTCAGGGGCTACTGTTTATATTGGGATTTTCTCTTTTTGCGTTGCTTACCTCAAAACCTATCAGCAAGCCACTACAGGCTTTGATTAGTCCGCTCTTGGCGGACTAAACCCTTTCAATCATTGTGCCCATAAGAACATGGTGCTCATCCACAATGGAAGCGCCTCGCTGCGCTTCCAGCAGATTATCCGGTGCCCCTGGTTGGACAGGTGTCACCGGCGGAATAGGCATACCCCCTTCTTTCGAAGAAGGTTGCGTGCCAGATTCTGGAGCCGCATCGGTCTCCGAAATCGAGTCCGGGTGAGGGCCGAAGTGAGTACGGCCCTCATCACCAGTCTCCACGGGGATTGGATCCCCCTGGTGTCCGGTGACGGAGGCTTCTCCTTCTGGCGCCTCCTGAGCCTCTCCCCGGCCTGGGAAAGTCCTTCGGGACAGCACCTCCACGACGCCCTTGGCCTTGGGAGAGTGAGCGGTCGGCGGCGACTCGCTAGCCATCGCCTTTGAATCCAACGAACCTCCTGATGAGGATCGCTGGGAGCTGTTGTGGGCCGGACTGCAATTACATAAATAATCATGTCAATACAATAAAGAGGAGAGGCCGGATATATGGGTATGTATGAGTCCTGGCACTTACGACACAGCCCGAGGCTTAGAGCGGGGGCGTCGTTCCGAACTGCTTTCGACGTCCCATGCGGAGTTATCCGCGAGGGAGCCCTTCCCCTTCTTGGACGTCTCCGCCTCCAGGTTCATGGAGGCCGCCCTTTTCTTCTTTCCCTCCTCAGGGGGAGGGTTTTTCTCCTCCTCCTCCTCGTCGTCATCGTCCTCGGCGGCGGAGGAGAGGGTCACTTCGTCTTCCGACGTCACGTTCGAAGCACCCTTGCGACGGGGGCCATCTTTGGCCCCCTTGGCCTTCTTCTTGGTCTTCTTTTCCGGCGGCCTATAGGGCGCCGGAACCAGCATCTTCGCCAGAAGCAGGATGACTGGCTCTTCGGGCAGCGGAGCCGAACTTTGGATCCGCTCCGCTCTCTCCATCCACTCCTATGAAAATACAGCAAAGGTTAGGCATCCTCCTTGAACAAACAAGTAAAAGGTACGCCTTAAGAAAAAGGGAACTTACCTCACTGGCAGGATGAGTGTGACCGTGCCCACGGTCCGAATCTATGACCGGTGGCTTCTCGTTGCCTTTGAAAAGCAACTTCCAGGCACCTTCATGAGTAGTTCCGAAGAGCCCTTCCAGGGTCTGGTGCTTCGCCGGATCGTATTCCCATAAGGGGAAGCTTCAACGTTGGCAGGGGAGAATCCGGCGAACCAGCATCACCTGGATCATGTCGACGAGCTTGACGTCTTTGTCCACCATGCTCTGAATCCGCATTTGTAGCGCTATCAGCTCGTCTAACGCTGACCAATTGGGGCCTTTCTCCTTCCAGGAGGTGAGCCGCATTGGGGCTCCGGCCCTAAACCCAGGAGCCGCCGCCCAAGTGGTGCCGCGCGGCTCTGTGATGTAGAACCACTTCTTCTGCCACTCCTTGACAGTCTCCACAAAAGTGCCTATGGGCCAGGTGACGTTGGGCATCTTGCTCACCATGGCGCCTCCGCACTCCGCGTGTTGGCCGTCCACCACCTTCGGCTTCACATTGTAGACCTTGAGCCATAGGCCGAAGTGGGGATGGATGCAGAGGAAGGCCTCACACACGACAATGAATGCCGAGATGTTGAGGAAGGAGTTCGGGGCTAGATCGTGGAAATCTAGCCCGTAATAGTACATCAGTCCGCGGACGAATGGGTGAAGTGGAAATCCCAATCCACAGACGAAGTGAGGGAGGAAAACTACCCTCTCAGTAGGCTTCGGGGTGGGGATGACTTGCCCCTTAGCGGGCAGACGGTGTGCGATTCCCTTCGCCAGATACCCGGCCGCCCGAAGCTGGGTGATGTCTTTCTCCTTGATGGAGGAGACCATCCACTTGCCTTGGCCTCCGGATCCGGACATGGTTGAGTGCTTCCCTGAGATGGAAAAGATGGGAACTTGGGCGTTGGAGCTCGAGAGTGGAAGGACGGAGAGGAAGAGGAGGCGTGGGTGAAGAAAGGGAATCCTTATCCCTTATAAAGGCAATGAATATTGAACGCATCCCCACTCGCCTCAAAACTCGCCTATTCCCAAGGGTTGTGTAAATGGTACGGTTGGGTTACCCACGCCCGTATTGATGAGAATCCCGCAATAAGGGGACTAGATCTCTGCTTTGACAAGACGTGCCAATGGCAACCGCGTCTCCAAATGTGGAGCGGCAGACGAAAGATGGTTCAAAATTATGACCGGGCAGACGTGATGTCATGATTACAATAAGTTGTCAGCGGATTGGACTCGTGGAATATTATATTCTCTCTACGGTTGTGTGTTACAGGTCCGGACACGTTTAATACGTCTGAAGACTATCTTGGAGTTCGGAAGGAGGAACCCGCCTTGCAATGCCGAAGACTGACCTACGCGTCGGATACCTTGTCATTGAAGCCAGGTCAGGGCCTACTGAGGGAGTCCTGGACTAAGGGATCCTCGGGCGTCCGGCCTGTTAGCCATGGGCCGGACTGATGGGCTGTGAAGATACAAAGACCAAAGACTGCACCCGTGTCTGGATGGGACTCTCCTTGGCGTGGAAGGCAAGCTTGGCGACCAAATATGTATATTCCTTTCATTGTAACCGACCTTGTGTAACCCTAGATCCTCTCGGTGTCTATATAAACCGGAGGACTTAGTCCGGAGGGAGAGACTCATTACCATAGTCATATAGGCTAGACTTCTAGGGTTTAGCCATTACAATCTCGTGGTAGATCAACTCTTGTAATACTCATATTCATCAAGATCAATCAAGCAGGAAGTAGAGTATTACCTCCATAGAGAGGGCCCGAACCTGGGTAAACATTGTGTCCCCTGTCTCCTATTACCATCGACCTTAGACGCATAGTTCGGGACCCCCTACCCGAGATCCGCCGGTTTTGACACCGACAGCCGGGTTCTTTGTTCGTGGGTGAGGCCCACGCCAAGGAGTAAATCCTTGTTATTTTTAAGATAAACATTGTCTCCCAGCAAGAGGCCTTGCCGTCCCCTTACTTCAGTCGACCATTCTCACGCTCTTGGGGGAGGAAGGGGCGAAGTAGAGTTAGGCCCTTCGTTTATTTCCCCCCACCGCGAACATGACCCGGTTCCGACCCAGGGACTTGGGTACAGGAAAAAGGGGGAGCACGGTGGTCTAGGAGCAAAACGAGGTTTCATATGTCCCAACTTCATACGAAAATGCACAAAAGAGGATAAAACACTTATCTGAATCTGCAGCCCCTGGCATCCCTGGCTTGCCGTGGTTGGATTCTTGTATCTGCAGCCTCCAGCAACCTTAGCTTGCCGAGGCCAGAGCGCCGACTCGTTCTCTTTCTTCCAAACAGCTCAGCAGAAACATCCATGTACCCTGCAAACCAAAGTGGATGGAAAGGAACAGAGAAACACACACTCGACCTCTATGCTAGGGGTTAGCCGCCGCCAAGCACTATCAATCCTAACCGAGGGAGAGACTTAACCTAGCATGCATGCAACTTAGGACGCCAGCGCTTCATTTATTTATGCTCAGGGTCTGCGCCTGGCTTTGTACAGAGGGTTACATGCCTTGCCAGCAATGCTTGTACAAAAGGTGGTTTGCCCGGGGCCCGACAACCGCGCCTTATGGGTAAAACTTGCGAAGATGTTCAATGTTCCAGGAGTTGCTCACCGGAATAGCATCTTCGGTCTCCAGGCGGACTGCGCCGGGCCTGGTGACTCGTATTACCCAATAAGGGCCTTCCCACTTTGGCGTCAACTTGTTGGAATTCTTGGCCGATTGAACACGCCGAAGAACAAGGTCGCCTTCCTCAAAGCTTCGGGCATGAACCTTGCGGCTATGGTAGCAGCGGAAGGCTTGCTGGTAGCGCGCTGCCCTCACCGCCGCCCGAAGACGATCTTCCTCGAGGAGCGTTGCGTCATCTTGCCGCAATTGCTCTTGCTCAAGCTCGTCATAAGGGAGCACTCGAGGTGACCCGTATGTGAGTTCCATGGGGAGAACTGCTTCTGCCTCGTATACCAGGGCAAAGGGTGTCTGGCCGGTGGCTCGATTTGGCGTCGTTCCGATTGACCAAAGAACTGCCGGCAACTCATCAATCTAGCGCCTTCCGCTCTGGTGCAGCCTGTCAAAAGTCCTGGTCCTCAGGCCTTGGAGTACTTTAGCATTTTCCCTCTCCGCCTGGTCGTTGCTCCGTGGGTGTGCCACGGAAGCGAAACAGACCTTGCTGCCGAGGTCTTGGATGTATTGCATGAAGGTGTGGCTTGTAAACTGCGTGCCGTTGTCGGTGATGACTCTATTTGGCACACCAAAACGGCAGACTAGCCCCTTGAAGAACTTGACGGTTGACTGTGTTGTCACCTTCCTCACTGCTTCCACCTCCGGCCACTTTGTGAACTTGTCGATTGCAACGTACAAGTACTCAAAGCCTCGACAGCGCGGGGGAAAGGGCCCAGTATATCGAGCCCCCAGACCGAAAATGGCCAGGAGAGAGGAATTGTCTGAAGGGCTTGGGCTGGTTGATGAAGCTTCTTCGAATGGAATTGACACGCTTCACACTTGGTTACTAGTGCCGTTACATCCTGGAGGGCAGTGGGCCAGAAGAAACCTTGCCAGAACACCTTGCCGGCAAGGGCCCTCGACCCTATGTGGGAGCCACATATGCCTCTGTGTATCTCCGCCAACAGCTCCAGTCCTTCCTCCCGGGGAATGCACTTCAATTTCACACCATTCGGTCTTTTCCTGTACAGGACGTCATCGATGAACTGATACATAGCAGACGGACGAGCTACTTTCTCCGCTTCTTCCTGCTCCTAAAGAAGCTCCCCTGCTTGGAGGAATCGGATGGTATGTTGTGCCCATGCCGGAGCCTAGGGCTCGACGGCAAGGACTAAGGGCATTTCTTCTGCCATGGGAGCGGTCGTCTCTACGGCTAGGGCTTGACGCCCTGCCGGAGTCAGTTGCCCCTCGGCAGGCTCAGTACCCACGGCAACATCCTTACCAGCGGCCCAGGAGGCTCGGCGGGAAAGTACTTGCTGGGGCCTAATTTGCTCCGCTTGTTCTGCTCTGTTGATGGTTCAACGGATGGTTGAGTTAACAAAAGCACAAAAGTACCTGGTTCCACAGGTAGCTTGAACGCAGCGCACTTAGACAGGTAATCGGCGATATCATTCTCCACTCGGGGAATGTGCTCCACTTGTATACCGTCAAAGCGCTCTTCCAGCTTCCTCACTTCATCTATGTAGGCCTCCATCAACGGGCTCTGATAATCTTTGTTGACTTGCCTGGCGACAAGCTGTGAATCGCCCCTGACGATGAGCTTCTTAATCCCGAGGTCTGCCGTGATCCTGAGACTGGAAAGCAACCCCTCGTATTCTGCAGTGTTGTTTGTGGACATCTCCCTGGGAAACTGCATCTGGATTACATACTTGAGGTGCTCTCCAGTGGGTGCGACAAGCAACACACCAGCACCGGCGCCTTATAGCGAGAAAGCCCCGTCAAAGTACATGATCCAGTTGTGACTTGCTTCCTTGCCGGGGAGAGTGGTCTCCTGGATCTCTTCGTCGGGCGTTGAGGTCCATTCCACAAAGAACTCCGCCAAGACTCTGCTCTGGATTGTCGAAGTACTTTCAAACTTCAAACCAAAGCTCGACAGCTCCAAGGCCCACTCCACAATCATCTCGGTTGCGTCTGGGTTATGCAGTATCTGTTGCAATGGGAGGCGGGTGACCACGGTGATTTCGTGTGCTTGGAAGTAATGACGCAGCTTCCTCGAGGCCATAAGGAGGCCGAAGAGCAATTTCTGCACACCGGAGTACCTTGATCTAGCCCCCTGCAAGAGGGAGCTGACAAAGTAAACCGGGTGCTGCATCATCTTCTTCTTCTGCACCTCATCATCTGGTTGTACAGGCCCCGTCCCAATGACGTCAGACTCTGCCGGGGGCCTTGCCTTGCCGGCACCAGGCCCTACCGGGGGCGAGCTCTGGCTCGCCACCCACCAGTTTTGCCGTTGTCGCTGCTTCTTCATCGACCTCCCTCTGCGCCACTAGCGCGGCGCTGACCACCTGATTCGTTGCCGCTAGATATAGCAGAAATGGATCTTGTGGTTTAGGCGCAACTAGTATTGGCGTAGAGGAGAGGTACCTCTTCAAATCCTACAGCGTTGCTTCAGCCTCTTGGGTCCATTCCATTGGGCCCGCCTTTTTCAAGATTTTGAAAAAGGGAAGGGCACGCTCAGCAGACTTAGAGATGAATCTGCTCATGGCAGCAACGCAACTAGTGAGCCAACGCACATCCTTGATCCGCTTGGGTGCCTAAATTTGCTCAATAGCCTTGATCTTGTCTGGGTTTGCCTCGATTCCACGTTGTGACACGAAGAACCCAAGAAGTTTGCCGGACGGAATGCCGAAGACACACTTCTCAGGGTTTCACTTGAGGTTGATCTTGCGCAGATTTGCAAACGTCTCTTCTAAATCTTGTACAAGAGTTGCCTTGTCCTTAGTTTTGACCACTATGTCATCCATGTAAGCTTCCATATTCCTATGTAGCTAGGGCTCAAAACAAATTTGGAACACCCTTGCAAACGTTGAGCCAGCACTCTTCAACCCGAAAGGCATCCGTAAAAAGCAATATGTACCACATGGGGTGATGAATGTTGTCTTCTCTTCGTCTTCTCTTGTCATGAAGATCTGGTGGTAGCCCGAGTAGGCATCAAGGAATGACAACAGATCACACCCGGCCGTGGAGTCAACAATCTGGTCGATGCGCGGCAACGGGAAAGGGTCCTTGGGACAAGCCTTATTGATATCTGTGTAGTCAATACACAGCCTCCACTTCCCATTTGCCTTGCGCACCACCACCGGATTGGCCAACCACGTTGGATGGAGCACTCCCCTCACAAAGCCTGCCGCTTCCAACTTCCTGATCTCCTTTGTGATGAACTCCTGACGTTCCAAAGCTTGCTTCCTGACCTTCTGCTTGATGGGTCGCGCATGGGGACAGACAGCAAGATGGTGCTCAATCACCTCCCTGGGAACGCCGGGGATGTCGGATGCTTGCCATGCAAACACATCGACATTCGCCCGCAGGAAAGTGACGAGCGCGCCTTCCTATTTGCTGTCAAGGGTGGAGCTTATGGTGAAAGCCCCTCCCGTGCCATCCTCCTTGAAGGACACCTTCTTGGTCTCTGGTGGTGCAGCTCTGGATTTCTTGCTCTTGCCGGTGGAGCTCTCTGGCACGTCCTCGACGGGAGCACAACACTCCGAAGAGGTGCGCTTGCCGGAGTGGGTGCGAGAGGTCTTGCCGGTCTTCTTCCCTCCTGGGGCTTCAGTGGCAGGAGCAAGTGCCTTGGGGGCAGTCGCTGCAACTGCTTCCCAGTAGAGTTGGTCAGCGCAGATCAGCGCGTCCTTCTTATCGAAGGGGATGGTGATGATGGTCATCGGCCCAGGCATCTTTAGCGTGTTGTAGGAGTAATGCGACGCCGCCATGAACTTGGCTAGTGCCGGGCGGTCGAGGATCCTGTTGTAGGGCAAGGGGATCTCGGCTACATCGAAGACAATCCTCTCCATCCTGTAGTTCAACTCGCCTCCAAATGTCACAGGCAGCGTGACCTTACCCTTCGGCTGACTCCTTCCTGGGTTGACCCCTTGAAACGTGCCCGTCTCCTCGAGGTCTCCATCAGGAATTTGCAGCCTCTTGATCACAACAAGCGAGATCAAGTTCAGACCGGCCCCGCCGTCCACTAGCATCTTTGTCACCTTGAGGTTGCGTATCGATGGTGAAATCAACAACGGCAAACACCCGACCGCAGTTGTGCGATCAGGGTGGTCCTCGGTGTCAAAGATGATAGGCGTGCTGGACCACTTCAGTGGCTTCTGAGCATCGAACGATGGCTCCGCTGCTGTGATCTCACGTGCCCACTGCTTGAGCTGGTGGTGAGAGGTATGCAGCGAGGCGCCACCGTCGACGCACATGGCCTCCATAGTTTTCTGGAACTCATGCTCGCCGGACTCGTCGTCCTTGTCATGATCATCGTCTTCCTGCTTCTTGTCGCGGCCCCGCGCGGGCCTCTCTTGCTGGTTATCCTTGCCGCGGCGGCCTCCTTGGCCGCCACGCTTCTTGCCGGATCCTTCAGCACCATCCTGGCCCTTCTCCTTGTCCCGCCTCTCATACTCGGCTTTTTGCTTTTCAGCAAGCAGCTCGACTTGTCGGCAGTTCTGGAGGTCGTGGCCCTTGGTGCGGTGGATCTTGCAATACTGCTTGTCGGAGCCTCCTGGCTTGTCGGCAGCCGCCAAGGCCTGGCAAGCGGCGCACCTGGCAATCTCCTTGGCGGGGTCATCTGCCTTGGCCTTCTTGGCAGCGCCGGTGTCATCGGATCCCTCGACGGCAAGCACGGCCTTGCCCTTGCGTTTCCTGTTGTGACGCTGACCCTTCTTCGTCGGGGCGGCAGTGTCTTTGTCGGTAGAATCAGTTTCCGTGCCGGCGTCTTCGCCGGGGTACTTCCTCCCCTCTTTAGCTCGAGCGCATCTATCGGCCAGAACATAAAGTCCGGCCACATCCTTAACCTTGTTCATTGCCAGCTCTTCACGCATCTTGCGGTTATGCACATTTTGATGGAATGCGCTGATCACGGCGGCGGGATGAACATCTGGGATGTTGTATTGCACTCGGCTGAACCTCTGTATGTACTTGCACAGGTTTTCACCTTCCTTCTGGGGAATGATGTGCAAATCACTCGCCTGGCCATGAGCTTGGTGGCCTCCAGTGAAGGCACCAACGAACTCATGACACAGATCCGACCAAGAAGAAATGGAATCCGCTGGCAAGTGCATTAACCAAGACATGACATTGGGTTTCAGGGCCAGCGGGAAGTAATTGGAAAGCACCTTGTCGTCGCGAGCTCTAGCGGCCTGCATCGCAATGGTGTAGATGCTGAGGAACTCTGACGGATGGGTCTTGCCGTTGTACTTCTCGCCGACGTCGGGCTTGAATGTGCGGTGGGACGGCCACTGGAACTGCGGCAGCTCACGGGTAAAGGCTGGGCAACCCACCTCATAAGGTAGGCTGCCGGAGCCTACCGGTGCTGGGTGGTCCATAGCGGGCCCCGCCTGCTTATCTGACAGGTGGTGTGTATTGCGCCAGCGCTCGATGGTGGTTTGAGCGTCTTCATGGGCTCGCTCCCGAAGAACTTGGCGCTGGTCGCGGTGGGTCCGTGGGTCGGACGACGCTATGGAAATGTTATCGCAAGCGTCATCACGACGGATCGACCCCTGCGGTGGCCGGCGTGGAGGAGGAGAGTGCACCGTGGCCGCAGCACCCCCGATTCTCCCACTACTGGCGTGCGGTGGTTTGATGGAGCACCGGCCCGAGGGCCCCACTGGCTGTGGCTCGTCTTTGTTGGCGACGCCGATGAGGCTCCGGATGGTGGCTCTCCACTCGTCGAGCATTTCCGCAGCAGGAGGGAAGTCGAGGAGCAACTGCACGCGCACCAAAGCTTCTGCCGGCGTGGGCGGCGGCGAAAGCTGCATGGACTATGACGCGCTCCGACTCCTAACAACGTTAGAAGGAGCTCCATCACGGCCTTGCGGCTGCACGCCATTTTCGCCAACACTTCGGCGGGCATGTTGACCTCCTCCGTCCCGCGAGTGATGCACGGGACTCTTCCCATGGCAGCGCCCGGGGTCCCCAGCGTGGTGGCGCTGCTCGTCGCGCGCACCCTGGGAAGAGCGCATCGTGGGCGCCGGCGTAGGTGACTTGGAGGTCGCCGCGCCGCCCATAGGTGGCACGGCGCCGCCCTTGGAGGGGCCCGCGCCGTCTGCGGGGGGCCTGGCTCCGTCTTTGGATTTGGCGGCGTGCGGCCCGTCGTCTCGCGCACGAACGATGCCGCTCGCCAGGCTCTGGCTGCCAGAGCAATGTGGGTGTTCGCGGGCCGTGCCTTGGCTTCCGTCCGCGACCGCCCCGTTGCTCGCCCGCACCGATACAGGCCGTCCGGCCCCGGATGAACCGATCGCCGTGATCGTCTTCTTCTTGAGATCCATGGCGGTGAAGAACTGCTAGGCTAACTGCGAGACCGGATTTTCACAACTGCGCCCCCTACCTGGCGCGCCAAAGATGTCGGGGGAATCGACACCTATGGAATCACTGGGATCCCTTCTACGGTTGGCGGGCGCGGGGTTGTGCAAAGAGCGGGTCTGACAGGAAGCACACGGATCGTTTACCCTGGTTCGGGCCGTGGAGATGCGTAATACCCTAGTCCTGCTTTGGTAGATGTATTTGAGTGTTCTTGTGTTCTTGAGCTAGCTACGGGGTGTAACTTGCCCAAAAGATCCGAATCCTTCTCCTGGACGCCTCGGGCCTCCTTTTATAGATAAAAGGGGTTGCCACAGTGGCACACAGGAGGTGGAAAGGTGTACAGTGGATGAGTCTATCCTCTGGCACCGTCGGACAAACGCATTTAATGCGCTGCCAACGTGCCCCTCTCTCTTTATCGGGGATGGCAAGGAAGCACGTCCCAGCTGTTGCCGCCTCGCCTGGCTTTGACACGCGTCCGAGCTGACGAGGCATCGTGGTGCCACGTTGGCTGGCTGCTAGGCTGGCGCGGTGGTGGAGCCTTCACGAAGATCTACATGCCACCACGCAGGTGCTTGCTGGGTCGGCGTAGAGGCCGCTCGTCACCATGTTGGTGCCTGCCCAGCTGGTTGGGCCAGCAGCTGCACGGGGACGGCGGTGGAGTCTTGGCAGGCGCGGGCCTGGCTGTGGCCCCGCCGATGCCCTCGGCAAGGGTCTTGTCATGGCGCCGCAGTCGTCCCTGGCAAGGCGCTTGCCGGGGGTCTCATGGATTTCCTCGGCAAGGACCTCGCCGAGGATCATCGTCTTCTTGTCCTCATCTGATCTTGTGTATTTATGATCTTCACGAAGGTCTGCATGCCACCATGGAGGTGCCTCCTGAGCCTTGGTTCCAATGTAGTTGATGGTGTTGGAATCCTTGGGCTCAAGGGAGGCGTGCTCCGTTGGCGTCAGGTAAGTTGCCCCGGCAAGGCTCTTGCCGGGGCTACGGAGGCCGTCCCGGCAAGGGTCTTGCCGGGGGAGTCAACCTCGCCCTCTTGCCCTTTGTGTCTTTGGTCTTGGCGTTGTCTTGGCTATCTTGTGTTCCGGCTTCCCTTCTCTGCTCTGCTAAGTGTGGCCGCGCGCGCGGCTCCGACTGCCCGTGCACAAGTAAAGGGGTCAAAAGGAGAGCCCCTACTTTTGTACACCGACAATCTATGTAATCGAGTCCGTGAGTTATTTATAATAAAGAGTAGTTTTGAGTTGAGGGCTTTGCTTTCTTGCTATGATCTTGAGGGAATAAAAGGAAATAAAAAGATCATATATTGATCTTATGGAGAGTAATGACTTCACATATAAAGAGTATGATGAATAAAATTTGTTGAGAGTTGACAAACATAGTTTTGGTCATTGTTGCAATTAATGGGAAGTAATAAAGAAAGAGAGGCTTCACATATAAATATACTATCTTGGGCACCTTTTGTAATTGTGATCACTCATTAAAATATGACATGCTAAAAAGTTGATGTTGGACAAGGAAGACAACATAATGGGTTATGTTTTCTTATCTCCGAATAGAAGATATATTGTCATGGATCCTCCAACATGTTGAGCTTGCCTTTCCCTCTAATGCTAACCAGATTCTTTGCACCAAGTAGAGATACTACTTGTGCTTCCAAACATCCCTTAAACCAGTTTTGCCATGAGAGTCCACCATCCCTACCTATGGATTGAGTAAGATCCTTCAAGTAAGTTGTCATCGGTGCAAGCAATAAAAATTGCTCTCTAAATATGTATGATCTATTAGTGTGAAGAAAATAAGCTTTATACGAAATTGTGATATGGAAGAAATAAAAGCGACGGACTGCATAATAAAGTTCTTTATCACAAGCGGCAATATAAAGTGGCGTTCTTTTGCATTAATATTTTTTGCATCCAACCATAAAAGCGCATGACAACCTCTGCTTCCCTCTGCGAAGGGCCTATCTTTTACTTTTATCTTCTACCCTTATACAAGAGTCATGGTGATCATCACCTTTCCTTTTTACACTTTTTCTTTTGGCAAGCACTATGTGTTGGAGAGATCCGCATATATATATATATATATATATGTATATATATATATATCCACTGGGATGTAGGTTTTCATAAAGTATTATTGTTGACATTACCCTTGAGGTAAAAGGTTGGGAGGCGAAACTATAAGCCCCTATCTTTCTCTGTGTCCGATTGAAACTTTGTACCCATAAGTATCGTTTGAGTGTTAGCAATTGTGAAAGACTAAATGATAGTTGGGTATGTGGACTTGCTGAAAAGCTCTTATATTGACTATTTCCGATGGTATGATAAATTGCAATTGCTTCAATGACTGCGATCATAGTTTGTTAGTTTTCAATGAAGTTTCTGATTCAAGCTTTACCTTGTGAATGAATTGTTACTTTAGCATAAGAAATTATATGATACTATATGTTGTTGTTCTAAAGATGATGATGATGCCCTCATGTCCGTATTTTATTTTATCGACACCTCTATCTCTAAACATGTGGACATATTTTTCGATTTCGGCTTTTGCTTGAGGACAAGCAAGGTCTAAGCTTGGGGGAGTTGATACGTCCATTTTGCATCATGCTTTTATATTGATATTTATTGCATTATGGGTTGTTATTACACATTATATCACAATACTTATTCCTTTTCACTCTTATTTTATAAGGTTTACATGAAGAGGGAGAATGCCAGCAGCTGGAATTCTGGACTGTAAAAGAAGCAAATATTAGAGACCTATTCTGCACAACTCCAAAAGTCCTGAAACTTCACGGAGAATTGTTTTGGAATATATAAAAAATATTGGGTGAAGAAACCACCAGAGGGGGGGCACCAGCCATCAACAAGGGTGGGGCCGTGCCCTACCCCCGTGGGCGCGCCCCCTGCCTTGTGGGCCAGATGGCAGGCCCCCGATGCCCATCTTCTACTATATGGTGTGTTTTGACCTGGAAACAATCGGAAGGAAGCTTCCGGGACAAAGCGTCGCCGTCTCGAGGCGGAACTTGGGCAGAACCAATCTAGGGCTCCAGCGGAGCTGTTCTGTTGGGGAAACTTCCCTCCCGGAGGGGGAAACCATCGCCATCGTCATCACCAATGATCCTCTCATCGAGAGGGGGTCAATGTCCATCAACATCTTCACCAGCACCATCTCCTCTCAAACCCTAGTTCATCTCTTGTATCCGATCTTTGTCTCGAAACCTCAAATTGGTACCTGTGGGTTGCT
Organism: Triticum aestivum; assembly: GCF_018294505.1. Taxonomy (NCBI): domain Eukaryota; kingdom Viridiplantae; phylum Streptophyta; class Magnoliopsida; order Poales; family Poaceae; genus Triticum; species Triticum aestivum. The sequence goes on from NC_057802.1 coordinate 146,546,569, forward strand.
TGTAGTGTTGATTACTCCTTGTTTATTCGGTGGAAGATCATATGTTCAGATCCTTCATGATAATTATTACTCCTCTGATTATGAACATGAATATGCTTTGTGAGTAGTTACGTTTGTTCCTGAGAACATGGGAGAAGTCTTGTTATAAGTAATCATGTGAATTTGGTATTCGTTTGATATTTTGATGAGATGTATGTTGTCTCTCCTCAACTAGTGTTATGTGAACGTTGACTACATGACACTTCACCATGATTTGGGCCTAGGGGAAGGCATTGGGAAGTAATAAGTAGATGATGGGTTGCTAGAGTGACAGAAGCCTAAACCCTAGTTTATGCGTTGATTCGTAAGGGGCTGATTTGGATCCATATGTTTCATGCTATGGTTAGATTTATCTTAATTCTTCTTTTCTAGTTCTGTATGCTTGCGAGATGGGTTAACCATAAGTGGGAGGCTTGTCCAAGGAAGGGCAGCACCCAAGCACCGGTCCACCCACATATCAAATTATCAAAGTAAAGAATGCGAATCATATGAGCATGATGAAAACTAGCTTGGCAATAATTCCCATGTGTCCTTGGGAGCGCTTTGCTTTATATAAGAGTTCGTCCAGGCTTGTTCTTTGCTACAAAAAGGATTGGGCCACCTTGATGCACCTTAGTTACTCTTGTTACTTGTTACCCGTTACAAATTATCTTATCACACAACTATCTGTTACCGATAATTTCAGTGCTTGCAGAGAATACCTTGCTGAAAACTGCTTGTCATTTCCTTCTGCTCCTCATTGGGTTCGACACTCTTAGACCACGATAGATCCCCTATACTTGTGGGTCATCAGAGAGTAATAAATTGTCTATGCTTTTGGATTGTGAAAAGAATGCTTTATGTGATGATTACATTGATGAATCTATTCATGATGCTACTGAAAATTATTATGAGAGATGAACTTATGATTCATGATGCTCTTGTTATGTTTCAATTCTTATCTTTTATGCGAGCATCATTGAACTCTTCATGCCTAGCTAAAAGGCATTAAATAAAAGTGCTTGTTGGGAGACAACCCAACATTTACTCCTACTGTTTTTGTGTCTTCACATGATTAGGCTACTGTAGTAATGATGTTTTATAGCTTTTGTTTCAATAAAGTGCCAAGTAAAGCCTTTGGGATAGTGTGGATGATAGTTGACTTGATTATGTGCAAAAACAGAAACTTTTGCACTCAGTCCAGTAATTTTAAACATTCACTTGAACGTGCTTTTGATATGAATTTTTTTACAGATGATTGATATATAAATTGCCTACGTTCTCCTAATATTTCAGAATTTTTGGAGTTACAGAAGTATGGTTGTAGTACAGATTACTACATATTGTTCTGTATTTGACAGATTCTGTTTTCAATGCATAGTTTGCTTGTTATCTAGTTTCTATGGCTTATGTTGCTCAATATAAATTGTGGAAATGACAAGGTATAGTAGGCATTATGTGAGAACAATTATGAATCTTTCTTTGACAGTACCGAAGTGAATGATTTGTCTTTATCATACTAACCTATCTCACGAAGTTCCGTTATGTTTTGTGTGATTGAAGTTTTCAAGTTTTGGGTGAGATATCAATATGAGGAGAATAAGGAGTGACAAGACCCTACGCTTGGGGATGCACAAGGCACCCCAAGGTAATATTCAAGGAAGATCCAAGCAACTAAGCTTGGGGATGCCCCGGAAGGCATCCCCTCTTTCGTCTTCAACATTATCGGTAACCTCACTTGGAGCTATATTTCATTCGTCACATGATATGAGTTTTGCTTGGAGCATCATTTTATTTTGTTAGGATTTGCTCGATGTTATTTATAATAAATTTTTGCATCTTTTATTTCATAAAAATGTCAAGTATAGCCTTTGCCATGTTTATTTTGCAAGTCCATATGTGGCTGTTTGAAAACCGAAAGTTGCATGCTAGTGCGTGAATTCTCTAGAAAAGTCAGAATGTGATAAAATGTTGAAATTTTTTGCACAATAAAGTATGATAAATTTTCAACAGTGTGGTAACTTCTAGAATTTTTGAAGTTAGAGAAGTATGAAAAATCTTGCATTCTTTACAGACTGTCCTGTTTTGGTAGATTGCTGTTATCTTTGCATTGTTTGCATATGTTTGCTTGTTTAATAATTCTATTTGAGGATAGGAGTATTAAATATGCAGAGGAATTTAGTATGCAACGTTGAATAATAATTTTAGTGGTTTGCTACAGTAGAGAATGATAAGGTTTTGCATTGATTTATACTAACTTATCTCACGAGTTTTTGTTGAGTTTTGTGTGGATGAAGTTTTTGAGATTTAGGGAAACTGTGATATAAAAGGAATTAAGGAGACATAAAATCTCAAGCTTGGGGATGCCCAAGGCATCCCAAGATAATATTTCAAGAAGTCTCAAGCATCTAAGCTTGGGGATGCCCCAATAGGCATCCCACCTTTCTTCATCAACAATTATTTGTTAGTATCAGTGTCGCGGGAAACCACGGCCACCTATGGGACCAGGAGGCCCCTTGCTAGTTCGGCAGGGGGCGTCGCGTTGGACAAAGAGCAGACGAGCGTGTGGCAGCACGGCAGAGATCACATAGGCATTTTTACCCAGGTTCGGGCCACCGTGAGGCATAAACCCTACTCCTGCTTTGGTGGATTGATGGTGGAAAGGTGGTGGTGGAGCGTAGTACACTTTGCCGGGCTCGCTTGCCTGGCAAAGGAGGTCCTTCTCCTGATGGTATCTTGCTTCTCTGGCTTGGTCTTGGTCCCTCGGATCTGCATGTTGGTTCTTTGGAGATCTTGGTTCCTTGTATCTTGACGTGGGTTGGTGCTTCAATCTCGTCCCCGTGCCTATGCATAGTCTGGGCAACAGACCCAGGGTTTGTTGCACCGACAGAAGCCCCCGGGCCTGCCCCGAACGCGCTGCCAAGCGTCGTCGGGGTAGGGCCTAATAAGTGCACAGGCGGGGTTGCTAAAGAGGCTGATCTCTTGAGGCCTTCTTTGCTTCTTCATTAGCCTTGATTCCGGGCCAGTTTTCGGTTTCTCCATGCGTCGTGGGCAATGCTGTGGAAGAACTTCGATCGTGGCCTGCGGATTCTCCTCTGTCACAGCCCTAGAGTTTGATTGCAATTAGTTTCATAAGCATCCATGCATCATGTCTATATTTGTTTGAAACTTGAAATGGGGATTGCCTAAACCCCTGGCATCAAAGGAATTCACTAGGTTCACCTAAATATTTTCAGTAAATCCAAATGGCTTTCAAAAATGTTCATCATTTATGGAAAATGATGTAAACAGTAACCAGAGGTGATGCACATTTTTGCATGACCTATTTGGGCTCTGAATTAAATCATACTCTATTTGCATTTGGACATTTAAATGCTATAAAATATTTTAAATGTCCAAATAATCATAAACTTAAATGTTTACTGTTGGAATATTCCAAACAGTGGGCTTGAGCAAGTTTCATGATTTTTGGGTTTGTTCTGGTATTTTTAATAAAGCCCAGAAGCTACAGAAGAAATAGAAAACATGAAATATAAGAGAGAGAGAGAGAGAGTTACCTGGCGCTTACCTACAGCCCAGAGGCCCAGCACTATGCAGCCCAGGAGCTGGCCCAGCCCACCACCGCTGCTAGTCATCCACCTCCTCTTGCCAGAAGGCAGAGGAGAAGCGGAGCACGCCCCCGCGCGAGTGCGCCACGCCGACAGCAGCTTGCCTGCCTCCCCAGCTTTCTAGTCGCGTCGCGGAGCTGCCATGGACCCCTCTGCCTCTTCCCCTCTCTCTCGTGTCTCTCCCTCACCTGCCCTCTCTCCCGAGCACCACCGAGCGGAGCTCGTCGCCGCCGACACCGATCACCGCAGCCACCGGGCCTCCCTCGCCCCGCCATCATGTTCCACTACTCCGTCGTCGAACACCGCACCCTCAAGTCGCAGATCACATCGCCGGATGCCCCGTGACACCGCCTTGGAGCTCATCTTCAACCCCCTGCACCGAGCGTCGCCGCCGTCAATTCGCCGTCACCAGCGCGTCCCCGAGCTCTCCGACGATTCCATCGGATGCGCTGTGAGCTTCCCGTCACTTCCCCCTTAACCCCGTGGCGTTTTTTCTCATCGTAGCTGCCTTTTCCATCGGAGCCGAAGCTCGCCGGCGCCGTGCCTCATCGCCGTCGTGGACACAGCCGCTGCAGCTTGCAGCAGAGCACACCACCGCACACCGCGTACTCCCATGAGCCGAGAACACCCACCACCTCTTCCCTCTGTACACTACAACGCCGTCCCGGCCAACCCCGTGCGGGCGCCGCCGCGGATGTGCTCGTCGCCGCTCACTCCGGCGACCCCGCGCCCAGCTTCGTGCTCCCCTGGATGCGGGCGAGCACGGGCTACACCCCAGTTGCCTCGGCTGCCGCTCTCGTGCCCGTCCGAGGGGTCACCGCCGCGTTTCCAGGTCGCCGGCGTTGAGCTCCGGCGATGCTGACGTGGCAGGGTTAATTAGGCATTAATGACCCGCTTAGTATCCCCCGTGTGGATGACAGTGAGACCGACAAGTTTAACTGAGCGGGTTAATTTCCTGGTTAAGATTAGATTATAACCCAGCGGGACCCACACGTCAGGTTTGACCCGGACCTGGTCTGTTGACCTACTGAGGTCAGCATGACGTAATGCTGACGCAGTAAACTGTTTCTGGATTTTAAATAAATCTAAATGATTTATTTAATTCCAGAAAATGCCCTAAACTTCTAAAATTCATAGAAAATTATCTGTAACTCCAAATAAGATAAATTATATATGAAAGATGATCAGAAAAATCCAAAGAATCTGTTTATGGCATTATCATGCATGTTTGAACAACTTAAAGCTGCTGTATACAACAATTTGAATTAATGGCATTTGAAATGTCATATATGGTGTTTGAATTTGAATCTTAGATTCAAACCAACTCCATTTAACTTGCTGCTAGTTGCATTAACTCAAACCACAGCATATTGCCATGTCATGATCATGCATCATATTGTGCATTGCATTGATTGTGTTCTTCCCTGTTTGCCGGTGTTTGCCCCCTCTCGATAGACGTGGTTCCGATGATGAGTTCGATGACACTGATGAAGAGCTATATTATCTTCGGAAGTGCCAGGCAAGCAAAACCCCCTTGTTCATTCCGATACAAACCCACTCCTCGCTCCTGCTCTCTTTTACTGCATTAGGACAACAACGTTTCATCTGTTACTTGTTGCGGTAGTTGAACCCCTTATCCTCTGCATGACCTGTCATTGCCACAGTAAATAGATGAAACCCACTAGCATGAGTAGGAGTTGTTTGAGCCCTGTTGTGCCTACTCATTCATGCTTGTTGTCGTGCCTGCTATTGCTTAGAGTTGTGTCAGGTCTGATTCATCAGGGATGAATCGGAGGTGTGTGAACATGTCCTACTATGTGTGACCTAAGTGTGTGAACACGATTTGGTAAAGGTAGCGGTGAGAGGCCATGTAGGAGTACATGGTGGGTTGTCTCATTGCAGCCGTCCTAAGGAACTGAGTTCTGTGTTTGTGATCCATGAAACAGCTACTACCATGCATTGGGCCCTGAAATATGACCCCGCTCGACTTCTTAACCACCCTAGTCCTCTGTCCAGGAGTTGCAAGTAGTTTCTGGTGTTTGTAGTCTGCTGGAGGCCGTGCGCAGCGCTGACCCGAGGGGTGGGCTGTGATGCGGTAGGCATGTGGCACGGTGTACCGGGCGCCCGTTTGGTGTCTCGGGAACCCTGCACACATCGTTCGGGGTCGTATGTGGAAACCTTGGCCGGACTCCCTGCAGATGGAACCTGAATAGGCGATAAACTTGGACTAGAGACTTGAATGTTTAGGTAGGTCGTGGTCTACACCCACGTCAGCTTTCGCTTGAAGTTTGCCGAGCACATGTCGTGTGCAGACGCTAAGTGGTGGAAACATGTATGAAGAAGTACACCCCTGCAGGGTTAACATCATCTATTCGAATAGCCATGTCCGCGGTAAAGGACTTCTGGGTTGCCTATAACAGTTCATAGACAAGTGAAAGTGGATACTCTAAAACTCGCAAGATAAGCGTGAGTGCTATGGATGGCGTTCTCGTAGGGAGACGGGAGCGGATCCATAGTGGTGTATTGATATGGTGAATATGTGGACTCGTGTGCGCCACCTCAAAAGAGTTACTTGCAGTCGTAGTTTAGGATAGCCACCGAGTCAAAGCTGGCTTGCTACAGTCAAACTCCATCACCCCTTTATTGATACCGATGCATATGTAGATAGTTCTGATGTAAGTCTTGCTGGGTACATTTGTACTCACGTTTGCCTATTTTATGTTTTGCAGAGAGACGTCAGTCTCGCTAGTAGTTCCGTGTGGACTTCGATCTTTAGCTTGATACCTCAGCTACGATCTTGTGCCCTCGGCAGGATCTGGTAGATAGCCAGGCTTCTCAGCCTTTTTCATTTGTAGATGTCTGTACTCAGACATGTTAAGCTTCCGCATGTGCTTTGACTTGTATGCTCTGTATGTTGGGTCATGAGACCTATGTTTGAAATACCTGGCTCCTCGGAGCCTATTGAATAAATACTCTGAGTCGTAGAGTCTTGTTGTGATGCCATGTTGTATTTGCACATATCGGGCATATTGTGTGTATGATTGAAATGCTTGGTATGTGTGGGATCCGACAACCTAGTTGTTTATCCTTGGTAGCCTCTCTTATGGGGAAATGTAGTCTTGTGCTTCCATGAGCCATAGTAGTCCGCTGCAGCCCGGTTCACCGAAGTCCTGCTAGCCCAGCACTGCTGCTCCGGAACACTTGACTGGCCGGCATGTGATTTACTTCGTTCCTGTGTCTGTCCCTTCGCGGAAATGTCACACGGTGACATCCGGAGTCCTGCCTAGCCTGCTACAGCCCGGGTTCCCGGAGTCCTGTTAGCCCAGTGCTATAGCCCGGATTCACACGCTGCTGACCGACATGCTCGATGTTGATTCATGTATGCCTGTCCCCGTAAGTTAGTGCCACTTTGGGTTCATGACTAGTCATGTCGGACCAGGTTCTCTGTCATATGGATGCTAGCGACACTATCATATACGTGAGCCAAAAGGCGCAAACGGTCCCGGGCCATGGTAAGGAGACACCTGTAGGAATACCGTGCGTGAGGCCGCAAAGTGATATGAGGTGTTACCGGCTAGATCGATGTGACTTGGAATCGGGGTCCTGACATCCTCGCCCCACGATCACGGGGCGGAAACGCCATCCCACTTGCCTCTCGTTTCACACGCACCTGCCACATGTTCCGCATGCAGTGGGTGTGGTAGGTGGTGGATGTAGAGGGCACGAGGAGGAGTGCCATGGCCGAAAACCGAGCGCTGATGGTTGGAGCAGAGGGTCGGCCTTGATTCTCAAAGCCACAGAGGGTGCAGTGAGGCTGTATTGGAGGAGCAGGGCGGCCATTTCCGTATGAGGAGCCAGCCCCCTGCCTCGTCCCCCTATAAAAAGGGACAGGAGCGGTGCCTCTCTGCACACACTTCTTCTTCTTCTCCGCAACTTTTACCTTCTAACCATGGTGAGAGGGCGAGGGTGTGGCGGTGTTCCAGCGACGGCGACAAGGGCTTCTAATCGACAGCGCGTCTGTCCTTCTGTAGATCCTGTGGTAGCGGAATCCGCGGTGAGGGGAGGAGGAAGGGGACGAGGTCAAGGTCGTCACGGTGCTCGAGGAGGAGGAGGGCGGCGGCGCCTTGGCTGCGCCCCCACCGGCGGCTCCTCCCCCAATGGAAGGCCACATCGGGGACCAACCTCGGGAGTTCATCATCAGGCTGTACAAGCCCCTGTGTGGCCATCTTCGCCTTCCAACTCCCTTTGCGCAGGAGACGGAGCTCGAACAACCACGCGCTCTAAGGTTGCACATGAGGGGCTGTGGGAACGGCAACATGTGGGTTGATGTCGACTTCCCTGCCCATCACGTCATGTATGTCCGCCGTGGCTGGAAGACTTTCGCCTGTGCCCACGCCTGCTCTCCGTCAAGATCTTCGGGCGCTCGGGAGGTCGCTTAGGGTGCTACGCGAAGAGCTCGACTGACGACGAAAGCTCCTCCTCGAGCGGAAGCGACGAGGAGGACAGTGACAGCAAAGATGACGGTAGCGGGCGAGAGAGCGACGACTCTGACTCCGACTGATCGCCGGCCGCACCATCTTCATCAGGCGGCAGCACCAACATCTGCATCTGCATCTCCTTCCCGGCAGTGTGATTTGCCGGGGAGTTGGATGCAGAGGTGGAGATGGTGCTCCCGGGCTCCTCCAGCAGTCTTCCAGCTAGACCCCAGCAGGCTTCCTCTCAGGCTGCAACTCCGTTAGCCCTGCCGTGTCCTGCTAGCCCTGGTGACGGTAGTCGACGGGTCGCCTCCGCCATGCTCTCCATCGACGAGTTCCCCGGTGCTCCTGCTCCCGTCGGGCTACCTCTCCTGGAGCCAGAGGGGCGTGGGCTGGGCTCCTACCCTGGCGCTCCTTTTGCCATCCCCGCCTTTGACGGCCGTGCCTAGGAGGAGAGGGACAAGAAAGGGCATTACGGGGCACTTATCTTTTTTCAATCTTAAACTTGTCGGCACTTGCCAAATCTTAATTCAATAATGTAATCTCTCGAGTCCATGTTTGTGTCCTGTAATGCTTGTACTCGTATCAGTGTATTAATGAAAAAGATGAACTTTGCCGGGAACCCGTGCATGTGTATGTCCATGCAGAGGTGAGATGCCTCTTTAATGTAAATAAACGAGTTTTTCCCGGCAAGCTATCCTGCCGGCACCTTTTTTGTCTACCGGAGAGTCACATCTGTCGGGTAACAGACAAAGGGGCCAGCCCCCGCCAACTTCTTTTTACCAAAGGCCACTACGACCATCTCGTCTGAAGCAACATTCGAGTCAGGTATGGGAGCACCTAAGTCTCAAAAGAGTGGCGAGGTTTTCTTATGCACAAGTTATAGCTTACAGAACACTAACGGACAGGAGGAAGAACTTATCTATTTGGCTTGTCGAGGATCGCAGTGCCTGGCAATCTTCTCAACTCCTTGTCAAAGCCACGTTCACGGCAGGAACCTACAGCTTCATGCAGATGAGAATGAATGCAGGATGCGGTCCTATCTATATGCACATGCAAATGCTCATGAAATGCTTATGAGTGATCTTGGAATGCTCATGCATGCATGCAGTCTTGGTCGGGGCCCCCCAAAGACTGCCAGGAGCGGACGGCTCTACCGGGAGAGGCATACCGGAGTCCAACTTTCTCCTTTTCGGGGCCATTGTTGCTGGGGACACGGAGGGCTGAGTGAGATGGAGAACTAAAGTCCCTGGTTCCACAGGAAGCTTCTGCATAGCACACTTTGACAGATGATCAGCTATGCTGTTTTCCGCACGGGGTACATCCTTGATACGTTTCCGTCGTATGTATAATTTTTGATTGTTCCATGCCAATATTCTACAACTTTTACATACTTTTGGCAACTTTTTATACTATATTTGGGACTAACATATTGATCCAGTGCCCAGTGCCAGTTCCTGTTTGTTGCATGTTTTTTCTTTCGCGGAAAATCCATATCAAACGGAGTCCAAACGGGATAAAAACTTACAGAGATTTTTTGGAATATATGTGAATTTTGGGAAGTGGAATCAACGCGAGACGATGCCCTAGGGGCCCACGAGGGTGACGGCGCGCCCCAGGGGGTAGGGCGTGCCCTGGGCCCTCGTGGCCACTCCTTAAGGCAGTTGGTGCCCTTCTTTTGCCGCAAGAAAGCCAATATCCGGATAAAAATCGTCTCCAAATTTCAGCCCAATCGGAGTTACGGATCTCCAGGAATTTAAGAAACGATGAAAGGGCAGAATCAGGGAGCGCAGAAACAGAAGGAAACACGGAGAGAGAGAGATCCAATCTCGGAGGGGCTCTCACCCCTCCGCCGCCATGGGAGCCATGGACCAGAGGGGAAACCCTTCTCCCATCTAGGGGGAAGGTCAAGGAAGAAGAAGAAGAAGGGGGGGCTCTCTCCCCTCTCTCCCAGTGGTGCCGGAACACCGCTGGGGCCATCATCGTCACCGCAATCTACACCAACAACTTCACCGCCGTCATTGAGGGAGTCCTGGACTAAGGGGTCCTCGGGCGTTCGGCCTGTTAGCCATGGGCCGGACTGATGGGTTGTGAAGATACGAAGGCCGAAGACTGCACCCATGTCCGGATGGGACTCTCCTTGGCATGGAAGGCAAGCTTGGCGACCGAATATGTAGATTCTTTTCCTTTGTAACCAACCCTGTGTAACCCTAGATCCTCCCGGTGTTTATATAAACCAGAGGACTTAGTCCGGAAAGGACAGATATTCATTACCATAGTCATACAGGCTAGACTTCTAGGGTTTAGCCATTACAATCTCGTGGTAGATCAACTCTTGTAATACTCATATTCATCAAGATCAATCAAGCAGGAAGTAGGGTATTACCTCCATAGAGAGGGCCCGAACCTGGGTAAACATTGTGTCCCCTGTCTCCTGTTACCATCGACCTTAGACGCACAGTTCGGGACCCCCTACCCGAGATCCGCCGGTTTTGACACCGACATTGGTGCTTTCATTGAGAGTTCCACTGTGTCGTCCCCAAAAGGTTTGATGGCCCCTTCAATCGTCAACAACAATGTTGTCCAAGGGGAAACCTTCCTCCCCGGACAGATCTTCGTGTTCGGCGGCTTCGTACTGCGGGCCAACTCACTTGGCCACCTGGAGCAGATTGACAGCTACGCCCCTGGCCATCAGGTCGGATTTGGGAGCTTGAATTACGCCGCGGACATCCGTGGAGATTTGATCTTCGCTGGATTCGAGACCGCGACAACCGCTCCTAGTCACCCCGATGAACATGACCTAAATCTGTCATCGGGCCGCATTTAGGAGATTGCTCCTGTAACTGCTCTGGCCTTAGATCCGGAGCATATTGCGCCGTCCGAGGATGGGAGGCTCAACCCCACCGGAGAGGCTGCAGATTCCACGGTGCTAGAGCCGAACATAGACCTAAAGTCACACGGCGTCTTTGTCACCGAAACTCCGGACTTGTCTCTGGTCATAAATTCCGAGCCATGTGCATCCGCGGACACCGAACTGGATCGCTTATCGATCTTTGAGTTTAGCGCCGCAGACATCTTCCAGCATTCGCCCTTGGGCGATGTGCTAAATTCATTAAGAAACTTGTCCTTGGCGGGAGACTCACAGCCGAATTATGTCCGGTTCGAACTGGAGGCTGATGATGAAGGAGAATTTTGCTTCCCACCCACCACCCACTTCATAGCCACTGTCGAAGACTTAACCGACGCACTTGACTATGACTCCGAAGACATCAACGGTATGGACGACGATGCCGGAGACGAGGAGGCCCAAGACCCGCCGTTCACTGGGCGATGGACGGCCACTTCCTCATATGACGTCTACATGGTAGATACACCGAAAAATAATAGTGGCGATGACAAAGAAAACCCAGCAAAGGAGGACCCTCCTAAAACACAGCCAAAACACCGGCGTCAGCGGCGCCGCTCTAAATCCCACCACAGCAGGGACAACACCGGCACAGGAGACGACAACACTCCGGATGGTGCCGAAGACACAGAAGAACCCAATGAACAAACTGCCGAACAAGACAATCGGGAATCAGGGCATGCCAGCCCTGACGAACAGTCCATAGAAGAAGACTCGGAGGACGGTAGTTACCGTCCACCCTCCGAGGAGGAGGTGAGCCTCAGCAACGAAGACTTCATCGTGCCTGAGGAGCCCCTGGAGCAGGAGCACTTTAAACTTCAGCTAATAGCCACTGCGAGGAGCCTGAAAAAGAAGCAGCAACAGCTACAAGCTGACCAACACCTGCTCAATGACAGATGGACCGATGTCTTGGCAGCCGAGGAATATGGCCTTAAACGCCCAGCCAAAAGTTACCCCAAGCGTAGATTGCTACCTCAGTTCGATGACGAGGCGCCAAATCCCGCACCAGCATCACGCAACGCGGCTGATCAGCCACCGCGCGGTCAGGATAAAACTGCAACCCGAGCCGAAAACTAGACTGTCCCACCTCACCGTAAAGGTAGGGATAAGACAGCTCGGGACTATACATATGACCTTCGTCAAGACCTGGACAGAAGAGCAGGATATACAAGATCGATCTACGGATCGCGAGGACGTGCATTGACACACGACGACGGCTACCTATTTGGACGCGATAAACCCAATCACGCCCGGGCCGAATGCCGCAGACAGACTCCATCAGAGCTACGTCGCGATGTGGCCTGATATAGGGGCGCCGCGCACCCTCTTTGCTTCACTGACGAAGTAATGGATCATGAATTCCCAGAAGGGTTTAAACCCGTAAACATCGAATCATACGATGGAACAACCGATCCCGCGGTATGGATCGAGGATTTTATTCTCCACATCCACATGGCCCGCGGGGATGATCTTCACGCCATCAAATACCTCCCACTAAAACTCAAAGGGCCAGCCCGACACTGGCTGAACAGTCTGCCCGAGAATTTTAATGGCAGCTGGGAGGAGCTGGAAGAAGCCTTTCTCGACAACTTCCAAGGTACCTATGTTCAGCAGCTAGACGCCGATGACTTAAGTCACATAGTTCAACAGCCCGGGGAGTCAGCCAGGAAGTTCTGGACTCGGTTCCTAACTAAAAAGAACCAGATCGTCGACTGTCCGGACGCCGAAACTTAGCGGCCTTCAAGCATAGCATCCGCGACGAAGGGCTCGCCCGCCACCTCGGCCAAGAAAAGCCAAAATCCGTGGCAACCCTCACGGCACTCATGGCCTGCTTTTGCGCGGGTGAGGATAGTTGGTTGGCTTGCAGCAAAAACACAGCCAGCGAGGCAGGCCCCTCCGAGGCTAAGAATAACAACGGCAAGCTCCGATGTAACAGACACAAACGCCGAAGCAATGGCGATAATACCGACGACAATACAGTCAATGCTAGATTCAGCGGATCCAAGTCCAACCAGCGGAAGAAACCATACAAGAGAAACAATCAGGGACCATCCAGCCTTGACCGCATACTCGATCGCCCGTGCCAGATACATGGCACCCCAGAAAAACCTGCCAATCATACCAACAGAGACTGTTGGGTTTTTAAACAGGCCGGCAAATTAAACGCTGAGAACAGGGAAAAGGGATCACAAAGCAAGGACGACGATGAGGAGCCCCGGCAACCGAACACAGGGGGGCAAAAGAAGTTTCCCCCTCAAGTGAAAATAGTAAACATGATATATGTTACACACATCCCCAAAAGGGAGCGCAAACGCGCACTAAGGGACGTCTATGCAATAGAGCCAGTCGCTCCCAAGTTCAATCCATGGTCATCATGCCCGATCACTTTTGATCGTCGGGATCATCCGACTAGTATTCGGCATGGCGCATCAGCCGCACTAGTCCTGGACCCAATCATTGATGGATTCCACCTAACGGGAGTCCTCATGGACGGTGGTAGCAGCCTTAATCTGCTCTATCAAGACACGGTGCGCAAAATGGGCATTAATCCGTCAAGGATCAAGCCAACAAAGACTACCTTCAAGGGAGTCATACCAAGTGTAGAGGCCCGCTGTACGGGCTCAATCACACTAGAATTTGTCTTTGGATCCCCCGACAACTTCCGAAGCGAGGAGTTAATCTTCGACATCGTCCCATTCTGCGGCGGTTATCACGCACTTCTCGGATGGACGGCGTTCGCTCGGTTCAACGCGGTGCCGCACTATGCTTACCTTAAGCTTAAGATGCCCAGTCCATGCGGCGTCATAACGGTCCACGGAAACACGGAATGCTCCCTCCGTACAGAGGAGCACACTGCCGCCCTAGCAGCAGAACTACAGAGTGGCCTTCTCAAGCAGAACCATAATCCGGCTGACGAGCCCCTGGACATCGTAAAGAGGGTCCGGACTATGCTGCAACAGGACAGAACGGCTCATCAAGAGCTCGACTAGCAATTTGGCCTCCGTCCCAGCCCTGATCAGGCAGTGGCATTCGTACTGCGCGTGCATAATTACGCACTAGAAATCCCATGGGCATCGACAGAGGCACAGCTAGTTTGTGGTCCGCAGTTCGGCTCGACCGATCCCGGACACACATACACTTTCACTATTTCCTTTTTCCTTTTCCAGGTTTCTTTTGCATAGGCCCTCTTGGACGGCCTAATTATCAGTCCTGTAAAAGGATAAAAATACCAGGATGGCAAGAAGCACAGACGTACAGGGGAAGTTCGAGAGGTCAAATTAACAACCGCTCTACCTGTTGTCAGGTCCCACACGCAGCTCGCCTCTGGTCATGGCATGTTAAATAGCCGGTTGCTTATCGCACTATTTGTATTAATGCGCTTTGACGCATTAACCCAATTATAATGGAAACAGTTCATGGCTCAAGTTTAAGGGCCCAAGATATCACCTCTGCTTTCTTTCTGTTTTTCGTTAATAATTCATTTTCTAGCACCCGTACACTTTGGTACGTTTCATATTTGCCAGGGGCTCCCAGGCGCCCCACAATACGGCAACAAAGTCCGAACACTTTTTATAGTATAGTTCGGCACCCCGAATTTAGCATTATATGCATTGGCTCCAAATCATGTCTTTGGTCAATAGTATGTTTGCCCGGCTCCTGTTCTTACTACCTTACGTTCCGCTATATCGACTAGGGTAGTAAAGGGAGAACTACTACGATTGTGCCCTGGTTTATCCAAAGGAGCACCTCGGTAGAGAAAGCCGAAAACTGACTGTCATGATACGGCGAGAGCCGGTCAGCTGTTCGAGAGGTTGAAAATCGTTGGAGATTTTTTCCGCATTACACGAAGGATCGCTACTTCCCGATCAGACGCTCATAGCACTCTGGTTCGGATACTAGGGGCTGCGCCCATGCTTTATTATAAAACTCCTATGGCTAAGTGAGGGCGTTTAAGCCGCATAGTCTGATTGCCTGGTTCGTTGCACTAAACAACTCCTTCAAGGACCATATAATTGGATCAAGATTGTTTAGATTCCATCCCGAACACCTCCGTACTACCTACGTGAGGGCAGAAGACGACGACTGGCCAACCCTCAGATTTCATACAACACGGCCGCACAGGAGGAAAAATTTCAAAACATAACAATCATTATATTACAAACCTACTTTGTTTCACCATACAAGGCAAAGACAACACGAATGTATTCATTCAAAAATAATGTCTTGCCCACACTGCGCTGCTACAATGCGAGACCCCTCCAGGACAACCGCGAAATAGCGCTCGGGTGCGGTGCTCCTTGCCCTCTGGCGGCCCTCGGGCCAGCTCGACGGCGTTCATCTTCGCCCACCACATCTTGCAACGGGCCGATCGCTTGACGATATCCAGCCGAGGACAGGCATCCACCATCCGCCTCACGAGTCCGAAGTAGCTGTCGGGCATAGCTTCGGCTGGCCATAGCCGGATCATCAAATCCTTCATGGCTAGTTCGGCCACCCTATGCAGCTCCACCAGCTGTTTCAGTTGATCGGTGAAGGACACGGGATGCTCTGGCACAAGATATTGCGACCAGAATAGCTTCTCCGTAGACCTCCCTTCTTCGGCTCGGAAGAACTCCGTGGCATCGGACACACTTTGCGGTAAATCAGCAAAAGCTCCTGGAGAACTCCGAATCCGGGTTAGTAAAAGATACTTCCTCTTCGCATATTTGCTTTGCATACTGAATGCCTTACCCGCCGCAATCTTCCTCGCCTCTTGGACCTCTTGGAGGGCGCCTAGGGCCTCGTTTCGGGCCGTCTCCACGCTCTGACGAGCCTTGGAGAGTTCGGCCTCTTTAGCCGACGCGTCATGCTCCAAGGTCTCGCACTTCTTCACCGCGTCGTGGAGCTCTTGTTGGACCTCGCTGACCCGGGCCTTGAGCTTCTTACGGGCAGCCTGCTCCTTGACGGCCTTCCCCTCGGCTTCGCCCAGGGCCTTTTTCAGGGCCTCGACCTCGGTCGTCGCTCCTATACATATCATGACACTTTGGTCAATATATATTTTGCTCCTTTCGAATATTTCCTGGGTTATCACATACCTTGATTCTCCTGGAGCTACCTCCTCACCTGGCCAAGCTCCTCCTCGGACTGCTCCAGCCTCCGCTTTAGATCGGAGACTTCGGCAGCACGTGAGGCCGCGGCCAGCAGCGACGCATGTATATTTATTCGAGACAAATTTAGTTAGTTTCCTGACATAAAAGGATTGATCCTCTGTCCGGCTTTTCTTTCCAAACACCGGACAGTGTCTCAGAGGCTACTTTCTATATGGGAATTTTCTCCTTTTGCGTCACTTACCTCAAAACCTGTCAGCAGGCTTCTGCAGGCTTCGGTTAGTCCGCTCTTAACAGACTGAGCCCTTTCAATCACCGTGCTCATAAGAACACGATGCTCATCCGCAATGGAAGCGCCTCGTAGCGCTTCCAGCAGAACATCTGGTGCCCCTGGTTGGACAGGGGTCACCGGGGGAATAGGCATGCCCCCTTCTTTCGAAGGAGGTTGCGTGCCGGATTCCCGAGCCGTATCGGTCTCTAGAATCAAGTCCGGTGGAGCGTCGAACTGAGTACGGCCCTCCTCCCAAGTCTCTCGGGGGATTGGCTCCCCCTGGTGTTCGGCGACGGGGACTTTGCCTTTGGGCGCCTCTTGAGCCTCTCCTCGGCCTGGGAAGGTCCATTGGGAGAGCGCCTCGTCGTCCCCTTTGGCCTTGGGAGAGTAAGCGGCTGGTGGTGTCTCGCTGGCCATCTCCTTTGGGTCCAACGAACCTCTTGATGAGGATCGCTGGGATCTGTCGTGGGCCGGACTGCCATGGCATAAGTAGCTATGTCAATACATTGAAATGGAGAGATTGGACATATGGGTGTGCGGGAATCATAGCACTTATGAAGCAACTTGAGGTTTGGTGCGGGGGTGTTGCTCCGGACTGCTGCTGACGTCCCATGCGGATTTGTCCGTGGAGGAGCCTTTCCCCTTCTTGGGTGTCCCCGCCTCTAGGCCCGTGGAGGCCGCGCTCTTATTCCTTCCACCATCAGGAGGAGGGTTTTTCTCCTCCTCCTCCTCCTTGCCGTCGTCCTCAGGGATGGAGGAACGGGTCTCTTCGTCTTCGGACCTTACGTCCGAAGTACCCTTACGACGGGGGCCACCTTTGGCCCCCTTGACCTTCTTCTTGGCCTTCTTCTCCGGCGCCTTATAGGGCGCCGGTACCAGCATCTTCGCCAATCGTGGGATGACTGGCTCTTCAGGCAGCGGAGCCAGACACTGGATCTGCATCGCCCTCTCCATCCAGTCCTGAAGAAGGAATGATGATAAAAGCTCAGACATCACCCTTGAAGCAGGCAAGTAAGGGGTGCGTTAAAAATAACATACCTCGCTGGCAGGGTGGTTAATGTTGTGCCCACGGTCTGAATCCGTGACTGGCGGTACCTCGTTGCCCTTGAAGAGCAATTTCCAGGCATCTTCGTGAGTGGTCTCGAAGAGCCTCTTCAGGGTATGGTGCTTCTTCGGATTGAACTTCCATAGCGGGAGGCTTCGGCTCTGACACGGGAGAATCCGGCGAACTAGCATCACCTGGATTACATCGACAAGTTTGACATTCTTGTCCACCATGCTCTGAACGCGCGTCTGCAGCGCTATCAGCTCGTCTGGTGAACACCAGTTTGGGCTCTTCCCGACCCAGGATGTGAGCTGCATTGGAGCACCGGGGTTGAATTCAGCAGCTGTGGCCCAGTTGGTGCCGCAGGGTTCCGTAATGTAGACCATTGTTTCTGCCATTCCTTGACAGTCTCCACGAAAGTGCCTTTCGGCCAGGAGACATTGGACAGCTTACTCACCATGGCTCCTCCGCACTCCGCATGCTGGCCATCCACCACCTTCGGCTTCACGTTGAAGACCTTGAGCCACAGCCCGAAGTGGGGTTGGATGCGGAGGAAGGCCTCACACACGACAATGAACGCCGAGATGTTGAGGAAGGAGTTTGGGGATAGATCATGGAAGTCTATCCAATAATAATACATCAGCCCGCGGACGAAAGGGTGGAGTGGAAACCCTAGCCCGCGGAGGAAATGAGGGATGAATACCACCCTCTCGTTGGGCTTCGACATGGGGACGACTTGCCCCCGAGCTGGAAGACGGTGGGCGATTTCCTTCGCCAAGTACCCAGCCGCCCGAAGCTCAGTAATGTCCTTCTCCTTGATGGAGGAGACCATCCATTTGCCTTGACCTCCGGATCCGGACATGGTCAGGTGCTTTTCAAAGATAGAGAAAGATGGGGACTTGGGCACTGGAGCTCAAGGATGGAAGGGGAGAGAAAGGAGAAGGCGTGAGTAGACAAGGGCGAATTCTTATCCCCTTATAAAGGCAGTGAATATCGAACGCCTTCCCACTCGCCTCAAAACTCGCCTATTCCCAAGGGTTGTGTAAACGGCACGGTTGGGTTACCCCTACCCGTATTCATGAGAATCCCGCAATAAGGGGACATGATCTCTGCTTCGACAAGACGTGCCAATAGCAACCGCGTCTCGAAACGTGGAACGACAGAACAAAACGGTCCAAAATTATGACCGGGCAGACGTGATGTCACGTTGTAGAAAGTTTTCAGCGGATTGGACCCGTGGAATATTGTATTCTCTCTACGGTTGTGTGTGGTGTGTGTTGCAGGTTCGGATACAATCATCACGTCCGGAGACTATCTTGGAGTTCTGTGACACCCAAAAAAAATTTAGTTTTGGTTTTATCAAAATCTTTACTTGATTTGAAGGAGGGTTTTTAAATTTTCTTCTAAAGGACTCTCCCTCTCAAAAACTTTCTTTTATGACAAGCGTTTTGTTTGGATTCACCCAAGACTAGATTTTTGGTCTTGGAGGTTTTTCCATCTCATGTTGACTCAACACCAAATGTTTTTCATTTGGGAAATTAAGCTTTTGAAAATCTTTTAAATAGCCCTATGGCATTTGGAGTGATCTTTTCCCCTTTTCAAAATCACCTCTTGCCATGACATGAGTGGAAATCCCCTCCCAAAAGCCTTTCCCCATCTTTGTGTCAAAATATACTTCAAATCCAGCAAGTTGAACCTCCCCATGAATTTTCTTCCATTTAATTCCTATCAAAAATATTTTCTGCCTTCTATTTTGATCCTTGGAAGTTTACAAAGGAACTACCATTTCTACTTTGAGTTTGGCCTCCAAACAAATTTCCTTGGCTAGTCCTTAGAGCCCTCAACCAAGATCCATGAAGATCCACTGGTCTCCTGTTCAAATTTTTCAAATGGTGCTTGCTGCAAGTTTGGAGCATATTTGTCAAATTTGATGAAATTCATTTGTTTTCTCCTCCTAAAAATCTGAGAAAATTCAGGCAGCCTCTGGATGCATTGAGAGGTCACCTCACCAAGTCCCAGCTCCAGAAAAAAATTTCTTCATGCCAAATCATTTCGTCGAGCACTTGAAGAGCACTGTTTCTGCCAAGTTCAGAAAGTTCAATTAACAGTTTCAGAGCCGCCGTCGTTTTCTTCAGAGACCTACCTCGATCTCGCCAGTAGCCGCGGTGGCGCCTTGCTCCCTGTTCCCTCCTTCTTATCCCTGCGCCACACGATCGCCTGGAGGCTTGCGGGCGTCGGCGACGAGCAGGAGGAGGTGCGCCACCCCGTGAGCGACGGCAGCAGCGGCCTTTGCGGCTGCCAGAGAGGCGCAGCGTTGGACGGCGCCGCCCAGCGCCGCCCAAGCCACTAGAGGCCACCGCATGACCATCCACTCACCCGTGCACGCTGCCGTCCGTCGTCGTGAACTGCTAGGCGCGGATCGCGCTCCCTGCCGCCGTCGTGCCCGTACTGCCGTTCCGTCGAGGACCGGCGTGTTACACCAAGCCCGACCGAGGTTTAGCGGAGGAATGGCAACAGTGACCCTCCCTGATGATGCCTAGCCTCCTAAATCCCCTGCCCAACCTCTGCCTCGCCGTAATTGCTCGCCGGAGCTATCCCGTTCACGGCCACCCCCTCGGATCGCCTATAAAAGGAGGCCCCGAGCTCGAACTCGAACCCGCACCACCTCTACACACTACCAGTACCACGCCAAGCCACTGGGCAGCCCCCGAGGGAGTCTTCTTCCCCAACTCCGGCCGCCTCGACCCGCTTCGGGACCCAGCTCGATTCACCCCCATGCGTGCACCTCTACCTCTCAGCTCATGCCAGTAGTCTCCTAGTGCATCCACTCTTCTGACCCGCGCATCAATTTGGAGTTTGCAGCACCCACCGGAGTACTCCACCATCGCCCGAACCACCGTCCGCCGGAGAAAGTGTCGTCGTCGACGTGGTGCTCTCCGACGGCCAAGTCCACCACCCACCGACACGGAAGAACACCCTGAACCTCTTGGTACCCTCCGATCTCTCTGCCTCGCCGTGGTTCAACGCCGGCGGCCACCGCAGCCTTCGGGCGCCGGCGAGCCCCGTTGGAGTTTTAAACCTGACGGGTGGGACCCCCCCGTCAGCCTCTCTTCTTTCCCCCCCTCGAACCGTTTTCTGATAGCGCCTTCGGGCAAAGTGCGTTTTCTCTTTGGGCTGGCGCATTTCATTCCGAACCGTTTTTTTGTTTTCTCAAACAAGTCCCTTGTTCTTTTCTGTTTCATCACAGATTAGTCCCTGGACTAAAACCCTTATATATTTTTAATAAAAGACGATTTTTGATTGATTCTTTTTCTGTCAGTCTTATATTTTTGTCTAGTTTTTTATAGTATTTATTTGGAAAAAATTTGGAACAATTTTTATGCACGCAACGATTTTCACGTTAGTATACGGTTTCGTTACACCGTAGGTTCCGGAGGAGGTGACGGAGCCACGAACTTCGCCGAGCTAGACTCCGACTTCTCCAAACCAGGCAAGCATGTTTGAACCTTTGATATGATAGGTGTTTTGCGTGTTTGCTTGAATGGTTTGTGCATGGCATATGAGCATCGGTGAGTATTTCGTTGCATGTAAGGCAACTAAACCGTGTATTCCGAAGTTACTGTGACCTTTGATGAGAGGTGGCCTGATCATGTGGTGACATGAGAGGTAGTAAGATGGTATTGTTGTAGCATGCCAGTCTTACGTCATCCAGTAAACTCCGACGTTAACGTGGACTGAGCCACGTTATCGTTCTTCCCCTTTCGTGCTGCCACATGTTTTCTGCAAAGAATACGGTTTAGTAAGTTGCTAACCTCTTTCCTTGTACACACCAAATAGAGGGGCCGGGATGAGGGTTCCATGGCCCTGGATTAAAGCCAGTCATCCGGTCAGGGGGCATGGGTGTTTCCGGTTGGGACCGAGAGGGGGGCACCCCTTAGAGCGCGCGGTATAAATTTGATCCCATGCTACGCGAGGTTGTAGCCTCCCCGTCTCAAGGTTTTTCTTGAACGTTGCCGAGGGTGATTCCTGGCATCGGAATGTTGAATGGGTGTGTACTGGTTAGATGTGTTTCTCCTAAAACACCGTAAACGGAACTAGTCCCTTGTGGCTACTGAAATCCGTTGGCTGTGGTTAATAGTACAAACTCTGCAGAGTCAAATCCTTCTGAGTCATCGTGTCCTTGGTCAAGGACCATGGCCAGCATATCTCCATCCATGTCAGTCCCTATGTCAGTCTCCATGGTATAATCCCCAGTGAACAAGCTTGAGTGGTAAACCCAGTTGAACGTTATTCCTGTGGATGGACTAACCCTGTTATTTATCTCGTATCTGAATATTCCCTTGAAATGATTTATATTCATGAGCTACTGAATTATTAAGCTATGATATAAGCCCTTTATGTGATGTCGCTCAGACGTCCGACTGTGGCACTCTTGTCTTTTATTTTCAATATAAGCCCTTTATGTGATGTCGCTCAGACGTCCGACTGTGGCACTTGTCTTTTATTTTCAATATAAGCCCTGTATGTGATGTCGCTCAAACGCCCGACTGTGGCATGCTCGTTATTTACTTTTGATATAAGCCCTTTACGTGATGTTGCTTAGACGTCCGACTGTGGCACTTTGTCATTTACTTTTGATATAAGCCCTTTACGTGATGTCGCTCAGACGTCCGACTGTGGCACGCACTGTCATTTATATTCTAATATAAGCCCTTTATGTGGTGTCGCCTTGACGCCCGACTGCGGCATTGTTATTTCATTCGTACCCTTCCGAGGAGTCATTCAGACACTCGTTTGGCCTTCAGTATTACGTTGGGATTTCGGGAGGACTACCGCCCGACTTCCTTTTATTTTCCCATGCATTGTTACCTCATTGTCTGAGTGCGCTCTATTAATCTGTTCATATGCATCATGTTTACATTTGTTATATCTTATGTCCGAACTGTCTTGCGAGTACTTTCATAGTACTCACCTGGCTTGTTGATTTGGCCAGATGTTGACGAAGGCGATCTCATGGATGAAGAGTTTGGTAGTGAGTCCGACGCCTAGAGGAGTCCCAGTCAGTCCCGTGCGATCCTGGATATTGGTCACTTGTATTATATACGCTTCCGCCACCCGCAATAAGTATCCTCGAGCCTCACTCCGACGCTCGATGAGTTGTTAGATTTCAGGGTCATGTCACCCACTTCACTGTGACATATGCACCACCGCTTCTATTTGTGAGTCAGTAGTTGTGCCACCATATCCGCCGTTATGTGTAATATCGGTGTGTTTGTAATAAATTGTTGAGCCATCTCCGCTCAGCCTTGTATTATATTTAGTACTCCTGGTTTTTCTTCTGTGATCAAGAAATTGTCTACCAGTGAGGAGGATTCTTCTCTACTGGTCCGTGAAAGGGATCAGTTTCTCAATAAATATTTTTGTTGGAAAACCGGTTGTGACAAGCTTGGTATCAGAGCCAGGCTGACTGTAGGAAGCCACTAGGTGCAATCGCTAATCGGTTATTAGCGTTTTTAGTGCTTTTTCAGCATTTTGCAAATGTAGCTATTTTCTGTTGGTCGTCATAAATTTATGATTTGACTACTCAGAATTTTTGCCTACTTTTGTAGATGGCTGGCAGCAACTGCGAGACTCGGGTGTTCACTAATGTGCCCAAGGGGTTTGTCAAACTCCTCGTCTCCATCACCAAGCTCGCGATCGGGCCAGCGACTCGTCCGGAGTTCACGCTTTACCAGCACAAGCTCAGCGACGATGTGTCTATGCACCAGGCCGTGGTGCAATTCAAGGGAGGATGTTCTGCATCACGCCATTTCCGTTTTGTGGGAAGGGCCATGCCTACGGAGAGGCATGCCATGCAGATGGTCGCCCGTGAGGCGATAGCTCGCCTTCGGGACATTCTTCCTTCGATGAAGACTCGTCGCTACCGCTACCTCCCTTGCCATGTGCCATATACTTGTCACTATGCATTCGCCTGCCATAGGGGAGAGCGAGATGAAGCTATCGAGATGCTTGTTGAGTATCTCAAAGCTCTGGAGGCAGCTTTCGACGACCTCGTGGACGGTCTTGTGGCTGCCCGTATGGACTTAGTTCGGGGATATTCTGCCAACAGGAGGGAGCTTCTCCAGATGGCACCGCCACTGACGTTCATCTCATCCTCAGCATCCTATTCACCTGTCGTTTTGACCACTGCTCGCCGTCTGCCTACCACTGAGGAGTGCGACCAGGTCATTGCCCCCACTCCAGTCAGAGCTGCACCGCCTGCCGCACCCACACTACCGCCTGTCGCCCCCGCGCCATCTCCCCAGCGCAGTGCTACGCGCCTGGAGCCTATTAGGGAGGAGGTGGAGGTTGAGTCACCTGCACCGCTGGGTCTTACCCTCGGCAAGGGGAAGAACATCTTCACCATCTCCGATTGAGTGCGCCTAGTAGCCGCGCGATGTGTCTGCATGTATGTAGTGTTTTATATGTACTTAGATTTGTAGTAGTTGTGTGCGCTTCATTCCGGAGGAGTGTGCTAGTCTAAATAACATGTCAGGATTGTGTACGCGCATCCTGAGTGATGTATCGTATGTTTGCGTATCACGTGTATGATATGTGCTAAACAGTCCTCCTCCGTGCGCAGTCAAATATTTTTCTTGGAAAATCTTGAGGTCTTTTGAATTTTTGTCCTTGCAAGATTTTCCTTGTGCCACATAGTTCTTCTCATGGTTTTTGCAAAATAATACCCCAGAGTGGAAAATGTCTCGTCCATGGACCCGTTCCATGCCAAATCCACTCGAAGAAGTTTATGGGACACAGACAAGCAACAACTTCACACAGGGACAGTCTAGTCAACAGGACAGCGAGGCAGCCTTATCTCAAGTATGCCGCCTCTTCGAACAAAGCCAACAGCAACACCAAGAGATGATGAACCACGTCATCAATATGGGAAACCACCGTGAGCCATACCAACCGCACTCCAAGCTGTCTGAACTACAGAAGACTCGCCCTCCAACATTTGCTCACACTGATAGGCCGCTTGAAGCCGATGATTGGCTTCAAGACATCGAGAGAAAGTTGATTATTTCTCAATGTTCAGATCTTGAGAAGGTGCTTTATGCACCACACTACCTCACTGGAGCAGCTGCAGCATGGTGGGAAAACTTCCTACACATGCATCCCAGTGAACATAACATCACCTGGGAAGAGTTTAAGGAAGGCTTTCGTGGGGCACAGATCCCCAGGAGCATCATAAAAATCAAGAAAAGAGAATTTGATGACCTCAAGCAGAGAGGCATGACCGTGACGGAATACAACAGTCAGTTTACCCAGCTATCTCGTTATGCCTACGATGAGCATATGACTGAGAACAAAAGGATGGAAAAAAAATTGGACGGCCTGGCGCCAGCACTAAAATGCCAACTGGTCGTACACACTTTCCCAGATTTCAAAACTCTGGTTGACAAGGCCATTACTTTGGAGAATGAGCACCGTAGTCTGGAGGATATCCGTAAGCGGAAAAGGGACAAGACGACTCTTGCTCGCAACAATCGAAGCAAGACTGATGTTCAGTGGAACGAAGCAAGAAAATCCACAACTACTGCTCTAAGGCCAACCAGACAGTTTCATTCAAGGGACAAGGACTTTACATACCGTCCAGGGGTCACTTGCTATGCTTGTGGTGAAGAAGGGCACTATGCCAAACAGTGGCCAAAACCAAGGAACGCGGCCCCCAAGCCGAACAATGGTGGGAATAATCCAGCCCCCAAGCCGAACAATGGTGGGAATAATCCAGCCCCCAAGCGCAACAATTTTAATCCCAACAACAATCACAGGAAGGGTCACCTGAACCATGTGACCAAGGAAGAAGCACAGAATGCTCCAGACATCGTACTCGGTACGTTCCCTGTCAACACAGTACGTGCCACGGTTTTGTTTGATTCTGGAGCTTCCCACTCGTTCATTTCGAAGAGTTTTGTCTTGCAACATGGTTTTCCGATTCTTCCTTTGGAAAAATCTATGATTATCAAGTCCCCCGGGAATAAGCAGATCACTCAGAGTTACTGCCAAGGTATAGAGCTCCTTCATAGTCTTGGGCAACCACACGTTCATCTTAGAACGAATCCGGCAGTTGCGCACATTGGACTGGAAGGCGACTATCATGGCTGCCCGATGGATATTTGGGATATTTCTATGAACTTTGCTGAATCTCTGTAAATACTTACAGAGGGTTCCTCCTTCCTTCTGTTGAAGAAGCTGCAGGTCGTTGGGTTGGCCCGGCTCTTGGTGGCCACCGGTGAAGGCACCGATGAACTCGTGGCACAGGCCTGCCCACAATACAATGGAGTTCTCTGGTAGGTGCATCAGGCAAGACCTCACATTGGACTTGGGAGCCAAAGGGAAGTAGTTGGCAAACACCTTCTCATCTCTTCCCCCAGCAGCCTGAACAGCGATGGTGTAGATGCTCAGGAACTCCGCCGGGTTCAGCCTCCCATCATACTTCTTAGGTATCTCTGGCTTGAACGTGCGAACCAATGGCCAACGGACTTGCCGTAGCCCTCAAGTAAAGGCAGGGCAGCCAACCTCGAAACGTAGGCACTCACCAATACCGAGTGCGGGATCGTCGACGTCGGGGCCATCGCACCCATCGGTCCAGTGGAGGTCGTCGCGCCGTTGCTCGACAACGACGCGCGTGTCTCCTCTCCGCCTATCCTCCGGGGCTCGCCGTTGTCCTGGACGCGCTCGAGGGTCACAAGAGGCCATCGAGACGTCGGCCTTGATTCTGTTGTGCTCGCGCGGGCTGCCGTGGCGGGGACTGCACCGTGGGGATGGGCCCCTCCGTACGGTCAGTAGCACGAGCCGTTGCTTTCGCCTGGGGAGGCCGTGGCGGGCCAGCTCATCGTGAGCCCCCAGCTTTGGCGAAACCGAGTAGACTCTGGATGGTGGCACACCATTCGTCAATCTGCTCGGCCGCTGGCGGAAACCTCAGTAGCAGCTGAGCCCGTGCCATGGCCTCCGAGGCTGTACTTGGCATGGGTGATGATGAAGTCGATCGCACCGTCGCTCGGCTCCTGATGGTGCCAGCGGCGGCAGCACTGCGCCCCCGCTGCTGCGGGGCGACCACCTGGATGGAAGGGTGGTGCGGTGAAGGCGCTCGAGGGCCGGTGGCTCCGTCGGGCGCAGCGGCTTGGTCGACCCGTCCCGGGGGAGGTGCACGCGCCGTTGTTGCGGATGTGCCCGTCTGAGCGTCGTTGCTGCGGCTGTGCCCGCCGGTGGGAGAATGGGGCACAGATTGCGTAGCCCTTTCACCCGGACCTTGTGGAGCGTGGCCGTCGGGGCGTTGCTGAAGCTGCTCTCCTTCGATGTCTCCTGCTCCTGCGTCGGCCGTGGGGGAAGTGGTGACGGTGCCGCCCACTCCGACCACATCTCCAGCAGCGTCCGCGTCCTCGAGTGTCTCCGCACCCCCCGTAGTGTTAGAGGCCGCGGGTGGCGGAGCCTTCGAGGTGGATGGATGAGACGAAGAACCGGTTTTCTTCTTGGGCGCCATGGTTGATGGCGTCGTCAAAGATGAATATGGTGATGAAGGTGACGCGCTGCACACGTCATCAGGTTCGCGCAAGTGATCCCCCTACCTGGCGTGCCAAAGATGTCGCGGGAAACCATGGCCACCTATGGGACCAGGAGGCCCCTTGCTGGTTCGGCAGGGGGGCATTGTGTTGCACAAAGAGCAGACGAGCGTGTGGCAGCACGGCAGAGATCACGCAGGCATTTTTACCCAGGTTCGGGCCGCGGAGAGGCATAAAACCCTACTCCTGCTTTGGTGGATTGATGGTGGAAAGGTGGTGGTGGAGCGTAGTACACTTGCCCGGCAAGGGTTGCCTCAGGGCGGCAGTGGCTACGCGTGTATGGGGATGTGAGTTATGCAATCTTATAACCCTTTCTATCGTTGCCATGGGCCTCCTTTTATAGATCAAGGGGTTACCACAATGGCAAAGTAGTCATTATGCACTGATAAGATAGCAAACAGTGCTATCATACCTAACTCTGTGGGCTTGTCAGGGCGCATTAAATGCACCGCTCAACGTCACATCGTTGGTTGCCCGGCAAGGCTTGCCGAGCTGTCTTGCCAGCTCCACGCATGCTCGCTTGACACATCGCAGGACGGGTGTCACCTGCAGGTATTTCCTATAGGGAGAGGCTACCATGTGGTGAATGGCTACCACTTAGTCACTTCGCGGCTTGACACCGCACTGATTGATGACGTGAGTTATGGCGGAGTGATTGGTGAGGCGGTTTCGCCTCCGTGTGTCCCGGCAGGCCCTGCTGGGACGTCTTGGCCGTCTTCTTCCGGGGATGGCCTCGCCCTTTGCCGGGCTCGCTTACCCGGCAAAGGAGGCCCTTCTCCTAATGGTATCTTGCTTCTCTGGCTTGGTCTTGGTCCCTCTGATCTGCATGTTGGTTCTGTGGAGATCTTGGTTCCTTGTATCCTGACTTGGGTTGGTGCTTCAATCTCGTCCCCGTGCCTATGCACAGTCTGGGCAATAGACCCAGGGTTTGTTGCACCGACAATCAGTTGAGCGTAAGTTTTTGCTTCTTCACATGAGTTGTGCTATTCATGGAATGTCATTTTATTTTTTTTCTTGCTTTTTAAATAAAATACTTAAATCTGAAAGTTTTTAAGTAAGAGAGAGTCAACAATTAGCTACATATTTACTTAACTACTCGCTTGATCTTCACTTATATCTTTTTGGAGTAGCTTGTCATTTACTCTTGTGCTTCACTTATATCCTATGAGTAAATTGTTGAATGAATTGAATATCATGAAGTTAAAATTATATCATGCCTAGTGGTAGCTTCACATTGAGTTTAGAAAGTGAACTCTTTGGAAGCTTGACAATCACAATATTGGTCATACAAGCAATTCATGAATTATTACTATAAGGAAGAGAACTTTCACATGCAAATATATTATCTTGGACATCTTCTATGATTGTGAATACACATTAATTATTTTCAAACATGAGAAAATTAGTTGAAGTTGGACAAGGAAGACAATGCAATGAGGTTTGTTTGTGTATATTTGCATAGAAGTTATATTGTTTTGGATCCTCCAACATGTGGTGTTTGCCTAGGATCTTTTGCTAGCAAAAAAATCGTACTAAGTAGAGATACTACTTGTGCATCCAAAAACCCTTAAACCCAGTTTCTTGCCATGAGTGTTGATGACCCACAAGTATAGGGGATCTATCGGAGTCCTTTCGATAAGTAAGAGTGTCGAACCCAACGAGGAGCAGAAAGAAATGACAAGCGGTTTTCAGCAAGATATTCTCTGCAAGCATTGAAATTATCGGTAACAAATAGTTATGTGATAAGATAATTCGTAATGGGTAACAATTAACAAAAGTAACTAAGGTGGAGGAAGGTGGCGCAATCCTTTTTATAGCAAAGGACAAGACTGGACGAACTCTTATATAAAGCAAAGCGCTCCCGAGGACACATGGGAATTGTTATCAAGCTAGTTTTCATCATGCTCATGTGATTCGCGTTCATTACTTTGAAAATTTGTTATGTGGGTGGACCGGTGCTTGGGTGCTGCCCTTCCTTGGACAAGCCTCCCACTTATGATTAACCCCTCTTGCAAGCATCCGCAACTACGAAAGAAGAATTAAGATGAATCTAACCATAGCATGAAACATATGGATCCAAATCAGCCCCTTACAAAGCAACGCATAAACTAGGGTTTAAGCTTCTGTCACTCTAGCAACTGTAACACCCCAAAAATTCAACCATGATTTTATTAAGTAATATTTGGCCAGAAATAAATTTTTGAATTATACTAGGTCATTTATTAATTTCAGAGCCTTTTCAATTTTGTTTTACAAACTTCTTCCCTCCATAGAAGATTATTTTTGTGAAATGTTGTGGTCTTTGGTTATTTTGTAAATCATTTCATTTATGTCATAAATAACAGTAGGAAATGTTTTCATAATAAAAGTTGCCACAAATAGTTCTTCTAAAGGCCTTTTCAATACTTAAAATGCCTTTGTTGCACTAGAATGATTTTAAATAATTGTTTTAAAATCCCACAAAAATTATGAGAGGTCAGGTGATGCCTATAAATCACTTTTGAGCAAAAACCTAGCTATGTCTTTTGAAATTTTTTGGTGAAACATCCTCTTTTCAATTCTGGCCCATTCTTGAGTTATAACTGGAACCCCAGTTTTCCTAGCTCCTTTAATTCTGAAACTTTTCCATCTTGTAGTCCTTCCAACCAAAACCTTAACCCCAGGAGATCAGCTCTATTTGCATCTTTTAAGTCCACCAAACATGCCACTGAAGTTTCTGTCCAGAACTGAATTCTGGTAAAACTTGCACTAGCAAGTTTCTCATCTTGCCAAAATAACTCCACCACTATCTCTATCATCTAAAGAGACCCCATCATGCCAAGTATCAAATCCATCAAAGTCCTCTAGCTTGCTCTAGCATTCCGTCGAGCACCTGGTCATGACAGAAAATTTGCAACTCTCTAACCCACACTGGACACTTGGTCATTTGGACAAACCAACATGTCCATCACCCTTGCCACACCGGGAATCATCATCCTGTCAAAAATCAACTCCATTAGAGCACTGTAGGCCACCGAGACATTTCGTCGAGCACGCTACGTGCACGTCCAGAGCGTGTCCAGAGCGTGCGTTTGGCATGCGTCGGCACCGGGCTCGTGTCGCCGGTCTGCTGCTTCCCCCTCTCATCCTGATCTTCCTTTGGATCAGCACGACCACCCAGGAGCTCGCCGACACCCTCGCTTGGACCCTAGCACCGTCCATCGCCGTCCACGACGACCAGGACCGCCAACCGACGAGTCCCGCACGGCCACGTCTCTGCCCACGACGCGTGTCTCACCCCGAGCCACCCAGCACCCCCCAGGAGTAACTGCAGCGGCCACCGCCCTCGCCTACCTCCACCGGCCACGCCTACCGCCGTAATGATCGCCGCCGCCGTGCTTATCCTCTGGACACCGCGGGAACCGGCCTTGAAGGGCTATAAAAGCCACCCCAGGCCCTCGAACAGCATCCTCTCACTCTCCCTCTCCCTCACTAATCCTCCCGTAGCAGCAGCACGACCAGAGAAGGTCGTCTTCCCCAACTCCGGCAACCATGGCAGCCGCCTCTGTCTCGATCATTCCGACGCCACCAGGGCCTCCCCCTCTCCACTCTATTCACCAGAAGCTCTCCCTTTATCTCTCTGATCAATCCCCGCACTCGATTTTGCCCGGGAGCCACCAGAGGCGATACGCCCAATTCGTCTCCACCAGAGCTCCTCGGGTGAGCTCGCCGCCGGCGACTCCGTCCACCCCAGGGACCACGGCGACCACCGGAGGGACTGCCTCGACCTCCTGAGCTCTTAGGTGGCCTCTGTTTTCCGAACGGTGCTTCCATTCGCTGCCGCCGATCGCCGGAGCTCCACCTCTGTTCGGCCGGAGAAGGAGGCGTGCATGTGGACCGGTCAAACCAGACCAGTGGGCCAGGTGGGCCCACTGTCAGCAACCAAAGCCGCCCCAACGTGTCCGTACGTGGAGACAGGTTCCGCCGAAATATCTTTCCCGCGGGGCAGGCCTATTCCCTAGAATACGCGTTCGACGTCATCAGCCCTCCCGCGCGGCCGAACGGCTGGGCTCGGCCTAGTTGCGCGCCAGACGGCTAAGTCTCGCCCAGTGTGCACTTCTGCCCTTCTCTTTTTCTTTTCCAGCAGATCTCAAATAATTCCACAGCAGCTATTTCACATCCAAATTTGATTATTCAAATTTCTACCTACTCCTAAAATCATGATCTATTTATCCAGATAGGGTGAATTTTTTTCCTAGGCCTGGTTTTTGCTGGATCTATTAAATAGTCCATTTCCTTGATTATTCCAGCTT
This sequence comes from Triticum aestivum, assembly GCF_018294505.1. Classification (NCBI taxonomy): domain Eukaryota; kingdom Viridiplantae; phylum Streptophyta; class Magnoliopsida; order Poales; family Poaceae; genus Triticum; species Triticum aestivum. Next base: position 146,577,875 of record NC_057802.1, read on the forward strand.
AGTAATGTTGGGGAACGTAGCACAAATTCAAAATTTTCTATGCATCACCAAGATCAATCTATGGAGTAATCTAGCAACGAGGGGAAGGGGAGTGCATCTACATACCATTGTAGATCGCGATGCGGAAGCGTTGCAAGAACGCGGATGAAGGAGTCATACTCGTAGCGATTCAGATCGCGGTTGATTCCGATCTAAGCGCCGAACCACGGCGCCTCCGCGTTCAACACACGTGCAGCCCAGTGATGTCTCCCACGGCTTGATCCAGCAAGGAGAGAGGGAGAGGTTGGGGAAGACTCTGTCCAGCAGCAGCACGACGGCGTGGTGGTGGTGGAGGAGCGTGGCAATCCCGCAGGGCTTCTCCAAGCACCGCGGGAGAGGAGGAGGACATGGAAGAGGGGAAGGGCTGCGCCAGAACTTGGGTTGCTGCTGCCCTCCCACCCCCCACATATATATAGGGGCAAGGGAGAGGGGGGCCGGCCCCCTCAGATCCAATCTGAGGAGGGGGCGGCGGCCAGGGGGGTTGCCTTGCCCCCCAAGGCAAGGGGGGCGCCTCCCCTTAGGGTTTCCCCAAACCCCCAGACGCATGGGCCCTGAGAGGGAAGGCGCCCAGCCCACTAAAGGGCTGGTCCCTCTCCACATACAGCCCATAGGGCCCTCCGGGGCTGGTGGCCCCTCCCGGTGGACCCCCGGAACCCTCCGGTGGTCCCGGTACATTACCGGTGACGCCCGAAACTCTTCCGGAGGCCAAAACGGGACTTCCCATATATAAATCTTTACCTCCGGACCATTCCGGAACTCCTCGTGACGTCCGGGATCTCATCCAGGACTCCGAACAACATTCGGTAACCACCTATATCTATTCCCTATAACCCTAGCGTCATCGAACCCTAAGTGTGTAGAACCTACGGGTTCGGGAACCATGCAGACATGACCGAGACGTTCTCCGGCCAATAACCAACAGCGGGATCTGGATACCCATGTTGGCTTCCACATGTTCCACGATGATCTCATCGGATGAACCACGATGTCGGGGATTCAATCAATCCCATATACAATTCCCTTTGTCTATCGGTATGTTACTTGCCCGAGATTCGATCATCGGTATCCCGATACCTTGTTCAATCTCGTTACCGGCAAGTCTCTTTACTCGTTCCGTAACACATCATCCCGTGATCAACTCCTTGGTCACATTGTGCACATTATGATGATGTCCTACCGAGTGGGCCCAGAGATACCTCTCCGTTTACACGGAGTGACAAATCCCAGTCTCGATTCGTGCCAACCCAACATACACTTTCGGAGATACCTGTAGTGCACCTTTATAGCCACCCAGTTACGTTGTGACGTTTGGTACACCCAAAGCATTCCTACGGTATCCGGGAGTTGCACAATCTCATGGTCTAAGGAAATGATACTTGACACTAGAAAAGCTTTAGCAAACAAACTACACGATCTTGTGCTAAGCTTAGGATTGGGTCTTGTCCATCACATCATTCTCCTAATGATGTGATCCCGTTATCAACGACATCCAATGTCCATGGTCAGGAAACCGTAACCATCTATTGATCAACGAGCTAGTCAACTAGAGGCTTACTAGGGACATGGTGTTGTCTATGTATCCACACATGTATCTGAGTTTCCTATCAATACAATTCTAGCATGGATAATAAACGATTATCACGAACAAGGAAATATAATAATAACCAAATTATTATTGCCTCTAGGGCATATTTCCAACAGTCTCCCACTTGCACTAGAGTCAATAATCTAGTTCACATCACCATGTGATTAACACTCACAGGTCACATCACCATGTGACCAACATCCAAAGAGTTTACTAGAGTCAACAATCTAGTTCACATCACTATGTGATTAACACTCAATGAGTTCTGGTTTGATCATGTTATGCTTGTGAGAGAGGTTATTAGTCAACGGGTCTGAACCTTTCAGATCCATGTGTGCTTTACGAATATCTATGTCATCTTATGGATGCTACCACGCGCTACTTGGAGCCATTTCAAATAACTACTCTACTATACGAATCCGGTTTACTACTCAGAGTCATCCGGATTAGTGTCAAAGTTCGCATCGACGTAACCCTTTACGACGAACTCCTTTCCACCTCCATAATCGAGAAAATTCCTTAGTCAACTAGATACTAAGGATAAGTTCGACCGCTGTCATGTGATTCATTCCCGGATCACTATTGTACCCCTTGACCAACTCATGGCAAGGCACACTTCATGTGCGGTACACAGCATAGCATACTGTAGAGCCTACGTCTAAAGCATAGGGGACGACCTTCGTCCTTTCTCTCTCTTCTGCTGTGGTCAGGTCTTGAGTCTTACTCAATACTCACACCTTGTAACACAGCCAAGAACTCCTTCTTTGCTGATCTATTTTGAACTCTTTCAAAAACATGTCAAGGTGTGCGTTCTTTGAAAGTATCATCAGGCGTCTTGATCTATCTCTATAGATCTTGATGCCCAATATGTAAGCAGCTTTATCCAGGTCTTCCTTTGAAAAACTCCTTTCAAACAACCCTTTATGCTTTCCAGAAATTTTACATCATTTCGGATCAACAATATGTCATTCACATATACTTATCAGAAATGTTGTAGCGCTCCCACTCACTTTATTGGAAATACAAGTTTCTCATAAAATTTGTATAAACCCAAAATCTTTGATCATCTCATCAAAGCGTACATTCCAACTCCGAGATGCTTACTCTAGTCCTTAGAAGGATTGCTGGAGCTTTGCATACTTGTTAGCATTTTCAGGATTGACAAAAACCTTCTGGTTGTTCACATACAACCTTTCCTTACGAACACTGGTAAGGAAACTTGTTTTGATATCCTATCTGCAAGATTTCATAAATAATGCAGTAACTGCTAACACAATTCCAACAGACTCTTAGCATCGCCACGAGTGAGAAAGTCTCATCGTAGTCAACTCCTTGAACTTGTCGGAAAACATCTTAACGACAAGCCGAGCTTTCTTAATGGTGACACTTACCATCATTGTCTGTCTTCCTTTTAAAATCCATCTGCACCCAACAGCCTTACGACCATCAAGTATTTCTTCCAAAGTGTACACTTTGCTTTTATACATGGATCCTCTCTCGGATTTCATGGCCTCGAGCCATTCGTCGGAATCCGGACCCACCATCGCTTCTCCATAGCCCGTCGGTTCATTGTTGTCTAGCAACATGACTTCCAAGACAGGATTACGTACCACTCTGAAGTAGTACGCATCCTTATCGACCTACGAGGTTTGGTAGTGACTTGATCCGAAGTTTCATGATCACTATCATAAGCTTCCACTTCAATTGGTGTAGGTGCCACAGGAACAACTTCCTGTGCCCTGCTACACACTAGTTGAAGTTATGGTTCAATAACCTCATCAAGTCTCCACCATCCTCCCACTCAATTCTTTCGAGAGAAACTTTTCCTCGAGAAAGGACTCGTTTCTATAAGCAATTACTTTTGCTTCCAGATCTGAAATAGGAGGTATACCCAACTGTTTTGGGTATTCTATGAAGATGCATTTATCCGCTTTGGGTTCGAGCTTATCAGCCTGAAACTTTTTCACATAAGCGTCGCAGCCCCAAACTTTTAAGAAAAGACAACTTAGGTTTCTCTAAACGGTGTCGTCTCAACGGAATTGCGTGGTGCCCTATTTAAAGTGAATGCGGTTGTCTCTAATGCCTAACCCATAAACGATAGTGGTAATTCGATATGAGACATCATGGTATGCACCATATCCAATAGGGTGCAGTTATGATGTTCGGACACACCATCACACTGTGGTGTTCTAGGCGGTATTAATTGTGAAACACTTTCCACAATGTCTTAATTGTGTGCCCAACTCGTAACTCAGATACTCATCTCTATGATCATATCACAGACATTTTATCCTCTTGTCACGACAATCTTGAACTTCACTCTGAAATTACTTGAACCTTTCAATAATTCAGACTTGTGTTTCATCAAGTAAATATTCTCAGCATCTACTCAAATCATCTGTGAAGTAAGAACATATCGATATCCACTGCGTGCCTCAGCACTCATTGGACTGCACACATCAAAATGTATTACTTCCAACAAGTTGCTTTCTTGTTCCATCTTACTAAAAAACGAGGCCTTTCAGTCATCTTGCCCATGTGGTATGATTTGCATGTCTCAAGTGATTCAAAATCAAGTGAGTCCAAACGATCCATCTGCATGGAGTTTCTTCATGCATATATACCAATAGACATGGTTCGCATGTCTCAATCTTTTCAAAACGAGTGAGTCCAAAGATCCATCTACATGGAGCTTCTTCATGCGTTCTATACCAATATGACTCAAATGGCAGTGCCACAAGTATGTGGTACTATCATTACTATTTTATATCTTTTGGCACGAACATGTGTATCACTGCGATCGAGATTCATTTTAGGTGCAAGACCATTGATGGTATTATTCAAATAAACAGAGTAACCATTATTCTCCTTAAATGAATAACCGTATTGCGATAAACATAATCCAATCATGTTTATGCTCAACGCAAACACCAAATAACAATTATTTAGGTTTAACACCAATCTCGATGGTAGAGGGAGCATGCGATGATTGATCACATCAACCTTGGAAACACTTCCAACACATATCGTCATCTCACCTTTAGCTAGTCTCCATTTATTCCGCAGCTTTTATTTCGAGTTACTAACACTTAGCAACCGAACCTGTATCTAATACCCTGGTGCTGCTAGGAGTACTAGTAAAGTACACATTCATATAATGTATATCCAATATACTTCTGTCGACCTCGCCTGCCTTCTCATCTACCAAGTATCTAGGGTAGCTCTGCTTCAGTGACCGTTCCCCTCATTACAGAAGCACTTAGTCTCGGGTTTGGGTTCAACCTTGGGATTCTTCAATAGAACAGCAAATGGTTTGCTGTTTCATGAAGTATCCCTTTTACCCTTGCCCTTCTAGAAACTAGTGGTTTTACTAACCGTCAACAATTGATGCTCCTACTTGATTTCTACTTTCGCGGTGTCAAACATCGCGAGTTGCTCAAGGATCATCATGTCTATCCCTGATATGTTATAGTTCATCACGAAGCTCTAATAGCTTGGTGGCAGTGACTATGGAGAACCATCACTATCTCATCTGGAAGATTAACTCCCACTCGATTCAAGTGATTTTAGTACTCAGACAATCTGAGCACATGCTCAACGATTGAGCTTTTCTCCCTTAGTTTGCAGGCTTAAGAAACTTGTCAGAGGTCTCATACCTCTTGACGTGGGCATTAGTCTCAAATCCCAATTTCAGTCTTTGGAACATCTCATATGTTCTGCGACGTTTCAAAACCGTCTTGTCGCCCCAATTTTAAACCGTTAGCATCACACACTGAACTATCACGTAGTCATCAAAACGTGTATGTCAGATGTTTCGTAACATCTACAGACGACGCTGAGGTTCAGCACACCGAGCGGTGCATTAAGGACATAAGCCTTCTGTGCAGCAATGAGGACAATCCTCAGTTTACGGACCCAGTCCGCATAATTGCTACTATCAACTTTCAACTAAATTTTCTCTAGGAACATATCTTAAACAGTAGAACTAAAGCATAAGCTATGAGATAATTTGCAAAGACCTTTGACTATGTTTATGATAATTAAGTTCATCTGATTATTTAATGAACTCCCACTCAGATAGACATCCCTCTAGTCATCTAGGTGATACATGATCTGAGTCAAACTAGGCCGTGTCCGATCATCACGTGAGACGGACTAGTCATCATCGGTGAACATCTCCATGTTGATCGCATCTACTATACGACTCATGTTCGACCTTTCGATCTCTTGTGTTCCGAGGCCATGTCTATACATGCTAGGCTCGTCAAGTCAACCTAAGTGTTTCGCATGTGTTCCGAGGCCATGTCTGTACATGCTAGGCTCGTCAACACCCGTTGTATGCGAACGTTAGAATCTATCACACCCGATCATCACGTGGTGCTTCGAAACAACGAACCTTCGCAACAGTGCACAGTTAGGGGGAACACGTCTCTTGAAATTTTAGTGAGGGATCATCTTATTTATGCTACCATCGTTCTAAGCAAATAAGATGTAAACATGACAAACATCACATGCAAATCATAAAGTGACGTGATATGGCCCATATCATCCTGCGCCTTTGATCTCCATCTTCGAGGCGCGGCATGATCACCTTCGTCACCGGCATGACACCATGATCTCCATCATCGTGTCTTCATGAAGTTGTCTCGCCAACTATTACTTCTACTACTACGGCTAACGGTTAGCAATAAAGTAAAGTAATTACATGGCGTTTTCATTGACACGTAGGTCATACAATAAATTAAGACAACTCCTATGGCTCCTGCCGGTTGTCATACTCATCGACATGCAAGTTGTGATTCCTATTACAAGAACATGATCAATCTCATACATCACATATATCATTCATCACATCCTTTTGGCCATATCACATCACATAGCATACCCTGCAAAAACAAGTTAGACGTCCTCTAATTGTTGTTGCATGTTTTACGTGGCTGCTATGGGTTTCTAGCAAGAACGTTTCTTACCTACGCAAAAGCCACAACGTGATATGACAATTTCTATTTACCCTTCATAAGGACCCTTTTCATCGAATCCGATCCGACTAAAGTGGGAGAGACAGACACCCGCTAGCCACCTTATGCAACTAGTGCATGTCAGTCGGTGGAACCTGTCTCACGTAAGAGTACGTGTAAGGTCGGTCCGGGCCGCTTCATCCCATGATGCCGCTGAATCAAGATAAGACTAGTAACGGCAAGTAAATTGACAAAATCGACGCCCACAACTACTTTGTGTTCTACTCGTGCATAGAAACTACGCATAGACCTAGCTCATGATGCCACTGTTGGGGAACGTAGCAGAAATTCAAAATTTTCTACGCATCACCAAGATCAAACTATGGAGTAATCTAGCAACGAGGGGAAGGGGAGTGCATCTACATACCATTGTAGATCGCGATGCGGAAGCGTTGCAAGAACGCGGATGAAGGAGTCGTACTCATAGTGATTCAGATCGCGGTTGATTCCAATCTAAGCGCCGAACCACGGCGCCTCCGCGTTCAACACACGTGCAGCCCAGTGACGTCTCCCACGCCTTGATCCAGCAAGGAGAGAGGGAGAGGTTGGGGAAGACTCCGTCCAGCAGCAGCACGACGGCGTGGTGGTGGTGGAGGAGCGTGGCAATCCCGCAGGGCTTCGCCAAGCACCGCGGGAGAGGAGGAGGACATGGAAGAGGGGAAGGGCTGCGCCAGAACTTGGGTTGCTGCTGCCCTCCCACCCCCCACATATATATAGGGGCAAGGGAGAGGGGGGCCGGCCCCCTCAGATCCAATCTGAGGAGGGGGCAGCGGCCAGGGGGGTTGCCTTGCCCCCCAAGGCAAGGGGGGGCCTCCCCTTAGGGTTTCCCCAAACCCCCAGGCGCATGGGCCCTGGGAGGGAAGGCGCCCAGCCCACTAAGGGGATGTTCCCTCTCCACATACAGCCCATAGGGCCCTCCGGGGCTGGTGGCCCCTCCCGGTGGACCCCCGGAACCCTCCGGTGGTCCCGGTACATTACCGGTGACGCACGAAACTCTTCCGGTGGCCAAAACGGGACTTCCCATATATAAATCTTTACCTCCGGACCATTCCGGAACTCCTAGTGATGTCCGGGATCTCATCCGGGACTCCGAACAACATTCAGTAACCACGTATATCTGTTCCCTATAACCCTAGCGTCATCGAACCTTAAGTGTGTAGACGCTACGGGTTCGGGAACCATGCAGACATGACCGAGACGTTCTCCGGCCAATAACCAACAGCGGGATCTGGATACCCATGTTGGCTCCCACATGTTCCACGATGATCTCATTGGATGAACCACGATGTCGGGGATTCAATCAATCCCGTATACAATTCCCTTTGCCTATCGGTATGTTACTTGCCCGAGATTCGATCGTCGGTATCCCGATACCTTGTTCAATCTTGTTACCGGCAAGTCTCTTTACTCGTTCCGTAACACATCATTCTGTGATCAACTCCTTGGTCACATTGTGCACATTATGATGATGTCCTACCGAGTGGGCCCAGAGATACCTCTCCGTTTACACGGAGTGACAAATCCCAGTCTCGATTCATGCCAACCCAACAGACACTTTCGGAGATACCTGTAGTGCACCTTTATAGCCACCCAGTTACGTTGTGACGTTTGGTACACCCAAAGCATTCCTACGGTATCCGGGAGTTGCACAATCTCATGGTCTAAGGAAATGATACTTGACATTAGAAAAGCTTTAGCAAACGAACTATACGATCTTGTGCTAGGCTTAGGATTGGGTCTTGTCCATCACATCATTCTCCTAATGATGTGATCCCGTTATCAACGACATCCAATGTCCATGGTCAGGAAACCGTAACCATCTATTGATCAACGAGCTAGTCAACTAGAGGCTTACTAGGGACATGGTGTTGTCTATGTATCCACACATGTATCTGAGTTTCCTATCAATACAATTCTAGCATGAATAATAAAAGATTATCATGAACAAGGAAATATAATAATAACCAATTTATTATTGCCTCTAGGGCATATTTCCAACAAGTAAATCCATAGGAAAATCATATGAACTCCAAATGACTTGATTCTTTTTCTGTTATGTCTCAAATTTCATCAAGTTTATTTTAGTATTTATTTCAGAAATTTCTAGAAAACTTTTTAGCACTGTTTTGGAATTATGTGGTAATTAAAATATTTTGAAAATAGGAAATGGAGGGGAGATATGATTTTCAAAGTTTTGGAGTGCACCCAATCTTTCTGCATGCTCAAAGCAAGCATCTTGAACACATGATATGGTGAATGCATAGTTGTTTGTGTGCAAGTAGAATTGAATTATGAATATGTTGAATTCATATAGAATTTCCATAGTATTAGTCATACATGCATGATTCCCTTTGATGGTATTTTATGTTCACTTAAACAAGAAGTATAAGTGAGTACGGGTATTTTCATGTGCCATATGTGCCTGTGTTGGTACAGGCTAATTTGTAGGAAGAATCAGTCACGAGAAAAGTGACCGTGATATTGAAATCTCATTGTGACAAGAATGATCAGTGAGGGTATGTTGAGACATACCAGGTGGTGACCCTGTTGGGTACTACCAAGGAATTATATTGTGCTAACCACTTTAGAAAAACTTAAACCTCCTAAACTGACCGTAGATCAAGTCTTGTTCTGATAACCCCATACTTGATTCGTGCTACCAGATGTCCCTGCCAAAGGTAGGGTATGGTTCAGTAAGTTGATAACCCCTTTCCTGCGCACACCGTACAGAGAGGCCATAGGGAATGATACTATTGGCCCAGTAGTCATGTCACTTGGTCCGGGGGCATGAATGGCCGGTCTGGGACCAACGCTGAATGTTCATGCTGTTGGAGGCCGTTGTGTGAGGCCTTCCCACTTAGAGTTTTACTTTATCATTGTTTTGGGTGATCCCTGGCTTGATGGATTAAAGCTGGTATGTGCGGGTCAGGTGTGTTTTCATCCCAAAGACCGTAATCGGAATTAGTCAACATCTCGGGGTTGAATAAAGAAATCTTTTACTTGTGGGTAAAGAGTACACCCTCTGCAGAGTTATATCTATTCGGATAATCGTGTCCATGGTTAAGGACTACAGTCTGGGTTGGTCAAGTGTCGGTCTTAGTGTCAGTCTCCGGAGGAAATAATTAAATTGATCATGGTTCGTTCTGCAGGGTAATTATTGTCACTACTGGTGCCATTATGAATATTATTGTTGACATGAATATTGTTGTGGACTAACCTTTTCCCATTTTGTGCAACTGTGAGTATCTCTTGGGATGGCTAGACTACCTGGGATACTCGTTTTGTTCTCTTTTCTTTTATGAGTATCACTTGGGATGGCTAGTCCACCTGAATACTCATGTTATTTTCTTATAAGCCCTTTATGAGGCATCGCTTCAGACACCCGACTGTGGCATGTATTTTCAAGACCTCTCGTGGTGTCGCTTGAGTTCTCGGGCGATCCTGTCTCGCCTGATTATCTTTTAGACACCCGTTTGGCATTTCTCTTGGAATTTCTCGGGCGATCCAACGCCCGATGTTCCGTTTCATTTGTTTGATTTACTAATAATATGACTTATTTATCCTTCCGCACCATATGAATATTTGTCATGCCATGTTTTAATTCTCAGTTAGCACATGCATACAATTTAATTCATCATGAGAATATGCATCTGGTATATCTTTTGTTTCTGATGTTTGCGACTACATTCAATCATACTCACTGGGTTGTCCCTGGCTATTGTCTTGGCCAGATCATGACTCAGAGACGAGCACTATGGAGACACCCCGCAACCTAGGATTCGGAGATAGCAGCCACGCGAGATAGGAGTTATCTAGGCCAGTTGTTCCCGTGGGAATGGAGTCCCATCAATTTTGGAGATCCATGAGTCGCTTCCATCATCTGCCCTAGATATCATTGTTGTAATCAATGGACCTATAAGGTCTTGTACTCAAATCCTTGTAATTGCTTGGAATTCTGTATCAAGTAAATATGCACTAGCAACAGTAATCCTGGGGCTGGTGGTGACACAAGGGTCATTTGCTGGGAATTTATGTCCCGGAAATCCGGCCCCTACAGTAACCCATCATCTACTTATTACTTCCCAATGCCTTCCCCTAGGCCCAAATCATGGCACTACAAAAAAAAAAGACACATCGAAAAAAATCGGTCATACTTATGACACTTCTATGACGATAATTGTGACAAAACACGGTGAAAGATCGTGGATGTCGCCTAGAGGGGGTGAATAGGTGCTTTAAAATAATTACAGTTTAGGCTTGAACAAATGCAGAATAAACCTAGCGGTTAATTTGACAAGCACAAAACCTACAACAACTAGGCTCACCTATGTGCACCAACAACTTATGCTAAGCAAGATATATGACAAGAAATAATATGGCTATCACAAAGTAAAGTGTATAAGTAAAGGGCTTGGGTAAGAGATAACCGAGGCACGCGGAGACGATGATGTATCCCGAAGTTCACACCCTTGCGGATGCTAATCTCCGTTTGGAGTGATGTGGAGGCACAATGCTCCCCAATAAGCCACTAGGGCCACCGTAATCTCCTCGCGCCCTCGCACAATGCAAGATGTCGTGATTCCACTAAGGGACCCTTGAGGGCGGTCACCGAACCCGTACAAATGGCAACCCTTGGGGGCGGTCACCGAACCTGTACACTTTGGCAACCCTTGGGGGCGGTCACCGGAACCCGTCAAATTGCTCGGGGCGATCTCCACAACCTAATTGGAGACCCCGACGCTTGCCCGGAGCTTTACACCACAATGATTGAGCTCCGAACACCACCAACCGTCTAGGGCGCCCAAGCACCCAAGAGGAACAAGCTCAAGGGCACCAAGCACCCAAGAGTAATAAGCTTCTCAACTTGTAACTTCCACGTATCGCCGTGGAGAACTCAAACCGATGCACCAAATGCAATGGCAAGGGCACACGGAGTGCCCAAGTCCTTCTCTCTCAAATCCCACCGAAGCAACTAATGCTAGGGAGGAAAAAGAGAGGAAGAACAAGAAGGAGAACACCAAGAACTCCAAGATCTAGATCCAAGGGGTTCCCCTCACATAGAGGAGAAAGTGATTGGTGTAAATGTGGATCTAGATCTCCTCTCTCTTTTCCCTCAAAAACTAGCAAGAATCCATGGAGGGATTGAGAGTTAGCAAGCTTGAAGAAGGTCAACAATGGGGGAAGAACACGAGCTCAAAGGATAAGGTTCATTGGGAAAGAAGACCCCCTTTTATAGGAGGGGGGAAATCCAACCGTTATGTGCTCAGCCCGCACACGAGCGGTACTACCGCTCCACGAGCGGTACTACCGCTCGGGCGGAAGAAGTAGAGAAACGGATCAACAAAACATGAACCTTGGGGCGGTAGTACCGCTTATAAGCGGTACTACCGCTCACCCCAGCGGTACTACCGCTCGACCGGAGCGGTACTACCGCTTATAGGCGGAACTACCGTGCCTTACTGCCGTGCGACTACCGCTGAACCCGACACGAAAAGAGTAGACCCAAAATCGAGGCGGTAGTAGAGCGGTACTGGAGCGGTACTACCGCTTGACGCTACAAGCGGTACTACCGCTGCCACCGCGGTACTACCGCAAGGAGAAAAACAGAACTGCCAAAACTTCTTCATATGAGCTCCGAATTGAGCAAACTCAAGCTTGTTGGAGAGAGGAAGACGAGTAGCATCAAAACAGCGAAGAGGCAGGGGAGGTATGCCAACAAATAGAGGAGTGAAACCTCCAACCGAGAAGAACCGGCATAACCTCCAACATCGAAAACATCATAGAAGATGTGAGTGAACTCCGTTTTTTATGAACTCGAGCTTGTCATCAAGATGACCATAAGCTCCAAAACTCACAAATAGAAGAACCAAACAAGAACCAATAAAGATGATGCAAGGATGCAATGGTTTGAGCTCTCTATGAACGATACGATCAAGCTACTCATCGAGAGCCCCCCTTGATAGTACGGCAATCGATCCTATAACCCGGTCTCCCAACTACCATCATGAGACCGGTAAAATAGAAAACCTATCAAGAGCAAACCTTTGCCTTGCACATGGTCCACTTGAGCTAGATGATGACGATCTTGACTCCCTAAAGATGGACCACCTTTCTTGATTGCGTTGGCTCGATGAAGACTAGTTGATTGCTCCCCCATACTCCACTATGGGTGAGCCACCCTTCCGCACATCTTCACAAGTCCATTGTCACCACAATGGCTTCAAGCATTTGATCTCTTCGTGATGCTTTACTTGAACTTGCACACCGCAACCTAACCCCACAAAGAACTCTCACAAAGACCATGGGTTAGTACACAAAGCGTAATTGACAATGCTTACCATACCATGGGATCGCTTGATCCCTCGGTACATCTTGTGCGCTTTGTGTGTTGATCAACTTGATTCACTCTTGACTTAGTCTTGATCAACCTTGACTCTTTCCAACTCTCTTCATTTGGATGATGTCTTGAAGGTAAACATGAATGATCACACAATCTTCTTCTTCAAGACATGCTTGCAATAAGCTCAACTCTCACATGACCAATCTTTGGATAATTCCTTAATAACACCTTGGTCACCACATAAACTCCTTGAAACCAACACATGGACTTCAAGAAATGCCTATGGACAAATCCTTCAAATATAACTCAAGGCAACCATTAGTCCATAGAGATTGTCATCAATTACCAAAACCAAACATGGGGGCACCGCATGTTCTTTCACACGGTATCATCATAGATGTGGTGGGGTCCTACTTCTATGACAAAAAATCATGACAGAAAATGGGCTTTTCGTCCTGGGCGGGCCGGAGACGCAGCTGCATGACATTCTTTGGGCCGTCCATGACAGAGAAAACTGTGGTAGAAGCGAGGGCGAGGAAAATATCGGGGGAGTTCCCGGTTACGGTGGGTGGTCGGGGGCCGAGCGATGCGCGTTTCTCTCGTACGTACGCTCGTGTGTGCGAGGCGTTGCGCTCTAACTGAACCCGAGCGAGGTGTTGGGCTCTAACTGAACCCAAGTGATTGCACTGCAGGCTACACATTACACTGAACCCAAGCGATCGATCGATCCCTTGCTGTTAACTAAACCCGAGTGATTCCTTCGCTACTACTGCTAACTGAAGCCGATCGATGCTGCATCTGGATGAACAGTGAGCGTTGTTGGGGGGTTTGCATGAACAGTTCCCGGTGGGGGTTGGATGAACGGGAACCCGTGGTAGTAGAGGCCGTTGTCGCTGGATGAACAGTAACCCGATCAGTCGAGCCGATGGATGAACAGGACCCCGTGGAGGGCTGGATGAACAGGACCCCGTGGAGGGCTGGTTGAACAGTAGCCGGTGGAGGGCTGGATGAACAGTAGCCCGTGGAGGGGTGGTTGAACAGGACCCCCGTGGAGAGGGTTGGTTGAACAGTAGCCGGTGGAGGAGCGCGCGGTGGAGGCTGGATGAACAGGAGCCCGTGGATGAACAGTCGTAGGTGGAGGCTGGATGAACAGGAGCCCGTGGATGAACAGTCGCAGGTGGAGGCTGGAGGAGGTCGACGGTGGATGAACAGTACCCCGTGGAGGCTGGGAGGTCGACGGTGGAGATGAAAAGTATCCCATGGAGTCCCGTTTTGCGGTACGCCACACCCCTCACTACAAGGATCCGGGTGTATTGCAACAAAAGCGTTCGTCGCAATAAGTGCCCAATTGTCGCAATAAGTACCTATTGCCACAACATAGTGTTCGTTGCGGGCCGTTGCGACAGGACATATGGTAATAGGTTATCGCAACAAGAAACAAGGATGCAAATATAAACAAACAAGAAGTACCATTCTGCAGTTGTGCATGGTTGCGGCGAGCATGGGATGGCCATTCATCCGGTGCACACATGTCATTAGCAGACACATGAATGTCAGGTTGTTCCTGAGTTCCTATATAAGGTTTAACAGTTCTGAAGATTAAGAATTCCAGGATTTTCTTAATTATACCAAATATTAGAGATAGCTTAAATTAACTTTGCTGCTATGGCATAAATTGAAGTGAACATAAATACTATTACCAAGTTGTCGCTGTATTGTACTCGGTCTCCTACCAGCAGGATCTTGTGTTGAATTCATCGTTGTGCCCTTCTGTAGGTAATATCATAATTTGAGTCAATTTCAGAAGAAACACAATACTTAAAGCAGGCATAAAAAAGTGACTAAAAAAATCTACTCAAGTCTATACTAAAGCTGTTGTAAGAAAAAAGAAGCTACGCATAAAAAGTGACTGGAAAAATATCTACTCAAGTCTATACTGAAGTTGTTGTAAGCAAAAAAAGCTAGGCTTAAAAGATTAAATCAAATCAAATTGTGTTATAGCATGCAGAACAGAAGTCTTTTAGCATAGCATACGTCTATAATTTTGATTTAGAATTAAAAGCTAGGCTTTCTGTAATCTAAGCCTATACTGAAGCTATGAAGCATACACATGACACATCAATTAGAGCTTATCCTGATAAGGCTACTCCCAGTACATACACATGAAGTAACCTAGCCTCAATGTGGTAAGCAAACTACTACCAAGGTTAAATAAGCTGAATGTAGCAGTATGCTTCATATGCTTTTAAGAAGTCTGGACAGTGGTTCTGGTATTAACTTGGAAATATTTTACATAGTCAATGTTAGCTTAAACCTGATTATAGTCAAACAATTGTCTAAACCTGCCTGTCCCTCTCTTTCACCGAAGTTGCACTAGTACTTTGTTCTTTTTCCTCTGCTTTGTGTGTGCCTGATAGAAACTGGAGAAAATTCCTTATTTGACACTATCTTAAAATCTGCTTCTTTATTTGACACTGAAAAAGTTTTTCTTCTCTATTTGACACAAGTTCTAAATTTTATTTCCTATATGACATTTCCATCCATTTTGAGCCTAAATGACACCTGAAAAGACTCTTTTACCCCTCATGTGGTATGTGTGTGGGCGCAATAGCGCACACACGCAGCATCAGTGTGAGGGCAGGAGCACACACGCAGCAACACATACACATGCACCAACACACACGCACGCGCACACACACGCAACAACACGCACGCGCGCGTGCACACACACACATGCACGCGCACACACACGCAGCAACACACATGCACGCAGCACACACACACATACACACAGACGCAGCAGCAGCACACACGCAGGCAGCACATAGGCATGCAACAGC
This sequence comes from Triticum aestivum, assembly GCF_018294505.1. Lineage (NCBI taxonomy): Eukaryota > Viridiplantae > Streptophyta > Magnoliopsida > Poales > Poaceae > Triticum > Triticum aestivum. The sequence goes on from NC_057802.1 coordinate 146,593,697, forward strand.
ACCCACACACACACGCAACAGCACACACACGCGCGCACACATGCCGCATGAGGGGCAAAATCGTCTTTTCAGGTGTCATTTAGGCTCAAAATGGATGAAAGTGTTGTATAGGGAATAAAATTTAGGACTAATGTCAAATAGGGAAGAAAAACTTTTCCAGCGTCAAACAAGTTCCTATGCATCTGCGTCCGATGCCGGGGAACAAGACGAGGGTCAGGGGACATCAGTGAAGAGGAAAACATGGGACTATGTACACAAAATGTGGTACACTCCAAAATACAAAAATACAGGAGTCCTGATCGTGGTCACGGCCGCCATGACTGTGGTCGAGGCCGTGGACGGCACCGACAACAGCAGGTCGATCGTCTCCCAGCACGGCGAGAGTGAGGAGTGCTGCACGGCGGCCGTCGGCGTGGTAGTTCTACGATGGAAAGGGGCGCTGCCATGGCCATGCCGTCCACCTCCTCCTGCTGCCCCTCCTCCTCGTCTCCGCATGGCCGCCCCCAGCGCCTCCGCCTCCGCGTCCTCCTGACCGCCGCCACCACCACCAATTTCTCCAGCCCCGCGCGCATCCGCCTCGTCTCCCGCTCCGCCCCTTCCCAACGGAACCCCCTCCCGGTCTCCTCGTCCTCCTCCGAGAGCACGCCCGATGCCGCCGGCGAGGACACCTACGAAGGGAAGGATCTTACGGCCGCGGGGGGTAGGGAGGTGGAGGAGGGCCGAGACGAGCGGTACCGGTACGGGTTCAAGAGGGAAGTGCGGAAGCTGCCGGGGAAGAAGAACTGCGGCCGCAACTCTAGGTTATGCGCTGCACATCTATGCAGAGGAGATTTGGGAGAAAGGAATAACCTGAGACGGTGTACGTTCGATGGACTCCGGTGTGGTTCGCAGTGTCGCCGCCGTCATGACGCCGTGAGGACGGAGGAACCAGAACGAGAGAGCTCAGATCCAATCTCGACGATTTGATTAAGAGAAATAATCGGGAGTATTTGTGAGGAATGTTTAGCGGGAAGGTTAAGAATTTGTGGCGCCATACACTACCAAATTATTTGTTGGGAAATACAAAAAAATTAGAGGGAGACTCAAGGCTTTAGCGGGAAGGTTAAAAATTACTTCCATAAAGCAGAGTACACGCTTAATTATTTGTTTCGAAAGTACTTTTTTAGGAAACATTTAGAATAATGAAATAAATTGAAAAAATTATTTGGAATCAATATGAAATATATCTGCTGCTGAAAATAATATTACTAAAATTTGTTTGTAAAAGGTTATTTCGCTGACTGCCCGAGATAGATGCCCTCCTTGTTGGCAATCCTACATGACATTTATGATGACGGGGAGAGTATGCAGTTGACACAAAAACAACGGCCGAGGCACCGAGCCGTCAAGGGTAATGGAGGTGGTGTGCGCTACACTCATTGACATAAACATCTTATCATCCTCGCTTTAAAACTATTATGTCATACTCTTGTTTTGAAACATAAGTAGATATGTGGTGATGAGACGGTCAATCTATGTCGGTCCCGATCTCACGGTTCGATCTTAATATGTGGCGATAAGACAGGAGATGGCGAATAACGCGAAGGACACGATGGAAAATCGCTTTCAATCACTTTCTTCTTATCAGTTGGTCCGCCGATCCAATAGAATGGAATCCAAAGAAGCCCCGATGGCCACACATTGAAATACCTAGACCAAGAACATATGTAGATCATCATGTTAATCATACAACCAAAATCAAATTCCACCACATATATTCGACATTTTCCATCTAGCAAACCCTAGCTAACCATAACCGGCACTCCCAGGCTACCAACTCACGAGGGCTTCTAGTGCAAGGATGACGCCGATCCAATGTAATCCAATCCAAGGAAGACCCGATGGCCTGGACTCGAATGGAGATCCATTTGTAGAGAAAGAGGCCATGTACGTCCAGTTTGTCTACATGAACCATTCTTGAATTGAATTTCCGCACTCATCATAAGGTCATGATAGAGAATACACTCCCGTCCTGCAAACAGTTTGGGAAACGGTCAAAATTCTATAGACTTGGAACTGTCGTATGGGCCTCTGAATACTGGGCTGAATATACTACCACTCTAAATCAGTCCATAAGCAAATCTAGCCCTACTTCTCTCTTGCTTTCCAGTTCGACCACGCGTCCGCCGACCTCCATTGCGATCTCGCCGAATCGCTAGGTCTGGACGGATCCTACTTAACACGCGCGTGCATCAAGAAGTCGCAGCATCGCCCAAGGCGCCCAGTCCCGACGCCCAGCTTGGGCCAACCCACGGTCGAGCTTCACTGTTTCTACATTTTTTTTCTATTTTCAGTTTCTTTTTTCTTTTCTTTTCTGTTTATGTTTATTTGTATTTGTAATTTTCCTTTTTCCCTTTTCCTTTTTCCATATTTCTGTTTTTTGGTATGATAAAAACGTTCAATGTGTAAAAAAATGTCAATTGTGTAGTACAAATATGTTCATCTTATATTAAGAAAAATGTTTACGGTATATCAAAAAATCTCAACATGTATTATAAGAATGTTCATTGTATATTAAGAACTTTTTCAACAAAATACTACAAATGTTAATTATGTATTTGATTTTGATTCATCATATCTTACACAAAATGTTAAATGTGTATTTGTGATTTGGTCAACGTATATTACAAAAATATTCGATGCATATTAGAAAATTATTCAACATACATTACAATGTGTTTAATGTGTATTTGATTTTCTTTTACATGTGTGTGTGTGCGCGCGCGCGCGCGCGTGCGTGCGTGCGTGTGTGTTCGTATTTTCAAAATAAATAGCAGGCGGTCCAGTGAACCGGGATCTACAGTACTGGGCTATGACCCCCTTTACAAAGTGATTGTTTTTACCAGGTATACTTGCGATCTGGCCCAGCCCATCAACAGATATGTCCATAAACCACAGGCCACTTGCAGCACCGCTCGGCAGCACATATCTAGAGGCAAACCCTAAACGACACTTTATTCACCCGTTTCTTCAGGTTTCGTGAATCGGCGCACACCCCATTTTTATAAATACTTGTTGAACATCGTTTCAAATAGTTGTTCGGCATTTTTCATATACTTGTTCAACATTTTTATATACATGATAAACATTTTTTAAAGGTTTGTTGCGCATTTTTCAAATAGTTGTTCAACAATTTTGTATACATGATCAACATTTTCATAAATACCTTTTCAATAATTTTATGTACATGACAAAAAAAAGTCAAATACTTGTACAATATTTTAATGTACATGATCAATTTTTAAAAAAATATTTGTTCAAAAAAATTTCAAATACCTGTTCAACATTTTTAAAATAATTTCTCAACGTTTTTGTAAATGTTTTTTGAAGAGCATTTTCTGGCAATACATGTTTAGAACATTTTGAACTATAAAAAATGTACAAAAATAAAAGTAAAAATGATAACAGAAAACGTAAACTAAAATCTGTGGCCTTCCATGCTTGTGGGCCGGCCCAGTTCGCTCGCCAGTGAGTCTGAACCAGACTCGGTGAAGGTGAGATATAGGAGCGGCCAAATCCTTAAGCGCCGAATAGTGAACAAACATTTTCATAAATACATTTTCAATAATTTTATGTACATGACAAAAAAAGTCAAATACTTGTACAATATTTTAATGTACATGATCAATTTTTTTAAAAATATTTGTTCAAAAAAATTTCAAATAACCTGTTCAACATTTTTAAAATAATTTCTCAACGTTTTTGTAAACGTTTTTTGAAGAGATTTTTCTGGCAATACATATTTAGAACATTTTGAAATATAAAAAATGTACAAAAAAAAGTAAAAATGATAACAGAAAACGTAAACTAAAATCTGTGGCCTTCCATGCTTGTGGGCCGGCCCAGTTCGCTCGCCAGTAAGTCTGAACCAGACTCGGTGAAGGTGAGATATAGGAGCGGCCAAATCCTTAAGCGCCGAATAGTGCCCACACACCTCCTGTACATTGGGGCCGGCCGATCCCACTTGCTTATACTATTCTGCTTTCGTGTTTCTAAGACCCAAAGAATAGTGCGTTCGCTTTGAATCGAACCATGAATGTTTCGTTCAAGTAGGGAGTGCACCAACCAAATTATCAGATGACCAGATGTGCTAGAATAGTTTTTGGTATTCTTTATAAAATGGAAAAAAAACTCGATGTTTTCCAGTTTGCTTTCCTTTTTCTCTTTTTCCTTAAATGCGTGAACCTCTTTCAAAGACGACGAAGTTTCTGCAAAAGCAATGAACTATTTTTCAAATAAAATGAAAATTTTCAAATTCGAAGAACTTTTTTCAAAATTGATGTACTTTTTTTATAAATCAATGTTTTTTTTCAAGTTTGATGGACATTTTTCAAAATTGATGATTTTTATTTTAAATCGATAAAATTTAGTCAAACTCGATGAGCTTTTCTTAAATACGATGAACTTTTTTCAAAACCGATTAACCTTTTCTTCCAATTTGATGAACTTTTCCCAAAATTGACGAACTTTTTCAAATACGATGAACTTTTTGAAAACCGATGGACCTTTTTCAAAATCAATGAACTTATTTTCAAATTTCCCAAAATTGATGAACTTTTTTTCAAATTTCCCAAATTGATGAACTTTTTATCAAGCAATATGATTTTTTTTGTGAACATTTATTTGAAAATCCGATTGTTGTACAAAATGGATGAACTTTTTTTAAAAGTGGATTCTTTTCCAAACTTACGTTTTCTTTATTAAAAAAATGTACTGCGACGGAAATGATTGTCATATAGTCTGTTTTCAGATTAAACAGACCAAACTAATCGAGGTGCAGCGGTACTGTGCGCAAGTTCCTCACGGTGGCATGTTGGTTCGAATCCCATTTCTTGCATGTTTTTCTAGATGCTCTGTTTTTTTTAGCATAGACGTGTGCATCGCTGGGCTGGCTCACTATAGCGCACGTTCGGGCGTGTAACCACGTCGCTTTCACTTCGCTCCGTTTTCTTCGTTGCGGGATCCCTGTTCGCGGAACTTTCTGGAAGGTTCCTAGTCGGTTTCCGAAACCTTCTAGAAGGTTCCATGAACTTGTTTGTTCTGTTTTCTTTTCTAACCGGGTTTTATTCTTTTCTTGTTCGTTCTTCTTTCTCTTTTCTTATTCTTTTTCCTTTTCTTTTCCTTTTTGCGGTTTCTTTTCTTTCTTTTCTTTTTTTGCCATTTCATTTCTCTGTTTTCCTTTTTGTAGTATATAAAAAGTCCACCGTGTATTAAAAATATATTCACCATATATTAAGAAAATATTCACCTGATATTATGAAAAAGTTCGCCGTGCATTATAAAAATAGTCATCGTGTTTTAAGAAATTATTTACCTTGTATTTGAAACTTGTTCATAGTATATTAAGAAATTTTTCAACATACACAACAACATATTCATTGTGTATTTCGAAAAACTGTTCAGCCTATATCATGAAAATGTTCAAATGTTTTGAAAAATATTTCGGCGTATACTACAAAAAATTCAATGTATATTTAAAAATTGTCCGTCTCATATAAATAATTGTTCACATTTTTTAATTTTTTTTAGCATAGACGTGTGCATCGCTGGGCTGGCTCACTATAGCGCACATTCGGGCGTGTAACCACGTCGCTTTCACTTCGCTCCGTTTTCTTCGTTGCGGGATCCCTGTTCGCGGAACTTTCTGGAAGGTTCCTAGTCGGTTTCCGAAACCTTCTAGAAGGTTCCATGAACTTGTTTGTTCTGTTTTCTTTTCTAACCGGATTTTATTCTTTTCTTGTTCGTTCTTCTTTCTCTTTTCTTATTCTTTTTCCTTTTCTTTTCCTTTTTGCGGTTTCTTTTCTTTCTTTTCTTTTTTTGCCATTTCATTTCTCTGTTTTCCTTTTTGTAGTATATAAAAAGTCCACCATGTATTAAAAATATATTCACCATATATTAAGAAAATATTCACCTGATATTATGAAAAAGTTCGCCGTGCATTATAAAAATAGTCATCGTGTTTTAAGAAATTATTTACCTTGTATTTGAAACTTGTTCATAGTATATTAAGAAATTTTTCAACATACACAACAACATATTCATTGTGTATTTCGAAAAACTGTTCAGCCTATATCATGAAAATGTTCAAATGTTTTGAAAAATATTTCGGCGTATACTACAAAAAATTCAATGTATATTTAAAAATTGTCCGTCTCATATAAATAATTGTTCACATTTTTTAATTTTTAAAATATACGCTATTACGACCAATAGAAATTTGTTGCAATAGGCAGCCAATATTTTGCAACAATATTTGTATCTAGCGCTATGTCTCACGGATGTCGCAATATCTTTCCAAATATTACCACGAATAGATATTTTGTTGAAATATCTGGTCTCTATTACAACAAAATGACTGTCTCATGCAACGTAATTTGTTTGTTGCAATATCGCTACCATGTTGCAACGACTATGTAGTTTGTTGCAGTACGACGCCTCTATTTCAACAAAGTGAGTATTTATCGCGACTAGGCTCAGTTGTGGCAATACGTGCATCCTATTAGCACAATCAGAGAGTTTGTGGTAATATTGTGTTCTATTGCAACAAAAGATAGTTGTAGCAACAAATTTGTTGCAATAGATCGAAATCCTTGTAGTGCCTCCTGATGAACAGGACCCCCATTTCGACTGTAGCGCTCCAACACAAGTCCGTTTCCTCCGTTTTACGGTACGCCACACCCCTCCCGATCAACATGACCCCGTTTTGACCGTAGGATGTTCGTTTCCTCCGTTTTGCGGTACGCCAGACCCCTCCCGATGAACATGATCCCATTTCCACCGTGGCCGGTCGAACACAAGGCCGTTTCCTCCGTTCTGAGGTACGCCAGGCCTCGTTTCCATCGCCTGTTCCGTCCAAGACGGTTGGCTTCCGATGAACAGCACGCGTTCCGTTGCCTCCCGATGAACACGACGCATTTCGTTGCCTCCCCATGAACATGACGACAATGCAGTTTCTCCGTTTCGACCCAGCCACAACCATGTACACGAGCCCTAGCCGTACATATGCGCGAGTAGGCGTTCGAGACCCCGCCCGTATGTATGTACGTGGTCGTATTTACGTTCTTGCACCCTGGGCGCTGTACGTACGTGTACATGCTACGTGCGCGCCTCTACTACGACACGTGCGCACCTCTACTACGACACGTGCCCTTCCTTGCACGGCCACGGTTCATCGCTGCAGTCCACGGACAGACCGATCGACCAGTATGTACGTACACGTTCGCGACCAGAATGACAACGCTACGTACGCTTCGACCAGGTGGGTCCCGACTGTCATGCACTTCCTTGCGTGCGAAGATGTAGCTGGTGGGTCCCAGCAGTCAGGGGCCGAATCAGTTTTTTTGCCCGTAATATGGACAAACTTCCTTACGTACGAAGATATAGCTGGTGGGTCCCAGCAGTCAGGGGGAGAAAACATTATTTTTCAGGGTAAAAAGGATGCAGTTGCATGCATGCGTCCATGGGCGTGGTGCGTCCCCACTGTCAGCCTCTCACGTACAGTCATCTTCCGATGACTCTCAGTTGTTGACCATGTTGACCACACCGTGCCGAGCGCACCAAGGCTGGTGGACGACGACGAGGCCCCAGACTGGAACGACCTAGAGATGGGGAAGACGCGACAGTGGAGTCGCAAATGGAGAGGAGTGGGAAACTTGACTGGTTCGGGTGCGCGGCAGCACTGCCGCGGTGCCGCCCACGGGAGACAGGAGCAAGAACAGAGGTTGAAGAAGGAGCACAGCTATTGGATTAACATCCAACGGTCCAATTGCTAGAATCATTTGTTGATTAAGTTGACAAAGCCCTGCGTACACGTCCGCTTAGTAGGCCCACAAGTCAGCCACCAAATCTGACGGGTCCTAGCTGTCAACGGGAGTAATTTTTTTCACATAACAAGGTGGCACTTCATTCCGTGCGAAGATACTGCCGGTGGGTCCCAGCTGTCAGGGGGAGGAAACATTTTTTTAGCTTAATAAGGAGGAACTTTCCTTGCGTGCGACCATGGACCTCGTGGGTTCCAGCGTCAAGCTCTCCACGTACAGTCCTCTTTCGATGACTCTCGTTTGTTGACCACGCCGCACCGAGCGCAGCGAGGCGGTGGACGACGGCGAGGCCCCGGACAGGAACGACTCGAAGATGGGAAGATGCGGCAGTGGAGTCGCAGATTGAGACAAGGAGAAGGGTTATAACTGGTTCTGGTGCGGCATAGGGCTGAAGTTGGTGGAGAATAACAGGAGGTGTGGAGGGGTGGAGGGATAGCCTGGCCGGTGGTGGGGTAGCGCTTCGCAGCGATGCATGCTAAGCAGAGCCGCTAGCCGCCGGAGGCCGGACCAGGCGGTCCCGGCGATGCTGGAGGAAGAAGACGAGAGATTGAAGGTGCATGCTAGCCATTGGATATAAATCCAATGGCTGTGGATATCATAATCATTTATTGACCAAGTTAACAACGCCCTGCGTAGGCTTCGACCTATTGGCCCACATGTCAGCCTGCAAAAATGTGGCATATATTTAACCCATGTTTTGTCCATTTGCTGAGCTGGGTGAACAAATAATTTCGCGTCAATGCGGCCCATTTATATTTTCTAAGAAATCCCAGTCCATTTGCATTTTCTTGAAATACACTAATTAGCTGGGCTCGTTCTATATATAATGTTAGGTTAGAAGGAGCAATTAATATCAAAAAATAAACCGGAGCGACACATTATATATATATATATATAATTAACAAATTAGTGAGTTATTGCTCAAAATAAAAAAGAGCGCGTTATTATTACATTGGTCCTTAAAATCTTCGCAAACTTTTGTACGCAATCACCAGGATTTTCCTTGCCTGTGAGTCAAAAACAACCAGGATTTTCCTTCCCAACTTCTGTTAAACATTTACTTTTATAAGTTAATAACACGTGGGATGTTTTTATAATGTATATATAAGTCTCTATAAAATATACGATAATAGTAATAATATAAATATATATAATGTGGTTAGAAGGAAAAACATAAATTGGAGACAACATTTTTATTCTTATATATAGATAAATAGAACAGAGATCTGTGTTTTATTAAGAAAAATACATGGGGCTGCCGATCTTTAAGAAAAAGCCCATAGGCCGGTATGGTCCTCAAAAAATAAGTTGAAACCAAAATCTCCGTATGTCGTGGGCTACACATGTTAAAAAACAAAACTTAGGCCTAGCTGATACTTGTTTGCCCTCTGGAAAAAATGATACCAGCTAGATCCCCGAGTGAACTGGATTAAAGAGGGGGCTGGCGGCGCGATTGAAGAAGCACATCAGGAGCGATTTTTTTCTTCAGTGGATGGCTCTCGATGGCGTTTTTTTACTTGCCTCTGCACCATACAACTTGTATTTTTAGCCTCCCAGTCCGTGGTGGACCAGCAGCCCATTTGCTGGGCGGGTCAACCTACAGAAACCAGCACTCGATTTTTCATCAAGCCCCAAAAACAACGCTGTACTATGTTTGTTTTGAGGCCGAAAACATTACGGCAGGGGTTGAGCGGGGGAGGGGGAAAGACAGAGCAAAAAGATTAAAAAGAGCTGATGCGTCGTTGCTACCCTAACAAAGCAGGTGCAATTCTTCTCGGGAAGAAGGTGTACCGTTGACACCCACACGTCACAAATCCCACAGCAGGCATACTAACAAGTTCACACACAAATACAACAGAAAAGGTAAAATTCGTATCAAACTCAGGTTCACAGGACACGTTCATATTCATAGCCAACATTCACAATCAACTCAAAAGATTCATATATACACAAGTTCAACATCTCTATGCATCCAAATGATTGATAGATCACATGACAATATTCATAGATAACTCACAAAAAGATTCAGATATACACATGTTCAGTATGTTTATGCATCCAAATGATTGAGATCACAGCCAATATCATCCATTGGCGAACTTTAATTACCTAGGGTATAGACTGGTAAATGGTGTTCAGTCGGAGGTACTTCTTGCGAAAATTAATGCTTGTACGAGTAAACTTTCGAGTACATAAGAGACAACACAGACAATCTGAACTTTGCTTGTAGGTTTATCCTCAAATAGTGGCCTCGTGCCGAGGGAGATTTGAGCAACTTGGCCACTACTTTCATCCAACTAGTTTACTGGCTCATCTTGGTCCTGTAGCTCGCCAAAATTCTACATTGCAGACAAGAAAGGAGGCGGTTGAGAAAATGAACCACCCAAATTTTTTTGTGCAGTTCAACTGAAATGGAGCATCCCTAGCGTGCAGACTGATTAAGTGCTAGATGAATATACACGTCAACCAACTTGTCTGGAATCTTTAGACTCCATGCCATATGTGCCGATAACCAAAAGGCACAAGTTGGGACCAAAGACTGGACTACGTTTTTCTAGGCTATGCGCCAATCAATATTTTTGGCGTTCACTCTCCTAATACTTGGAGTTTGACAACTGGTTGACGCCGGTTGATACTCGAATGAATATAGGCACTTATTCTTGTCAACATCGATGCTTGTCTGAGTGAACTTTGGAGTACATAGCAGCAGGATAAGTACTTGTCCATCTAATCTTTTTGTGCAGTTCTACTGAAATCACCCAATGTAATGATTTGCCTGCGAGTTCAGGCTCCAAGTTACTCCTTTATGAAATCGGCAAACAGTAGCACAATACCAAATTACCAATACATATGACAAGCACAATAATCAGGATAAAGACCAGTACCAACATGTGTGAGGTAGCATATCAATTACTATTTCCTTTGACTGGAAGCGAAGATAAGCCAAGCGACTGACAGCAAAGGAAGAATGCAAGCCGAGATTAGCGACTGTCAGGAAAGGAAGGAAGCTGTCGAGGCAATGAAGCACCCAAAGTTTTTGTGCAGTTCCACCAAAATCGAGCATCCCTGTTGGCACATATATTGAGAGAGTGAGATTACTGTAATAGTGGGACTAGTTGATGAAACATACACTAACAAATAGAAGCACCCTCAATATCTTAATGGGTAAAGTTAGCAACATAGTAGTCTTTCTTAAAGAGAGGTATTTGTTTATTTAATCAAGGCCAATTAGCTCAACACTCAAAGCATTGCCATGTATCATAGGTTGCAAAACTTTAACGTGCAAAGATAAAGGAGTTTCTCATGACAGTAGCACGATAAAAATAGAGATGACAGAAAACTAATATGGATGAAGGCCTTAGGCCGGTACCAACCTGAGCAAAAAAGCTTCTTCATGTAGTCCCAGAAGAGATGATAAAGCACTCACTGGAATCACTCAATAGTATATATTTTTGTGCACTTCAAATGCATGGTTGAAATCACTCTTGTTTACCAGTGTTGAGATTATATCGAAAGATTATCAAGAACTTCCAGCAGAGTTACAGCACTGGCTGGGATATAGTTCACTGTATTGTCTTGTGTAGTTCCACTAATGTAGATTGGCACAACATGATCCCTGTTTTCACAAGTAGGAACAAGGTGAAACCTTCATTATCTTAGTGAGAAGGGATAGAAAGACATTAGCATATTACTCTAACATTAGCATCAAATTCATCATGGACAATAAGCAGAAGTGGAAGGGCTCCCTAGAGGATCGTCTCACATGTAAGGTAGACGTTGCCGGAGCCCTTGAGTGGCCTCGACTGAGGCCTCAGCTTCAGCAATATCACCTTGGCACTGTTTATTCTTCTTCTTCTTCTTCCTCTTCATGCTCTGTTTCTCTTTCTCCTCACCAGTTGGTGAAACCAAGTACATGATTGTCCTTCTATTTTAGAATTGGTTTTGTCAGTGAGGGCGTACAAGTGTACTAGTAAACAATAGCATTATTTTCTCATGGCAGTCGCAAAATAGAGATGAACACATGCATTAAATATCATTCTTACCTAAAGGAAGGTTATGGTGCCAATATGGATGATGAGGATTGGAACACAGATCTCCCTTTGTGCAGTTCCACCGAAATGAACCAATTGTTCCATTCTGACATTCCAGTTAAACAACACAAAAGTCACTTCTTTTAAGAAGTGTTTTGTGTAGTGCACCAAAAGGTCACAACAGCAACCAGGTGAAATGGATATCCGTGTTTGCACAAATAGCTACAGAGGAAATAGTCAGAGTCTCAAACAATTACAGGCAAAAACATTTGGCTAAACTTGTCATGGCTTATAACAGTGGCATGGCTTCATTTTACCAGGGGCATTAGATTAAGAACAGCTAAATATTTGGTATAAGTGCATGGGAAAGTGGGTGCACCAGCAGTCCAGCACCATGTACCTAAACCAGGGCATAAAGTGGTGATTCAGAGTTTGTTGCCCCGAGAAACAAACATCCAAAAAACATATCTGGGTTGGTCCCATTTTTGTTCACTCTAGCCACCTACTCCTATGTTTTTTTGGAAATGGAGGCATGCCCCCGGCCTCTGCATCATAATGATGCATGCAGCCATCTTATGTGTGGATAGCAAATCTAGTCCTGGTCATACCACTGTGTACATCGTTTCCCCTATATTTCCCTTTTCGACCAAGAGACCGGTTGGATGACCAGTCTGTACTACTTTCACCCCCTATCCTTCCTGTTTGTACCAAGTCCGATGCACATACTAAATTCCCCCACACTCACTTTATTTCTTGTTTGAACCAAGTACAAGATTCGACTCCATGAAGTAGCTTTACCTCTAACAATAGAAGAAAAAAAGGTGACGTTGGACATCCGATCGAGAGGGGCTGAGAGGCAGAAAATGATGCACATGCAGCGACGTAGCGAGCTGGGGAAGTAGAGCTACGGCGGTTTCGAAGGAAGATATACCTGAAGGTCGTTGGGATGTGGATAGGTGGGCGGCGAGAGGCCAGATCCGCCCACACTAGGGTAACGACGAAGGGATCGGAGGACCTCCCGCGCCGGCGCTTGACCAGAGATAACGGTGCGGCCGGCAGTGGGTCTCCTCCGTCGCTGTCGACGACGGCCTAGATGCTGCCCCTACCCCCCTTCACCGGCGGAGGGGGATACGTCCGGATCTGTAACCAGCGGTGAGGATAGAAAGACAGTGTTTTCTGAAGGGAGAAAGACAGTGTTACCACCGCTATCTTGTTTAGATCTGGAGAGGATGAGAGTGTGTGAATAGAGCAACCCTTGCGGAGGCTCCTGTCTATATATATGTAGCGGGGTAGTTTTCCTTTTTCACTCCATCAAAACAATCGTTTAAAATTGTGTACGTGCCAGGTCGCCGTTTTTTTAGTTGTTGATTGTTTTTTGAGATAGCTACCCACTTATTCCAAAGTGGTGTTACGGTGTGCCAGGTAGCACTTTGTATCGTTCAAGTCTGGTACAAGACCCTCCATTAAATGAACAACCACCCCCTCGTAAAAATTGTGAACAAGCCCACGGCTAAAATTATCGGAAACGTGGGCTGCCCCAACATGCATTATTATTTATATTTTCTACTCCCTCCGTTCCTAAATATAAGTCTTTTTAGACATTTCAAATGGACTACAACATACAGATGTATGTAGACATATTTTAAAGTATGGATTCGTTCATTTTGCTCCGTATGTAGTCACTTGTTAGAATCTCTAAAAAGACTTATATTTGGGAACGGATGGAGTATGTGGGAGTATCCTCAAAACAAAATGTGAGAGTACAATATTTATTGGGCCCCTTTGTATTTGGTGCTAAATTTTGACCAAAGATTTAACTGACAAAATGTTAGTGCATGTTAACAAAAATTATATCGTTTGATTCGTATTTGAACATACTTTTCAATGATGTAGGGGCTGTTTGGTTTCCAGCCACATATTACCACACTTTTCCACACCTCACCTTAGGAAAATTTGACCAAGTTAGGTGGGTGTTTGGTTCTAGCCACACCTAAGACAAGAATTTTTCTATTAGCAGTGAACCCCACATGTCATAGACACAAAAAGTGTGGCAAGATTCCCTTAGGCAAGCCAAAGTGGGTCTAACAATTTGAGCAACTCAAGTTAGGCAAGTGTGGCAAAAATAACGTGGCAACATAAGACAAACATAGTCACAATCCAAACAGCCCCGTAATATTTTGTGACATGCATGAACATTTGGTTAGTTAAATTTATAGTAAAAATTTGGCAAGGTGCATCAAATCAACACATGCAAGTATCAAAAGGAAAGTCACGGCATGCATGCATGCGTTGTACTCCCTCCGTTTCCAAATATAAGTCTTTTTAGAGATTGCAACAAGTGACTACATACGAAGCAAAATGAGTGAATCTACACTCTAAAATATGTCTACATACATCTGTATGTTGTAGTCCATTTGAAATGTCTAAAAAGACTTATATTTAGGAACGGAGGGAGTAACTAGTGGATTGGTAAACGCAAATTATTGAAATATATCGAGTGCAGTGCTTTGATGTGTCGCGTCAACTCATACAAGACCGAGAAGTTTGATTACTACAATGCCCTTTCGCCTTTACCGCACCTGCCTTTGGCTGCATGATAGGTGGGCCACCCACCTGTTGGGCCCACCTGTCATAGACGCAAAGGCAGGAGCAGTAAGTCAATGAAGCTGCGTCCCTCCCTCGCCCATGAGCATGGTGGCTGGCAGGACTAGGAGAAGCTTTCGTTCGCTACACGCTCTCCCTCCCGCACGCGGTGGACATGCAGCAGTTCAATTGGTGTCAGATGGCGAGAAGCATACTGTAGTACTCCTCCACTGCAGTAGTACTCCATCATTGTTCAACTTCCCGAAGAGGCGAAGAGCCCAGCGCAGCCCGGACGCTCGTGTGTCAGTTTCTTGTGTAGAGTAGTCTAGGATAGTGTGTACCATGCGTGTAAGCTTAAAATCGTTGGGGTCGGCTCCATGCTTTTTTTGATTAAAATAATCTTCTGGCCCTACCTGTCATCCTGGTGATTCTAGTTTGCACGCTCATCTGGTCAAGATAGGAATATATATTTTAATTTGTGGTGGGTAAATGTTAGAGGTTGCAGCAAATGGAGTATTGTACACTGCGGGTCTTTCAGCCAAGTTTAGAGGCAACCATGTGGGGCCAGTGCTATGATGTGTCGCGTCAACTCATAGAACGAGGAGAAGCTTGATTTTACTACTACAGGCCTTCTCCCTCGCCCATGCGCGCGGTGGCTATCCCTCCCGCACGCGGTGGACGGACATGCAACACTGGATTTGATACTGCAGAAGTAGTAGTAACATCATTGTTCGTCTTCTCGAAGAGGTGATACGTCTCCAATGTATCTATAATTTTTGATTGTTCCATGCTATATTATATTCTGTTTTGGATGATTAATGGGCTTTATTATACACTTTTATATTATTTTTGGGACTAACCTATTAACCGGAGGCCCAGCCCAAATTGTTGTTTTTTGCCTATTCATAGAAAAAGAATATCAAACGGAGTCCAAACGGAATGAAACCTTCAGGTTTTGGATGATTAATGGGCTTTATTAGACACTTTTATATTATTTTTGGGACTAGCCTATTAACCGGAGGCCCAGCCCAAATTGCTGTTTTTTGCCTATTCACAGAAAAAGAATATCAAACGGAGTCCAAACGGAATGAAACCTTCAGGAACATGATTTTTGGAACAAACGTGATCCAGAGGACTTGGAGTGGACGTCAAGCAACATACGAGGAAGCCACGAGGTAGGGGGCGCGCCTACCCCCCCAAGGCGCGCCCTCCACCCTCGTGGGCCCCTCGTGGCTCCACCGACCTACTTCTTCCTCCTATATATACCTACGTACCCCCAAACCATCAGAAGCGCCCACGAAAACCTAATTCCACCGCCGCAACCTTCTGTACCCGTGAGATCCCATCTTGGGGCCTTTTCCGGTGTCCCGCCGGAGGGGGCATTGATCACAGAGGGCTTCTACATCAACACCATAGCCTCTCCGATGATGTGTGAGTAGTTTACCTCAAACCTTCGGGTCCATAATTATTAGCTAGATGGCTTCTTCTCTCTCTTCGGATCTCAATACAAAGTTCTCCTCGATTCTCTTGGAGATCTATTTGATGTAACTCTTCTTTTGCAGTGTGTTTGTCGAGATCCGATGAATTGTGGGTTTATGATCAAGATTATCTATGAACAATATTTGCATCTTCTCTGAATTCTTTTATGTATGATTGGTTATCTTTGCAAGTCTCTTCGAATTATCAGTTTGGTTTGGCCTACTAGATTGATCTTTCTTGCAATGGGAGAAGTGCTTAGCTTTGGGTTCAATCTTGCGGTGTCCTTTCCCAGTGACAGCAGGGGCAGCAAGGCACGTATTGTATTGTTGCCATCGAGGATAAAAAGATGGGGTTTATATCATATTGCATGAGTTTATCCCTCTATATCATGTCATCTTGCTTAAAGTGTTACTCTGTTCTTATGAACTTAATACTCTAGATGCATGCTAGATAGCGGTCGATGTGTGGAGTAATAGTAGTAGATGCAGAATCGTTCCGGTCTACTTGTCACGGACGTGATGCCTATATACATGATCATACCTAGATATTCTCATAACTATGCTCAATTCTATCAATTTCTCGACAGTAATTCGTTTACCCACCGTAATACTTATGCTCTTGAGAGAAGCCACTAGTGAAACCTATGACCCCCGGGTCTATTTTCCATCATATTAATCTTCCAGCACCTAGCTATTTCTATTGCCGTTTATTTTACTTTGTATCTTTATTTCTCTTTATCATAAAAATACCAAAAATATTATCTTATCATATCTATCAGATCTTGCTACGTCTTGAGCTTGCGTTGGGTTTCCTTGAAGAGGAAAGGGTGATGCAGCATAGTAGCGTAAGTATTTCCCTCAGTTTTTGAGAACCAAGATATCAATCTAGTAGGAAGTTCCTTCAAAGTCCCACGCACCTACACAAACAAACAAAGAACTCGCAACCAACGCAATAAAGGGGTTGTCAATCCCTTCACGGCCACTTGCGAAAGTGAGATCTGATAGAGATAATATGGTAAGATAAATATATTTTTGGTATTTTATAATACAGATGCAAAAAGGTAAAGATGCAAATAAAAGTAGATTGAAAGCTTATATGATAAAAGATAGACCCCGGGGGCATAGGTTTCACTAGTGGCTTCTCTCAAGATAGCATAAGTATTACGGTGGGTGAACAAATTACTGTCGAGCAATTGATAGAAAAGCGAATAATTATGAGATTATCTAGGCATGATCATGTATATAGGCATCACGTCCGTGACAAGTAGACCGACTCCTACCTGCATCTACTACTATTACTCCACACATCGACCGCTATCCAGCATGCATCTAGAGTTTTAAGTTCATAAAGAACAGAGTAACGCATTAAGAAAGATGACATGATGTAGAGGGATAAACTCATGCAATCTGATATAGACCCCATCGTTTTATCCTCGATGGCAACAATACAATACGTGCCTTGCAACCCTTTCTGTCACTGGGTAAGGACACCGCAAGATTGAACCCAAAGCTAAGCACTTCTCCCATGGCAAGAAAGATCAATCTAGTAGGCCAAACCAAACTGATAATTCGAAGAGACTTGCAAAGATAACTCAATCATACATAAAAGAATTCAGAAGAGATTCAAATATTTCTCATAGATAAACTTGATCATAAACCCACAATTCATCGGATCTCGACAAACACACCGCAAAAAGAGTTTACATCGAATAGATCTCCATGAGAGAGGGGGAGAACATTGTATCGAGATCCAAAAAGAGAGAAGATGCCATCTAGCTAATAACTATGGACCCGAAGGTCTGTGGTAAACTACTCACAACTCATCGGAAGGGCTATGGTGTTGATGTAGAAGCCCTCCGTGATCGATTCCCCCTCCGGCGGAGCGCCGACGAAGGCTCCAAGATGGGATCTCGCGGATACAGAAGGTTACGGCGGTGGAAATTGTTTTTCGGTGGCTCCCTCGATGGTCTCGGGGTACGTAGGTATATATAGGAGGAAGAAGTAGGCCGGTGGCCGCTTGTGGGGCCCAGGAGACAGGGGGGCGCGCCCACCAGGGAAGGGCGCACCCTCCACCCTCCTGGCCTCCTTGATCGCTTCTTGACGTGCACTCCAAGTCCTCAGGATCACGTTCGTTCCAAAAATCACGTTCCTGAAGGTTTTATTCCGTTTGGACTCCGTTTGATATTCCTTTTCTTCGAAATACTGAAATAGGCAAAAAACAGCAACACGGGCTGGGCCTCCGGTTAGTAGGTTAGTCCCAAAAATGATATAAATGTGTAAAATAAAGCCCATAAACATCCAAAAGGGGTAATATAATAGCATGGAACAATCAAAAATTATAGATATGTTGGAGACGTATCAAGCATCCCCAAGCTTAATTCCTGCTCGTCCTCGAGTAGGTAAATGGTAAAAACAGAATTTTTGATGTGGAATGCTACCTAGCATATTTCTCAATGTAATTTTCTTTATTGTGGCATGAATGTTCAGATCCAAATGATTCAAAATAAAAGTTCATATTGACATAAGAAATAATAATACTTCAAGCATACTAATAAAAGTAATCATGTCTTCTCAAAATAGCATGGCTAAAGAAAGTTATCCTACAAAACCATATAGTCTGGCTAAACTCTATCTTCATCACACAAAGTATTTAATCATGCACAACCCCGTTGACAAGCCAAGCAATTGTTTCATACTTTAGTAATCTCAAACTTTTTCAATCTTTCACGCAATACATGAGCGTGAGCCATGGACATAGCACTTACGTGGAATAGAATTGTGGTTGTGGAGAAGACAAAAAGGAGGAAGATAGTCTCGCATCAACTAGGCGTATCAACGGGCTATGGAGATGCCCATTAATAGATATCAATGTGAGTGAGTAGGGATTGCCATGCAACGGATGCACTAGAGCTATAAATATATGAAACCTCAACAAAAGAAACTAAGTGGGTGTGCATCCAACTCGCTTGCTCACGAAGACCTAGGGCATTTTGAGGAAGCCCATCATTGGAATATACAAGCCAAGTTCTATAATGAAAATTCCCACTAGTATATGAAAGTGACAACATAGGAGACTCTCTATCATGAAGATCATGGTGCTACTTTGAAGCACAAGTGTGGTAAAAAGGATAGTAGCATTGTCCCTTCTCTCTTTTCTCTCATTTTTTTTGTGGGCTTCTTTGGCCTCTTTTTTTATTAAGTCCGGAATCTCATCCCGACTTGTGGGGGAATCATAGTCTCCATCATCCTTTCCTCACTGGGACAATGCTCTAATAATGAAGATCATCACACTTTTATTTATTTACAACTCAATACTTAGAACAAGATATGACTCTATATGAATGCCTCCGGCGGTGTACCGGGATATGCAATGAATCAAGAGTGACATGTATGAAATTATGAAGGTGGCTTTGCCACTAATACGATGCCAACTACATGATCATGCAAAGAGCAATATGACAATGATGATGCGTGTCATATGAACGGAACGGTGGAAAGTTGCATGGAAATATATCTCGGAATGGCTATGGAAATGCCATAATAGGTAGGTATGGTGGCTGTTTTGAGGAAGGTATATGGTGGGTGTATGGTACCGGCGAAAGTTGCACGGCACAAGAGAGGCTAGCAATGGTGGAAGGGTGAGAGTGCGTATAATCCATGGACTCATCATTAGTCAAAAGAACTCATATACTTATTGCAAAAAATCTACAAGTCATCAAAAACCAAGCACTACGCGCATGCTCCTAGGGGGATAGATTGGTAGGAAAAGACCATTGCTCGTCCCCGACCGCCACTCATAAGGAAGACAATCAATCAATAAATCGTGCTCCGACTTCATCACAAAGCGATTCACCATACGTGCATGCTACGGGAATCACAAACTTCAACACAAGTATTATTTAAATTCATAATTACCCAACTAGCATGACTCTAATATCACTACCTCCATATCTCAAAACAATTATCAAGTATCAAATTGATCATAGCATCCAATTCACTTTCTATGATAGTTTTTATTATACCCAACTTGGATGCCTACCATTCTAGGACCAATTTTATAACCATAGAAAATACCATGCTGTTCTAAGAGACTCTAAAAATAATATATGTGAAGCATGAGAGACTAGCAATTTCTAAAAAATTAATCCACCGCCGTGCTCTAAAAGATATAAGTGAAGCACTAGAGCAAAAACTATTTAGCTCAAAAGATATAAGTGAAGCTCATAGACTATTCTAATAAATTATAATCAAGTGGGCTTCTCCCAAAAGGTGTACAGCAAGGATGATTGTGGCAAACTAAAAAGCAAAGACTAATATCATACAAGACGCTCCAAGCAAAACACATATCATGTGGTGAATAAAAATATAGCTCCAAGTAAAGTTACCGATAAACGAAGACGAAAGAGGGGATGCCTTCCTGGGGCATCCCCAAGCTTAGGCTTTTGGCTATTCTTGGATATCTTGGGGTGCCTTGGGCATTCCCAAGCTTAGGCTCTTGCCACTCCTTATTCCATAGTTCATCAAATCTTTACCCAAAACTTGAAAACTTCACAACACAAAACTCAACAGAAAACTCGTGAGCTCCGTTAGCGAAAGAAAAACAAAACACATAAGGTACTGTAATGAACTCATTATTTATTTATATTGGTGTTAAACCTACTGTATTCCAACTTCTCTATGGTTTATAAACTATTTTACTAGCCATGGATGCATCAAAATAAGCAAACAACACTCGAAAAACAGAATCTGTCAAAAACAGAACAGTCTGTAGTAATCTGTAACTAACGCAAACCTCTGGAACTCAAAAAATTCTACCAAAATAGGACGACCTAGATAATTTGTTTATTGATCTACTTCAATTGGAATCAGCATTTTATCACGTTCTGGTGATTTTAAACAATTGTTTTGGTGAACAGAAAGTTTCTGGAATTTTCAGCAAGATCAAATATTCATCATCCAAGAAAATCCTATAGGTTCTACTTGGCACAAACACTAATTAAAACATAAAAACACATATAAACAGAAGGTAGATGATAAATTTATTACTAAACATAACCAAAAACAAAAACACAAATAAAATTGGGTTGCCTCCCAACTAGCGCTATCGTTTAACGCCCCTAGCTAGGCATAAAAGCGAAGATAAATCTAAGTAGTGCCATCTTTGGCACCCAATTCATAAGTAGCTCACATGATAGATTCATAAGGTAATTTAACTTAATTTCTTGGAAAGTGTTCCATGCCTTTCCTTAATGGAAATTGGAACCTAATATTCCCTTCCTCATATCAATAATCGCGCCAATCGTTCTAAGGAAAGGTCTACCAAGAATAATAGGGCAAGAAAGATTGCAATCTATATCAAGAACGATAAAATCTACGGGCACCAAATTTCTATTTGCAATAATGAGAACATCATTTATCCTTCCCATTGGCTTTTTAATGGTGGAATCCGCAAGGTGCAAATTTAAAGGCAATCATCAAGATCATGGAAACCTAGAATATCACATACAGTTTTCGGAATCGTGGAAACACTAGCACCCAAATCACACAAAGCAAAACACTCATGATCTTTAATTTTAATATTTATAGTAGGTTCCCACTCATCATTAAGTTTTCTAGGTATATGTCGTGGAATTGTCACGGCAGGTGTCCTCATGCAAGGACTTAGTTGTGGAGCCATCGCAGCTAGGAAGCTTAAAGGGGTTAAACGGGACAAAGGACACGAAGGTTATACTGGTTCGGCCCTTACGGTGAAGGTAAAAGCCTACTCCAGTTGAGGTGGAATTACTTGGGGTTTCGATGACCAGGGAGCTAAACCGCTATGCCTGGTTATCGATCTGATGTTCCTTGTCCTGAACCGCCGCCGGGTCGTCCCTTTATATAGAAAGGTTAACGCCCATCGGCTCTCATAGTCCCGGCCGGCTCATAAACTGTGTCCGGCTTGGACACTTAACTATTCTTGCCTTACACTACAAGTCATGCCACAACGGCGGTTTACCACTACGGGCCTTAAGTCGCCTCTGGGCCTTAGACCTATTACTAAACCGCCATCCTTAACCTGTCCTTGGGCTTCTGAATGAAGAGCTGTCGCAACGTAACCCGGCCCATCTTGGGCGGGTTACACCAGTAGCTATATCCTCAACATTAGGCCCCAGATTGATTTGAACCGGTTCATGTCAATCTTCAATACCTTAAGAAAAAATCTTCTGGCTTCTGTTTGCGCAAAGGTTATAACCCGCCATGGCGTCATCTTCTGGATTCTTGGTAACCTGCCGTGACGTCATCCGCCATTAATGCACGTTCTGTCCAACGTATCTCAACGGATCCTTATCTTAATAACTATCCTGAAAATCGAGGCGCCTCTGCAGCTGGATAATCATGTCTTCAGCCTCCTCGTTTCTCGCGCCCACTCATCAGCCGTCCCTTATAAATAGGCCCGACCAGGTCCTCTCTCACTCTTCCCTTTCCATCGTCTTCCTCCTCTCAACGCCCCAGAACCCAAGCTCCGCCGCCGCCGCCGCGCCTCTCGTCTTCCTCAGCAGTGAACCTGCAACCGTAAGTCTTCTTCTTCTCGAACGTCAGATCCGCATTAGGGTTTCGCACTTTCTCCGTGTTCTTTGTAGTTCATCTCGGTTCCTTCATAGTTCTTCCACCGTGATTTCTTTTGATTCGAAAAACAGTACAGACCTCCTGCGGTAGTTGTTTCGCACCCATTTTCAACACTAGTAGACCCCTTTTACTTGCAAAAAGACCTCACTGGAGCTTATGAGCTTCTCTATACCAGTTTTTAGGTCTAGAAAATTTTCTTTTCTTGACGACCGTTTGATCCAAAATAATCACTGCAATCTGTGAAACTTTTTTGTGCAACACTTAGGCAAAAATTGCATCTGTTGGCTATGGCGGCTCATATCTCCGGCTTTAAAAAAGGCAATGCTTCTTGAATATTCCGGCTCATTCATAATAGATTCAAATAACTTAATTTCTCATGATATCCATAGCGGCTTAAATAATCTGACACAATTAGCCATATATCATTAGGACCCTTCGTAAGCCGCCACCTTAAATACTAAACTGAAACTTTCCTCCGGCTTAAATTTGAACCGGAAATTTTATTTTGTCATAGGCTTCCATCCTTCACAATGCCGCCCAAGGCTCCCAAGGCGCCCATTACATGCAACTGGGTTAGATCTAACGTCACCGATAGCACCTTAGCTGACTTCGTGAAAACGGGTCACCTGCCCAAGAAAGAGGTCATGTCATATCATGCTCCTGACCCGTCTGAAGAGAGACCTCAACCCAAGGACGGAGAGGTTGTCATATTTGCTGATCACATGAGCCGGGGCTTTGCTCCTCCCGGCTCAAAATTCTTCAGAGATGTCCTGCACTTTTTCGACCTGCGACCTCAAGACATTGGACCCAATTCCGTGTCAAACATTTGTAACTTCCAAGTGTTCTGTGAGGTGTACCTTGGAGAAGAGCCCAGCTTGCTACTCTTTAGAGAGTTATTCTATCTGAACCGCCAAAATGAATGTGCCAATGGGCCCAGCCTGGAGCTCGGTGGAATCTCAATCCAACGACGGAGAGATTGTCTCTTTCCTTATGCTGAGCCGCCAAGCCACCCGAAAGACTGGAACCAGACATGGTTCTACTGCCAAGACACTTCTCCGGCTGATGAGAATCCTCTGCCCGGCTTTCGAGCCCTACGTCTGGAATCAAATCACCCCTTGCCAGATAAACTATCTCAAGCTGAACGTCAGCCACTTACTCCCACCATTAACAAGATTAGAGCTCTTCTGGGGAACGGCCTGAATGGCATTGATCTGGTCCAGGTCTGGATTGCCTGGCGGGTGATTCCTTTAAGCCGCCGCCCCGGCTTAATGTGCGATTACACGGGCCGAAAGGATGATCCTCTTCGGCACAGTCCCGACGACTTACCTGAGGACGTCATTGATGACATGACCAAGTCTCTTCTGAACGAGAGCCTGGCAGATTTTGGGAGAACAGGCTTAAGTCCTTTCTGCAAGGCTAACCTGGCCCCAGCGGTAAACTATTGACCTGAACACCTCACCTTCTATTTTAACGATTTCGTCTTAACTTCAAAAACCTTTGTTGTATTTTACAGGCTAATGATAAATTCTGGAAGGTCAAGTATGACCATGAAGCTACCAAGAAAGCCAGAAAGGTTAAGAAGGCCACCAGGAAAGCCGCTCCCCGTAAGAAGGGGAGTAAACCTAGCGCCTCGGACCTGCTTCACCTGGAAGACACCTCCGAGTCAGAGGTAGCCCTTGACTCTTTAGGCTCCTTTTTTAATCATCTTATTGACATGGATTATCAGCAGGAGGACACCAGAGCGAGTCATGAAGTGATTGAAGAGGTAACTATAATTTCCTCCGACTCCGAGCCTTTGCCAAGACAGAAAGTCCGAAGAGTAACCCGGAAAGTAAGATTTTCACATCCTTTAGCTTATCAAGATCCTCAATTTATTTTGAAGTGACAGATTTATGAGAGTCGGAGGCAGACCCGGACTAGCAAGGATGCAGACCTCTCCTCCGGCTTACCCGAAGCATCAAGGAAGCGTCGGACTGAGGTTATCTCCGACTTATATCCTTTTCATCCTTTGGCGGGCGTCACTCGTCAACCACTCAATTCTTCTGATTCAAACTACCAGGGAACTTCACCTTCCTCCGGCGACTCCATGCAGTCTAGCTTGCCGGCTTTCAAAACCGCACCCGGGTAATGATGATCAGCTTATTTTGTGCTTATCTTACTCATGTTTTTGCACTAACCCTTTGACTTTCAGTGTACAAGTAAAGCCCAGCAAGAGGGCGAAGAAAAATAAGCCGGCCGAAGAGCCGGTCCTGACTGAACTTGATGCTTCTGCTCATGAGCCGCCGTCTGCACCAGCTCCTGAAGCCGCCACTGCTCCATCTGATGAACAAGTTATGGAAGGTTCTGATAACCCGGAGATCCCCAGCCCGGCTCATCCAGATGATCCGGACGTTGTAATCACCCGGACCGAGTTTGTCGAACCGGGAAGACCCACCGTGTTGGCTAGGTGCTCTGCCAAGGAAGAACTTCTGGAACGCCGCAGGGCAGGCTGGACATCACTGATTATGCTCATCTGAGCATTGGAGATATTGTCTCTGGCTATATTAATCAAGTGCACAACAGCCGGGACCTGGAAATTGATATGGTGAAGCAAATACATCAAAAGTCTGAGGTATGACTCTCTTGCTTACTCCATAGTTATCCTTACCATGCCAGCCCCCAAGTCTATTACTTATGATGAAATATGTTGTAGACTTAATGCCGGCTTAGTAATCACTGGAAGAAAACCGGCTTATCTGGTAACACTCGAGGGCCGGTTTAAACAACATAGTTGAACCGGTCCTTACCTTGTTTTAATCAAGTAGTTGAGCAGCTTTACGCATTAGCCCCCAAGTGCCAAGCACATTTGCCTACAAAGTGCTTGGGACTTATTTTCATGAACCGGCACTGTAAATAGAGCTCTTCAGCATACATTAGCCCCCAAGTGCCAAGTGTCTTTGCTTGCAAAGTGCTTGGGACTTAATGTTGCATTATAATCACCCTAACTGTAACCCGGAATTTGTACAGGCCGTCTGTAAGAAATTTGAATCGGAAATCTCCGATCTAAAGAACCGCCTGAAGACTCAGGAAAGTGAAACCCAAAGGGCCAACTCCAAATTTGAATTCAGTGTATCTGCACAAGAGAAACTGAAGAAGAAGTTTGAAGCAGAAAGAAAAGCCTGGGCGGATGAAAAAACTGCTTTGCTCAACCGGGCCGAACAAGCGGAGGCCACTCTTACTGAAAGAACCGCCGAGCTATCCGGCTTAAAACGCCATGTATCTCAGATGGTCTCCGCAATCTTTGGTAAGTTACTCTATAAGTTTCTAGCTAGTTTACATCATTCATTTCCCATAAGTATCTCAATTGCCATCAGCTCACCTGACTTTGTAATCCAGGTCCCAGGAGTTCCAATCTCAACCAGAACATGCTGACCAAACTGAAGGCGCTTTATACCTTGGTAGAGCAACTTTATACCGGGTCACAACGTGCCTTAGCCGTTGTGGCTCTGTCAAACGAAGTTCCCACTCATCTGGCGGATGTACTCAGGCGGCTTGCCGTGCTTCCTCAACGCTTCCAAGAATTAAGATGTGCTTCTGCAAGAGCCGGAGCCATAGCCGCTCTAAGCCGGGCCAAGGCGTTTCTACCGGAGCTAGACCCGGCCGACATCGCCCTTGGATATCCTAGCTTGAAGGAAGATGGCACTCCCTTTGACCAGAAGGACTTCGCCGCTTGCGTGAAGAGCGTACGCCCTGTGGCCACTTTGATTGGTAATGACACAGACCTTACCAAATATCAACCGGGCTATGACGCGGAGAATCAGAGGATCCCAACACCTCGTTATGAAGCAGTCAGCCTGATTCCTCCGACTCGTAAGCATACCTTCACCCCTGAAGTTGACCCGGCCGGGTTAATTGATAATGAAGCTCAATTTGAAGCCTTGAGTGGCATTGACTGGAAATCATCAACCTTCCAGGACATGGAAACAGCCGGAGGAGCGGAGAGGGATGAACCGGAAGCTTCAGCCCAATAGCACCTTTGATCTCTTAGCGGCTCATGGTTATGTCTTAAAAACAATGCCTCACCTTTTAGACTCGGGGAGTCATGTAATAGAGTAGGATAAGCACTTAATTTTGCCGTG
Source organism: Triticum aestivum (assembly GCF_018294505.1). Taxonomy (NCBI): domain Eukaryota; kingdom Viridiplantae; phylum Streptophyta; class Magnoliopsida; order Poales; family Poaceae; genus Triticum; species Triticum aestivum. Next base: position 146,620,372 of record NC_057802.1, read on the forward strand.
CCATCGTGCACGTGTGTAGCGCTCAATACTGTTTAAGCCGCTCTTTTATATTCTTCCGGGTTATGTTTGATCCTCTGCTTTCCTTAAGTTTAAAGAGCTGTCTTTAATTGTCCTGCATCGAAAACAAATCACAAGTCCCTAGGCGGCTCACCGCATGGAGAGTCATATATCGTACATATAGCCCGAAATATGAATCAAAGTCATAATAAACCGGTTCTCAATTATATCTTTGAGATAACCATAACAGCATACCTACTAGCCTTCAAGTATACTTCCGGTTTATGTAACCCGAATAATGAGGTTAAGAACTCAACTCCGGTTCACCAGCACATATAATGCTTATTATGTGCTATCAACGTTATTAATCAAGGTTAAGCCGGTGGAATAAGAACCACCCTTGAACACTTTTGATATGATCAAAAGAACTTGTTTGCAACAAAGAGATCTCAAAAATTTAGAGGCCTCTGATTCGAATACGACCAGAGAACCGTCCCAAAGGGGTCAAGCTAAGATTCGAATGCGATCATATAGCCCCTAGTGGCTGTGGCGTTGCCGATCAAGAGGGTACCGACAGCTATGTTCTCTTTGGTTCGAATACGACCTATGTTTGAACAGGAAGCCCCCAAATGACCTTAAGAGTTGTTTAACGACGCTGATTCGAATACGATCCACGTCGGTTCCCGAAGGGGTTTGAGCTATGATTCAAATATGATCAAGAAACTCCCCAATGAGCTCGGCAATATGCCAATCAAGTGGGCATCGACAACTATGTTCTCTTTGGTTCGAATACGACCTATGTTTGAACAGGAAGCCCCCAAATGATCATATTTTTAACGGCTTGATTTGAATACAATCATAAGCCGGATCAAACTCCAAGTGACCATGTAATATTACAATGAAAACAACAATGACACATTTACCTTTGGAGGGAAAAAAGGACAGAGGTCCTGCTTTATTATTTATCATAATATATACATGGCTATAGAAATATGTACATTATGAGAGCCGGTGGCTCAAGTGTAATAAGGCCGAAGCTGAGCTATATTCCACGGACGGCGGGTCTCCTCCTCCGACTTACGTGAATCTTTGTGCTCTCGAACATCGATGAGGTAGTATGACCCGTTGTGCAAGTTCTTGCTGACCACAAAGGGCCCTTCCCAAGGTGGGGATAGCTTGTGTGCATCTGTTTGATCCTGGATGAGCCGGAGCACCAAATCACCTTCCTGAAAGGTCCTGGACTTAACCCGATGGCTGTGATAGCGGCGCAGGTCTTGTTGGTAAATCGCCGAGCGAGCTGCTGCTACGTCACGTTGTTCGTCCAACAAGTCAAGAGCATCTTGACGCGCCTGCTCATTATCCGCCTCGACATAAGCCGCCACTCGAGGCGAGTCATGACGGATGTCGCTACGGAGGACCGCCTCAGCTCCGTAAACCATGAAGAAAGGCGTGTAACCCGTAGACCTGTTAGGAGTAGTATTGATGCTCCATAATACAGAAGGTAACTCCTCCACCCAACAACCCGGCGTCCGTTGCAAAGGGACCAAAAGCCGGGGCTTGATGCCCTTCAAGATTTCCTGATTGGCTCTCTCAGCTTGACCATTGGATTGAGGGTGAGCCACTGATGAAACATCAAGCCGAATATGCTCTCGTTGACAAAAATCCGCCATGGCGCCTTTAGATAGATTGGTAGCATTGTCAGTTATAATGCCGTGTGGAAAACCAAAGTGAAATATCACCTTTTTCATGAACTGAACCGCCGTGGCTGCGTCACACTTACTAACTGGCTCTGCCTCAACCCACTTTGTGAAATTGTCAACCGCCACCAAGAGATGGGTCTTCTTATCGTTGGACCTTTTGAAACGCCCAACCATATCAAGCCCCCAGACTGTTGGAAATATGCCCTAGAGGCAATAATAAATTGGTTATTTATTATATTTCCTTGTTCATGATAATCGTTTATTATCCATGCTAGAATTGTATTGATAGGAAACTCAGATACATGTGTGGATACATAGACAACACCATGTCCCTAGTAAGCCTCTAGTTGACTAGCTCGTTGATCAATAGATGGTTACGGTTTCCTGACCATGGACATTGGATGTCGTTGATAACGGGATCACATCATTAGGAGAATGATGTGATGGACAAGACCCAATCCTAAGCCTAGCACAAGATCGTGTAGTTCGTTTGCTAAGACCTTTTCTAATGTCAAGTATCAGTTCCTTAGACCATGAGATTGTGCAACTCCCTGATACCGTAGGAATGCTTTGGGTGTACCAAACATTACAACGTAACTGGGTGGCTATAAAGGTGCACTACAGGTATCTCCGAAAGTGTCTGTTGGGTTGGCACGAATCGAGACTGGGATTTGTCACTCCGTGTAAACGAAGAGGTATCTCTGGGCCCACTCGGTAGGACATCATCATAATGTGCACAATGTGACCAAGGAGTTGATCACAGGATGATGTGTTAGGGAACGAGTAAAGAGACTTGCCGGTAACGAGATTGAACAAGGTATCGGGATACCGACGATCGAATCTCGGGCAAGTAACATACCGATAGACAAAGGGAATTGTATACGGGATTGATTGAATCCCCGACATCGTGGTTCATCCGATGAGATCATCGTGGAACATGTGGGATCCAACATGGGTATCCAGATCCCGCTGTTGGTTATTGGCCGGAGAACGTCTCGGTCATGTCTGCATGGTTCCCGAACCCGTAGGGTCTACACACTTAAGGTTCGATGACACTAGGGTTATAGGGAATAGATATACGTGGTTACCGAATGTTGTTCGGAGTCCCGGATGAGATCCCGGACATCACGAGGAGTTCCGGAATGGTCCGGAGGTAAAGATTTATATATGGGAAGTCCTGTTTTGGTCACTGGAAAAGTTTCGGGCGTCACCGGTAATGTACCGGGACCACCGGAGGGTTCCGGGGGTCCACCGGAAGGGGCCACAAGCCCCGGAGGGCCCTATGGGCTGTATGTGGAGAGGGACCAGCCCCTTAGTGGGCTGGGCGCCTTCCCTCCCAGGGCCCATGCGCCTGGGGGTTTGGGGGAACCCTAAGGGGAGGCGCCCCCCTTGCCTTGGGGGGCAAGGCAACCCCCCTGGCCGCCGCCCCCTCCTCAGATTGGATCTGAGGGGGCCGGCCCCCCTCTCCCTTGCCCCCATATATATGTGGGGGTGGGAGGGCAGCAGCAACCAAAGTTCTAGCGCAGCCCTTCCCCCTCTTCCATGTCCTCCTCCTCTCCCGCGGTGCTTGGCGAAGCCCTGCAGGATTGCCACGCTCCTCCATCACCACCACGCTGTCGTGCTGCTGCTGGACGGAGTCTTCCCCAACCTCTCCCTCTCTCCTTGCTGGATCAAGGCATGGGAGACGTCACCGGGCTGCACGTGTGTTGAACGCGGAGGCGCCATGGTTCGGAATCAACCGCGATCTGAATCGCCACGAGTACGACTCCTTCATCCGCGTTCTTGCAATGCTTCTGCATCACGATCTACAAGGGTATGTAGATGCACTCCCCTTCCCCTCGTTGCTAGATTACTCCATAGATTGATCTTGGTGATGCGTAGAAAAATTTAAATTTCTGCTACGTTCCCCAACAGTGGCATCATGAGCTAGGTCTATGCGTAGTTTCTATGCACGAGTAGAACACAAAGTAGTTGTGGGCGTCGATTTTGTCAATTTACTTGCCGTTACTAGTCTTATCTTGATTTGGTGGCATCATGGGATGAAGCGGCCCGGACCGACCTTACACGTACACTTACGTGAGACAGGTTCCACCGACTGACATGCACTAGTTGCATAAGGTGGCTAGCGGGTGTCTGTCTCTCCCACTTTAGTCGGATCGGATTCGATGAAAAGGGTCCTTATGAAGGGTAAATAGAAATTGGCATATCACGTTGTGGCTTTTGCGTAGGTAAGAAACGTTCTTGCTAGAATCCCATAGCAGCCACGTAAAACATGCAACAACAATTAGAGGACGTCTAACTTGTTTTTGCAGGGTATGCTATGTGATGTGATATGGCCAAAAGGATGTGATGAATGATATATGTGATGTATGAGATTGATCATGTTCTTGTAATAGGAATCACGACTTGCATGTCGATGAGTATGACAACCGGCAGGAGCCATAGGAGTTGTCTTAATTTATTGTATGAACTGCGTGTCAATGAAAACGCCATGTAATTACTTTACTTTATTGCTAACCGTTAGCCATAGTAGTAGAAGTAATAGTTGGCGAGACAACTTCATGAAGACACAATGATGGAGATCATGGTGTCATGCCGGTGACGAAGGTGATCATGCCGCGCCTCGAATATGGAGATCAAAAGGCGCAAGATGATATTGGCCATATCATGTCACTTTATGATTTGCATGTGATGTTTGTCATGTTTACATCTTATTTGCTTAGAATGACGGTAGCATAAATAAGATGATCCCTCACTAAAATTTCAAGAGACGTGTCCCCCCTAACTGTGCACCGTTGCGAAGGTTCGTTGTTTCGAAGCACCACGTGATGATCGGGTGTGATAGATTCTAACGTTCGAATACAACGGGTGTTGACGAGCCTAGCATGTACAGACATGGCCTCGGAACACATGCGAAACACTTAGGTTGACTTGACGAGCCTAGCATGTACAGACGTGGCCTCGGAACACAAGAGATCGAAAGGTCGAACATGAGTCGTATAGTAGATGCGATCAACATGGAGATGTTCACCGATGATGACTAGTCGGTCTCACGTGATGATCGGACACGGCCTAGTTTGACTCGGATCATGTATCACTTAGATGACTAGAGGGATGTCTATCTGAGTGGGAGTTCATTAAATAATCTGATGAACTTAATTATCATGAACATAGTCAAAAGGTCTTTGCAAATTATGTCATAGCTTACGCTTTAGTTCTACTGTTTAAGATACGTTCCTAGAGAAAATTTAGTTGAAAGTTGATGGTAGCAATTATGCGGACTGGGTCCGTGAACTGAGGATTGTCCTCATTGCTGCACAGAAGGCTTATGTCCTTAATACACCGCTCGGTGTGCTGAACCTCAGCGTCGTCTGTAGATGTTGCGAAACATCTGGCATACACGTTTTGATGACTACGTGATAGTTCAGTGCGTAATGCTAACGGTTTAGAATTGTGGCACCAAAGACATTTTTTGAAACGTCGCAGAACATATGAGATGTTCCGAAGACTGAAATTGGGATTTCAGACTAGTGCCCACGTCAAGAGGTATGAGACCTCTGACAAGTTTCTTAAGCCTGCAAACTAAGGGAGAAAAGCTCAATCATTGAGCATGTTCTCAGATTGTCTGAGTACTACAATCGCTTGAATCGAGTGGGAGTTAATCTTCCAGATGAGATAGTGATGGTTCTCCATAGTCACTGCCACCAAGCTATTAGAGCTTCGTGATGAACTATAACATATCAGGGATAGATATGATGATCCTTGAGCAACTCGCGATGTTTGACACCGTGAAAGTAGAAATCAAGAAGGAGCATCAATTGTTGATGGTTAGTAAAACCACTGGTTTCTAGAAGGGCAAGGGCAAAAGGGATACTTCATGAAACAGCAAATCATTTGCTGCTCTAGTGAAGAATCCCAAGGTTGAACCCAAACCCGAGACTAAGTGCTTCTGTAATGAGGGGAACGGTCACTGAAGCAGAGCTACCCTAGATACTTGGTAGATGAGAAGGCAGGCGAGGTCGACAGAAGTATATTGGATATACATTATATGAATGTGTACTTTACTAGTACTCCTAGCAGCACCAGGGTATTAGATACCGGTTCGGTTGCTAAGTGTTAGTAACTCGAAATAAAAGCTACGGAATAAACGGAGACTAGCTAAAGGTGAGATGACGATATGTGTTGGAAGTGTTTCCAAGGTTGATGTGATCAAGCATCGCATGCTCCCTCTACCATCGAGATTGGTGTTAAACCTAAATAATTGTTATTTGGTGTTTTCGTTGAGCATAAACATGATTGGATTATGTTTATCGCAATACGGTTATTCATTTAAGGAGAATAATGGTTAATCTGTTTATTTGAATAATACCGTCAATGGTCTTGCACCTAAAATGAATCTCAATCGCAGTGATACACATGTTCGTGCCAAAAGATATAAAATAGTAATGATAGTACCACATACTTGTGGCACTGCCATTTGAGTCATATTGGTATAGAACGCATGAAGAAGCTCCATGTAGATGGATCTTTGGACTCACTCGTTTTTGAAAAGATTGAGACATGCGAACCATGTCTATTGGTATATATGCATGAAGAAACTCCATGCAGATGGATCGTTTGGACTCACTTGATTTTGAATCACTTGAGACATGCAAATCATACCACATGGGCAAGATGACTGAAAGGCCTCGTTTTCAGTAAGATGGAACAAGAGAGCAACTTGTTGGAAGTAATACATTTGATGTGTGCAGTCCAGTGAGTGCCGAGGCACGCAGTGGATATTGATATGTTCTTACTTCACAGATGATTTGAGTAGATGCTGAGAATATTTACTTGATGAAACACAAGTCTGAATTATTGAAAGGTTCAAGTAATTTCAGAGTGAAGTTGAAGATCGTCATGACAAGAGGATAAAATGTCTATGATATGATCATAGAGATATCTGAGTTACGAGTTTGGCACATAATTAAGACATTGTGGAAAGTGTTTCACAACTAATACCGCCTGGAACACCACAGTGTGATGGTGTGTCCGAACATCATAACTGCACCCTATTGGATATGGTGCATACCATGATGTCTCTTATCAAATTACACTATCGTTTATGGGTTAGGCATTAGAGACAACCGCATTCACTTTAAATAGGGCACCACGCAATTCCATCGAGACGACACCGTTTAGAGAAACCTAAGTTGTCGTTTCTTAAAAGTTTGGGGCTGCGATGCTTATGTGAAAAAGTTTCAGGCTGATAAGCTCGAACCCAAAGCGGATAAATGCATCTTCATAGAATACCCAAAACAGTTGGGTATACCTCCTATTTCAGATCTGGAAGCAAAAGTGATTGTTTCTAGAAACGAGTCCTTTCTCGAGGAAAAGTTTCTCTCGAAAGAATTGAGTGGGAGAATGGTGGAGACTTGATAAGGTTATTGAACCGTCACTTCAACTAGTGTGTAGCAGGGCACAGGAAGTTGTTCCTGTGGCACCTACACCAATTGAAGTGGAAGCTTATGATAGTGATCATGAAACTTCGGATCAAGTCACTACCAAACCTCGTAGGTCGACAAGGACATGTACTACTCCTGGGTGGTACGGTAATACTGTCTTAGATATCATGTTGTTAGACAATACTGAACCTACGAGCTATGGAGAAGCGATGGTGGGCCCATATTCCGACAAATGGTTAGAAGCCATGAAATCCGAGATAGGATCCTTGTATCAGAACAAAGCATGGACTTTGCATCTCGGAGTTGGAATGTACGCTTTGATGAGATGATCAAAGATTTTGGGTTTATACAAAGTTTATGAGAAACTTGTATTTCCAAAGAAGTGAGTGGGAGCACTATAGAATTTCTGGTGAGTATATGTTGTTGACATATTGTTGATCAGAGATGATGTAGAATTTCTGGAAAGCATACAGGGTCATTTGAAAAGTGTTTTTCAATGGAAAACCTGGATTAAGCTACTTGAACATTGAGCATCAAGATCTATAAGGATAGATCAAAAACCGCTTAATAGTATTTTCAAATGAATACATACCGTGACAAGATTTTGAAGCAGTTCAAAATAGATCAGCAAAGAAGGAGTTCTTGGCTGTGTTACAAGGTGTGAGTATTGAGTAAGACTCAAGACCTGACCACATCAGAAGAGAGAGAAAGGACGAAGGTCTTCCCCTATGCTCTAGACGTAGGCTCTACAGTATGCTATGCTGTGTACCGCACATGAAGTGTGCCTTGCCATGAGTTGGTCAAGGGGTACCATAGTGATCCGGGAATGGATCACATGACAGCGGTCGAACTTATCCTTAGTATCTAGTGGACTAAGGAATTTTCTCGATTATGGAGGTGAAAAGGAGTTCGTCGTAAAGGGTTACGTCGATGCGAACTTTGACACTAATCCGGATGACTCTGAGTAGTAAACCAGATTCGTATAGTAGAGCATTTATTTGAAATGGCTCCAAGTAGCGCGTGGTAGCATCCACAAGATGACATAGATATTCGTAAAGCACACACGGATCTGAAAGGTTCAGACCCGTTGACTAATAACCTCTCTCACAAGCATAACATGCTCAAACCAGAACTCATTGAGTGTTAACCGCATAGTGATGTGAACTAGATTGTTGACTCTAGTAAACTCTTTGGATGTTGGTCACATGGTGATGTGACCTGTGAGTGTTAATCACATAGTGATGTGAACTAGATTATTGACTCTAGTGCAAGTGGGAAACTATTGGAGGGGTAATAGTGATGTTCCAAAACAGTCTCTGGCTGCTTGGGAGCTAGTTTGCGGGCCAAAAGATAAGGGTGGTTTGGGAATTATTAATCTGAACATCCAGAACAAAGGACTGCTTATCAAGCATCTTCACAAATTCTATAACAAGGTTGATGTTCCTTGGGTGACCCTGATATGGAATAGTTACTACGATCATGGGGTTCCACAGGCAACAGCTAATGCTGGATCTTTCTGGTGGAGAGATGTTCTGAAGCTGCATGAGGCTTACACTGCTATTGCCTCAGTACATATCAACATGGGTGATTCTGCTCTGTTCTGGACTAATTCTTGGCACATTGGAGGCTCTGCTAGACCCCTCTGTTGGAGATTGCCAAGGTTGTTTTCTTTTGTCAATAATGATAGGATCTCTGTGAGGGAATTTCTTCAATCCCAGGATCTTTTCTCTATGTTTTATTTGCCCCTTTCTCATGAAGCTGCTGCTGAGTTGCACATACTGGAGAGTTGGATCATGCAGTTAGACAGAGACCACACCTTACCCGATGTTTGGATATGGCCTGGTCAATCAGGAGGGTACACTGCGAAAAGTTTTTACATGATCATGCACTCACACTTACCTACAATACAACCCTGCAAATGGCTTTGGCAGAGTAAGTGCACCATGAAGATCAAGGTGTTCGGCTGGCTTTTATTCTTTGACAGACTTAACACCAAGGATATGCTGGTTAGGAGACACTGGCGCTCAAACCAGGATGACAATCTTTGCCTCATCTGCAGTGAGCTGGCGTATGAGGATAGAATACATCTATTTTTTAACTGCACCTTCAGCTGTAGAGTCTGGAACTATTTGGGTATTGATTGGTCTGGAGGCTCAGATATTCTGCAATGCATCCTGCACGCCAGGTCCAGCTTCACACACCCTTTCTTCGTGGAAGTTCTGCTAACAGCAGCATGGAATATTTGGATTATGCGAAATGGCAGAATCTTCAGAGATGAAAGAGCTACTTTCAATGCTTGGAAGGGTAAATTCATCCATGATATTTCTTTGCTCGCTCACAGGGTGAAGGACTGTAACAAGCCAAAGCTTTTGGCTTGGATTGCTTCTTTGTTGTAAAGCAAGTACAGTTAGTTAGCAAATAGGTAGACTCTTTTCCCTTTTGTTTTCCTTCCTTGTATAGTTTGTTTTTTTCCTTGTACAGTGGTGTTTTATCTAATAAAGGGCTGTGGGGCTTTGCCTCACAGTATATATTCAAAAAAAAGCATAACATGATCAAACCAGAACTCATTGAGTATTAATCACATAGTGATGTGAACTAGATTGTTGACTCTAGTAAACTCTTTAGATGTTGGTCACATGGTGATGTGACCTGTGAGTGTTAATCACATGGTGATGTGAACTAGATTATTGACTCTAGTGCAAGTGGGAGACTGTTGGAAATATGCCCTAGAGGCAATAATAAATTGGTTATTATTATATTTCCTTGTTCATGATAATCGTTTATTATCCATGCTAGAATTGTATTGATAGGAAACTCAGATACATGTGTGGATACATAGACAACACCATGTCCCTAGTAAGCCTCAAGTTGACTAGCTCATTGATCAATAGATGGTTACGGTTTCCTGACCATGGACATTGGATGTCGTTGATAATGGGATCACATCATTAGGAGAATGATGTGATGGACAAGACCCAATCCTAAGCCTAGCACAAGATCGTGTAGTTCGTTTGCTAAGACCTTTTTTAATGTCAAGTATCAGTTCCTTAGACCATGAGATTGTGCAACTCCCGGATACCGTAGGAATGCTTTGGGTGTACCAAACGTCACAACGTAACTGGGTGGCTATAAAGGTGCACTACAGGTATCTCCGAAAGTGTCTGTTGGGTTGGCACGAATCGAGACTGGGATTTGTCACTCCGTGTAAACGAAGAGGTATCTCTGGGCCCACTCGGTAGGACATCATCATAATGTGCACAATGTGACCAAGGATTTGATCACGGGATGATGTGTTATGGAACGAGTAAAGAGACTTGCCGGTAACGAGATTGAACAAGGTATCGGGATACCGACGATCGAATCTCGGGCAAGTAACATACCGATAGACAAAGGGAATTGTATACGGGATTGATTGAATCCCCGACATCGTGGTTCATCTGATGAGATCATCGTGGAACATGTGGGAGCCAACATGGGTATCCAGATCCTGTTGTTGGTTATTGGCCGGAGAACGTCTCGGTCATGTCTGCATGGTTCCCGAACCCGTAGGGTCTACACACTTAAGGTTCGATGACACTAGGGTTATAGGGAATAGATATACGTGGTTACCGAATGTTGTTCGGAGTCCTGGATGAGATCCCAAACGTCACAAGGAGTTCCGAAATGGTCCGGAGGTAAAGATTTATATATGGGAAGTCCTGTTTTGGTCACCGGAAAAGTTTCGGGCGTCACCGGTAATGTACCGGGACCACCGGAGGATTCCGGGGGTCCACCGGGAGGGGCCACCAGCCCCGGAGGGCCCTATGGGCTGTATGTGGAGAGGGACCAGCCCCTTAGTGGGCTGGGCGCCTTCCCTCCCAGGGCCCATGCGCCTGGGGGTTTGGGGGAACCCTAAGGGGAGGCGCCCCCCTTGCCTTGGGGGGCAAGGCAACCCCCCTGGCCGCCGCCCCCTCCTCAGATTGGATCTGAGGGGGCCGGCCCCCCTCTCCCTTGCCCCTATATATATGTGGGGGTGGGAGGGCAGCAGCAACCAAAGTTCTGGCGCAGCCCTTCCCCCTCTTCCATGTCCTCCTCCTCTCCCGCGGTGCTTGGCGAAGCCCTGCAGGATTGCCACGCTCCTCCATCACCACCACGCCGTCGTGCTGCTGCTGGACGGAGTCTTCCCCAACCTCTCCCTCTCTCCTTGCTGGATCAAGGCATGGGAGACGTCACCGGGCTGCACGTGTGTTGAACGCAGAGGCGCCATGGTTCGGCGCTTAGATCGGAATCAACCGCGATCTGAATCGCCACGAGTACGACTCCTTCATCCGCGTTCTTGCAACGCTTCCGCATCACGATCTACAAGGGTATGTAGATGCACTCCCCTTCCCCTCGTTGCTAGATTACTCCGTAGATTGATCTTGGTGATGCGTAGAAAATTTTGAATTTCTGCTACGTTCCCCAACACAGACTGCAAATGGCCAAGTGATTGGAATCATCCTCAACTCTTGAGCCGGCACGTGAGCCCGTCTTGAGAACTTCTGACAACCGTCACACTTACTGACCAAGTCCTCTGCATCAGCATGAGCCGTCAGCCAATAAAAACCATGACGAAAAGCCTTGGCCACAAGGGATTTTGAGCCGACATGATGGCCACAATCCCCCTCGTGAATCTCACATAAAATTTCTTGACCTTCCTTGGAGGAAACACAACGCTGAAAAGCTCCAGTGACACTGCGATGATGCAGCTCGCCATTGACAATTATCATTGACTTAGACTGCCGGGTTATTTGTCTGGCCAAAGTTTCATCCTCATGCAATTCTCCCCGGGTCATGTAAGCCAAGTATGGCACTGTCCAATCTGGGATAACATGGAGAGCCGCCACCAACTGTGCTTCTGGGTCAGGAACAGCCAAGTCTTCCTCTGTAGGTAACTTGACAGAAGGGTTATGCAGAGTATCCAAGAAAGTATTAGGCGGCACCGGCTTTCGCTGAGAGCCTAGCCGGCTTAATGCATCAGCCGCCTCGTTCTTTCAGCGATCAATGTGCTCTACTTGGTAACCCTGAAAATGTCCAGCAATGGCATCAACTTCGCGGCGATAAGCCGCCATGAGGGGGTCCTTGGAATCCCACTTGCCTGATACTTGTTGGGCCACCAAATCTGAGTTGCCAAAGCACCTTACCCGGCTTAAGCTCATCTCCTTGGCCATCCGAAGACCATGGAGCAAGGCCTCGTACTCAGCTGCATTGTTAGTACAGGGAAACATCAACCGTAGTACATAACAAAACTTGTCACCTCGAGGGGAAGCTAACACAACTCCAGCCCCCGAGCCCTCCAATTTCCTGGACCCGTCGAAGTGAATAGTCCAGTATGTATTATCCGGTTTCTCTTCAGGCACCTGCAGCTCTGTCCAATCGTTGATGAAATCCACCAATGTTTGAGATTTGATAGTAGTGTGTGGCACGTACTTTAGACCATGAGGCCCAAGTTCTATGGCCCACTTAGCAACTCTTCCTGTGGCTTCTCTGTTTTGGATGATATCTCCTAGGGGAGCAGAACTAACCACAGTGATAGGGTGGCCCTGGAAATAATGCTTAAGCTTCCGGCTTGCCATGAACACCCCATAAACAAGCTTCTGCCAATGTGGATACCGTTGCTTGGACTCAATGAGTACTTCGCTGACGTAGTAAACCGGCCGCTGAACCGGATGTTCCTTACCCGCCTCCTTACGCTCCACCACCACAGCCACACTGACGGCTCGTGTGTTAGCGGCTACATACAACAATAAAGGCTCCTTATCGACAGGAGCAGCAAGGACTGGCGGCTCAGCTAGCTGTCTTTTCAAATCCTCAAAAGCGGCATTAGCAGCATCATTCCAGACAAAGTCATCTGTTTTCTTCATCATCTAATATAGTGGCATGGCCTTTTCGCCCAACCGGCTTATAAACCGACTCAAAGCAGCGATGCGACCCGCCAGACGCTGGACGTCATTTATGCACGCTGGCTTAGCCAGAGAGGTGATTGCCTTGATCTTCTCCGGGTTAGCTTCAATGCCTCTGTGAGAAACCAGAAAACCCAAGAGCTTGCCTGCAGGAACACCAAAAACACACTTGGCCGGATTAAGCATCATCTTGTAGACCCGGAGATTATCAAAGGTCTCCTTCAGATCATCTACCAAGGTTTCCTTCTCTCTGGATTTGACCACAATATCATCCACATAAGCATGAACGTTGCGCCCAATCTGATTATGAAGACAATTCTGCACGCACCGCTGGTAAGTCGCCTGTGCACTCTTGAGCCCAAAAGGCATAGACACATAACAGAAGGCTCCGAAAGGAGTAATGAACACCGTCTTCTCTTGGTCCTTAACTGCCATTTTGATCTGATGGTATCCAGAGTAAGCATCCAAAAAACTTAAACGCTCACAACCCGCCGTAGCATCAATAATTTCATCAATACGGGGGAGAGCAAAAGGATCAGCCGGACAAGCCTTGTTTAAATCCGTATAATCCACACACATACGCCAGGTGCCGTTCTTCTTGAGTACGAGCACCGGGTTAGCTAACCATTCTAGATGAAAGACTTCAACGATGAACCCGGCCGCCAAGAGCCGGGCTACTTCCTCACCAATGGCTTTCCGCCTCTCCTCATTAAACCGCCGGAGAAATTGCCTGACCGGCTTAAATTTTGGATCAATGTTGAGAGTGTGCTCAGCGAGTTCTCTCGGTACACCCGACATGTCAGAAGGTTTCCATGCAACGATGTCCCGGTTCTCACGGATGAACTCGATGAGCGCGCCTTCCTATTTAGGATCCAGATTGGCACTGATGCTGAACTGCTTAGATGAGTCACCTGGAACAAAGTCAACAAGTTTAGTCTCATCGGCCGACTTAAATTTCATTACCGGCTCATGCTCCGTGGTTGGCTTTTTCAAAGACGTCATATCTGCCGGGTCAACATTATCCTTGTAAAACTTCAACTCCTCTGTCGCACAAACAGATTCAGCGTAAGCAGCGTCACCTTCCTCACACTCCAAGGCTATCTTTCGGCTGCCATGAACCGTAACGGTCCCATTGCGACCTGGCATCTTGAGCTGCAAATACACGTAACACGGCCGTGCCATGAACTTGGCGTAAGCCGGCCACCCAAATAAAGCATGGTACGGGCTTCTTATTTTAACCACCTCAAAAGTCAGTTTTTTCGCCCTGTAGTTGTACTCATCTCCAAAGGCTACTTCCAGCTCGATCTTATCGACTGGATACGCCGACTTACCGGGCACCACACCATGGAAACAGTGTTGGACTGGTTGAGGTTTTTTATCAGTCAACCCCATACGACGGAAGGTCTCATAATAGAGGATGTTGATGCTACTGCCTCCGTCCATGAGCACTTTAGTGAATTTATACCCCCCGACCTGAGGAACCACCACCAAGGCCAGGTGACCCGGATTATCAACCCGGGGAGGGTGATCTTCCCTACTCCATACAATAGGCTGCTCAGACCATCTTAAATAGCGTGGAACCACCGGCTCAACAGCATTCACAACCCTCTTATGAAGCTTCTGGTCTTGCTTGCACAGACTGGTAGTAAACACATGATATTGTCCACTATTGAGCTGTTTTGGATTGGTCTGTTATCCCCCCTGCTGCTGCTGCTGATTACCCTGGCCAGATTGCTGATTAAAACCTCCTTGATTACCTTGAAAATTCTGAGAATTGGAATTTGAGCCGCCGCCCGGGCCATGAAAGCCGCCGCCCTGCCCATTGTTGCCATTAAAAGCATTGGAATTTTTGAAGGCTTTCATGATTGCGCAGTCTTTCCATAGATGAGTGGCCAGCTTCTCCCTAGAGCCATGCCTTGGACAGGGCTCATTCAACAATTGTTCAAGCGTCGGGCCTGACCCGCCGGATCGGGGAGGTGGTCTCCCCTTACGTCGGTGGTTGTTACCCTGCGCATTGGTGTTGGCCACAAACTCCATACTGCCATCAGCCTTACGTTTGTTACCTCCCTGGTTCGTCGGGTTATGCTGAGGGCCCTTGTCGTCGCCATTCTTCTTTCGCTTCCCTGTCCTTTCATCATCAGACGCGGGATCCTTGGTACTATCAGAGTCGGCGTACTTGACCAGAGCCGCCATCAGCGTACCCATATCATTGCAATCGCGCTTGAGCCGCCCGAGCTTCATCTTCAGGGGCGCAAAACGACAATTTTGCTCCAACATTAAGACTGCAGAGCCGGCATCCATCTTATCAGACGAATGTATTATCTCTTTGACCCGGCGTACCCAATGGGTTGTAGACTCGCCCTCTTGCTGCTTGCAGTTAGTCAAATCCACAATTGACATAGATTGCCTACATGTATCTTTGAAGTTTTGGATGAACCGGGCTTTTAGCTTTGTCCATGACCCGATAGAATTAGGTGGCAGTCCTTTCAACCAAGTGCGGGCAGTCCCATCCAACATCATGGTGAAGTATTTGGCCATTGCCGCTTCGCTGACCTCCAGCAACTCCATAGCCATCTCGTAGCTCTCAATCCATACTTCGGGTTGTAAATCAGCCGTGTAATTAGGTACCTTCCTAGGTCCTTTGAAATCCTTGGGCAGACGTTCATTACGGAGAGCCGGCACCAGACAAGGGACACCTCCGGTCCTCGTAGGTATGCCCGCCTCGATAGAAGCCGTCGGATAAACCGGGAGGGGCTGGTAAGCTGTCAGCTGAGCCACCTGCTCTGCCTCTTGACGTGCTCTGTCTTGGTCTACCGTGTTAAAGGCTCCATTATGTGCCGGGCCATGGCCAGCTGGCAAGTCACGGCGCCGGACGTTGCTTGAGCCGGTCGCTGAAACCATGTGTCTGCTATAACTTGGGCTCCGGCTTGGACGAGGGGTTGAATGAATCCTGTCCCGGCTATATGAATATGCCTCCTGTTGCGCCAGAGCCGTCTGAAGAAGTTCTCTGACCCGGCGGGTTTCGACCGCCGTCGGAGAGTCGCCCTCGACTGGGAGAGCCGCCAGTCGCGCCGCTGCAGCGATCATGTTTTCCAACGGGTTGGCATAATGACCCGGTGGTATTGGCACGTATTGAGGCGGGGTAGTGTTCACACGGGGAGGCCCCATCACTTGCGGCTGAACCGGCGTTCTAGCCCCGGGTGCCGTGATTTCTGGCGGGTTACTGGGCCCTGCACCAGGCGTGTTGAAGAGGTTTCGAGGATCGTAAACCGGTGGGAGTGGAGATTGAGCCTTCTAATGCCTCCTTCTCATGATCTCATTGGATGCGTTCTGATCCATCGTGAGCCGGAAAGACTACGCCTGAATCAGCTGAGTCTGGGCGTCGAGAGCCGCCCGTTCTGCAGCCATCCTAATCCCTTCCGCTGCTAGATCTTCCTTGGCTCGTGCTATATGCAGCTTTAACTGTGCCACCTCCGCATCATGTTGAGCTTGATCCGCCGGGACGACCGAGGCGGTTAGCAGGGCAGTCATCTTATCCGTAAGATCCATCAGCACCTGAGCCGGTGAGTGCGCAGGGCCTCCTGCCCCAGCGGTGGAGTTTTGCATAGGTTGCGTGCCGGCCATGAAGATTCCAACCCGGCTTGGCGGCTCAAAAGGGTCCGGAATACTGTCGCCCTCGGAACACCCCCTGAGCCTGCCGTTTTGAAGTTGATACAACGAGTCCGTCTCACCCGTGGATGATTCATCAGAGCATATGGCCGTCTCATCGCTAGATCTAGATCCTTCAGAGAGTCCTCCGTGGGTGCATCCCACGAAAGCACGTTTCAAGGTGGGCGGAGTCCGGGCGGGTCTCGCACGCTGAGCCGTCTCGATGAGGTCGGTGCCGATGTCCGGCTCAGGGACCGGCTCACCGATCTTGCCAATGAACACGTGGATTCCGCCGAAGGGGACCCGGTACCCGTACTCGATTGAGCCGGCGTCGGGGCCCCAGCCTGCGTCGTTGATGTAGAGCTTGCCGTGACGACTCTTGGTCATCCGGCCCACAGCGTATCCCTTGAGCCCTTCGAAGCTGCCCTTCAAGAACTCAAATCCACCGTGCGCTGGCCCCACGGTGGGCGCCAACTGTCGTGGAATTGTCACGGTAGATGTCCTCATGCAAGGACTTAGTTGTGGAGCCATCGCAGCTAGGAAGCTTAAAGGGGTTAAACGGGACAAAGGACACGAAGGTTATACTGGTTTGGCCCCTTACGGTGAAGGTAAAAGCCTACTCCAGTTGAGGTGGAATTACTTGGGGTTTCGATGACCAGGGAGCTAAACCGCTATGCCTGGTTATCGATCTGATGTTCCTTGTCCTAAACCGCCGCCGAGTCGTCCCCTTATATAGAAAGGTTAATGCCCAACGGCTCTCAGAGTCCCGGCCGGCTCATAAACTGTGTCCGGCTTGGACTCTTAACTATTCTTGCCTTACACTACAAGTCATGCCACAACGGCGGTTTACCACTACGGGCCTTAAGTCGCCTCTTGGCCTTAGACCTATTACTAAACCGCCATCCTTAACCTGTCCTTGGGCTTCTGAATGAAGAGCTGTCGCAACGTAACCCGACCCATCTTGGGCGGGTTACACCAGTAGCTATATCCTCAACAGTATAGAAACTTCCAAATTAAGTTTTTCATCATAAGATTGCATCAAGGCATCAACGATATGTTTGGTAAAGGCTTTATTTTGACTATAAGCATGAGGAGAATTAACAACGGATTGCAACAAGGAAATACAACCTTCTAAAGAACAATTATCATAATCAAATTCCTTGAAATCCGAGATAGTGGGTTCAATGCTATTTAAAGTCATGACCTCTCCAATCCCACTTTTACCAAATTTAGTATCAAGATCTAAAAACTCCGAATTCTTGGGATGCCTTCTAGGAAAAGGTGGATCATATTCAGTCCCATCATTATCAAGATTCATATTGAAAAACAAAGATTTAATAGGGGACACATCAATAACTTTTAGATCTTCATCATTATTATCATGGAAACTAGAAGAACACGCCTTTACAAAGCAATCTTTCTTAGCATGCAATCTAGTGGTTCTTTCCTTGCACTCATAAATGGAAATTCTCATTGCTTTGAGAGACTCATTGATATCATGCTTAGGAGGAGTAGATCTAAGTTTAAGAGAATCAACATCAAGGGAAAGTCTATCAACGTTCCTAGCCAAATCATCAACTTTGAGCAATTTTTCTTCAAGCAAAGCATTAAAATTCTTTTGAGAAATCATAAATTCTTTCACAATATTCTCAAAATCAGAGGGCATCTTATTAAAATTACCATAAGAATTATTGTAGGAATTTCCATAATTATTAGAGGAATTACTAGGGAACGGTCTAGCATTAAAGTTTCCTCTATAAGCATTGTTTCCAAAACTATTCCTACCAACAAAATTCACATCCATAGATTCATTATTATTCTCAATCAAAGTAGACAAAGGCATATCATTAGGATCAAGAGGAACATTCTTAGTAGCAAACAATTTCATAAGTTCATCCATCTTTCCACTCAAAACATTAATTTCTTCTCTAGCATGCACCTTTTTTACTAGTAGATCTTTCGGTGTGCCATTGAGAATAATTACACATAATATTATCAAGAAGTTTTGTAGCATCTCCTAAAGTGCTTTCCATAAACGTGCCTCCCGCGGCCGAATCTAAAAGATTTCTAGAAGCAAAGTTCAAGCCGGCATAAAATTTTTGTATGATCATCCATAAATTCAAACCATGAGTAGGGCAATGGCGAATCATCAATTTCATTCTTTCCCAAGATTGGGAAACATGCTCATGATCAAGTTGTTTAAAATTCATAATATCGTTCCTCAGAGTGATAATCTTAGCGGGAGGAAAATACTTAGAGATAAAAGCATCTTTGCACTTGTTCCAAGAATCAATACTATTTTTAGGCAAAGACGAAAACCAAACTTTAGCACAATCTCTAAGTGAAAACGGAAATAACTTCAATTTAACAATATCATTATCCGTATCTTTCTTATTTTGCATATCACACAAATCAACAAAGTTGTTTAGATGAGTCTCGGCATCTTCACTAGGAAGGCCGGCGAATTGATCTTTCATAACAAGATTCAGCAAAGCAGTATTGATTTCACAAGATTCAGCATCATTAAGAGGAGCAATTGGAGTACTAAGGAAATCATTATTATTGGTATTGAAAAAATCACACAATTTGGTATTATCTTGCGCCATGGCAACAAGCAATCCAACACACAAGCAAACAGAAAAGGCAAGCGAAAAAGAGAGGAGAAGATTGGGAAAGAGAGGGCAAATAAAACGGCAAGGGTGAAGTGGGGGAGAGGAAAACGAGAGGCAAATGGAAAATAATGTAAATGCGAGGGAGATGAGTTTGTGATGGGTACTTGGTATGTCTTGACTTGATGGAAGTTTCCCCGGCAACGGTGCCAGAAATCCTTCTTGCTACGTCTTGAGCTTGCGTTGGTTTTCCTTGAAGAGGAAAGGGTGATGCGGCACAGTAGCGTAAGTATTTCCCTCAGTTTTTGAGAACCAAGGTATCAATCCAGTAGGAAGTTCCTTCAAAGTCCCACGCACCTACACAAACAAACAAAGAACTCTCAACCAACGCAATAAAGGGGTTGTCAATCCCTTCACGGCCACTTGTGAAAGTGAGATCTGATAGAGATAATATGATAAGATAAATATATTTTTGGTATTTTATAATATAGATGCAAAAAGGTAAAGATGCAAATAAAAGTAGATTGAAAGCTTATATGATAAAAGGTAGACCCGGGGGCCATAGGTTTCACTAGTGGCTTCTCTCAAGATAGCATAAGTATTACGGTGGGTGAACAAATTACTGTCGAGAAATTGATAGAAAAGCGAATAATTATGAGAATATCTAGGCATGATCATGTATATAGGCATCACGTCCATGACAAGTAGACCGACTCCTGCCTGCATCTACTACTATTACTCCACACATCGACCGCTATCCAGCATGCTTCTAGAGTATTAAGTTCATAAAGAACAGAGTAATGCATTAAAAAAGATGACATGATGTAGAGGGATAAACTCATGCAATATGATATAGACCCCATCTTTTTATCCTCGATGGCAACAATACAATACGTGCCTTGCAACCCTTTCTGTCACTGGGTAAGGACACCGCAAGATTGAACCCAAAGCTAAGCACTTCTCCCATGGCAAGAAAGATCAATCTAGTAGGCCAAACCAAACTGATAATTCGAAGAGACTTGCAAAGATAACTCAATCATACATAAAAGAATTCAGAAGAGATTCAAATATTTCTCATAGATAAACTTGATCATAAACCCACAATTCATCGGATCTCGGCAAACACACCGCAAAAATAGTTTACATCGAATAGATCTCCACGAGAGAGGGGGAGAACATTGTATTGAGATCCAAAAAGAGAGAAGAAGCCATCTAGCTAATAACTATGGACCCGAAGGTCTGTGGTAAACTACTCACAACTCATCGGAAGGGCAATGGTGTTGATGTAGAAGCCCTCCGTGATTGATTCCCCCTCCGACGGAGCGCCGACGAAGGCTCCAAGATGTCATCTCGCGGATACAGAAGGATACGGCGGTGGAAATTGTTTTTCGGTGGCTCCCTCGATGGTTTCGGGGTACATAGGTATATATAGGACGAAGAAGTAGGTCGGTGGCCGCTCGTGGGGCCCAGGAGACAGGGGCGCGCCCACCAGGGAAGGGCGCGCCCTCCACCCTCCTGGCCTCCTCGGTCGCTTATTGACGTGCACTCCAAGTCCTCTGGATCACGTTCGTTCTAAAAATCACGTTCCCGAAGGTTTTATTCCGTTTGGACTCCATTTGATATTCCTTTTCTTCGAAATACTGAAATAGGCAAAAAAAACAGCAATACGGGCTGGGCCTCCGGTTAGTAGGTTAGTCCCAAAAATGATATAAATGTGTAAAATAAAGCCCATAAACATCCAAAAGGGGTAATATAATAGCATGGAACAATCAAAAATTATAGATACGTTGGACACGTATCAGATCTCACTCTCGTAAGTGACCGTGAAGGGATTGACAACCCCTTTTATCGCGTTGGTTGCGAGGTTCTTATTTGTTTGTGTAGGTGCGTGGGACTCGAGCGTGGTCTCCTACTGGATTGATACCTTGGTTCTCAAAAACTGAGGGAAATACTTACGCTACTTTACTGCATCACCCTTTCCTCTTCAAGGGAAAACCAACGCAGTGCTCAAGAGGTAGCAAGAGGCGAAGCTCCAAGTGCAACCCGAACGTGGATGGTGCGAACGCTCGCGTGACAGTCTTTGTGTAGGGGGGGGGGGCGTGGTGCGGAGCCTTGGAGAACGCATATAGCCAGGCTCTTGCATCAGACAAAATTGCTATTTGAGCCCACTATTGTAGTACTACTAGTACTTGCTAGTATAGCCCTGTAAACCGGAAAGGAATAGACTACACCGCGTGCAGTACTGGCTCAAATCTCATCAACCAAGGCATTTTGTGATTGGAGGAATGTATCTCGTACTTTACAAAACTACCCTAATTAAACTCATGCATTAATTACGTAGTTCTCTCGTTTTCCTCTCCGCCTTGGTCGCGGTTCACAATATTGAGCACTCCTATATGACTAGCCGCTCTATCTACATGCGGGACATCAAAGCATCCGGGCCTGTGTGCCATCCACCAAATCACAGCGAGGTGCTACAGTCGAGACTCACCGGTCACCCCGGTGTGGCCGTCATGACCCGTCATATCACAAAACCCACCTTTACCAGCAGTGGTAAAGTGGCCTCGAAGTTGGACTGGACGAAGCAACCATCATTTCACTGGAACGCTCGTTGAAGCCCTTTCTCCCCTTTCTTGAAGAAAACCTCACTCCGGGCTACTCACTTCTTCCATTTTTCTTCTGTACCGACGAAGGAAAGGTGGGTGAATCAGTGATGCTGCTATATTTTCATTCCAAGAATCTTCTTTTTGCGAAGCACCGACCGATTCTCATAGCCTATTCTTTTCCCATTTTCATTGCGATTGTGGTTTCCTTTCGATTGCTTTTTGTTTGTCAGTTCATTGATGGATCCTGGAGCACTAGCCAAAGAGTTGCCGGCAGACAACCCACTGGAGACAGCGATCTCCAGGAAGCGAGCACCGACCAACGAGTTGACCATGTTGGCGGGCCAACCCATGGAGACGAAGAATTCCAAGAAACAAGCACTGGCCAAAGAGTTGACGACGTTGGCAGACGAACTCCTCAAAGAAAGTTGGAAGAACAGCAAGGGCCCCACCATGCCTACCCCAGAAACTCTAATGGCCACCTATGCGAGGCTCAAGGCCGAGTTTGAGGAGATAGTTGCCGTTGAGAAGCAGTATTCCCCTGGCAAGGTGATGGCCCCCGGAGGGATGGGATCCCCTGGTGAGCTGCACAAGGTAAAAAATAATGGCTTACCATAGTTGTGGTTTTTGATTATTTGCAATGTGCTTGCTAATATGTTAGGGTTGTGCAGGTGCCGGTGGACGTCCTTGATGATTCCGATGTCGCGGCCCGTCCTGTGGACAACGCCCCAGAGATCGTTTTCGGTGTCGCGGTCCGTCTTGTTGACATCGCCCCGGAGATCGATTCCGATGCCGCTGTCCATCATGTGGAAATCACCCCAGAGATCTATTTCGATGTCACGGTCAGTATTGTGGACATCGCTCCAAAGATCGATTCCCATGCCGCTGTCTGTGCTGTGGTCATTGCCCGAGAGATCGACGACAAGAAATAGTTGGTCGCGCTAATGCTTCAGGGTAGTTTGCATTGCCCTGTGTTTAATTACCAGAATGATGCGTGTTATTAAACCATCTTAGGGCTAGTGCACTGTCTTGTGTGGGCAGTACTTGCTACTTTTGTTTGATAGTGAATCATGTGAACCCTCTCCGAGTTATGGAAACAGATGTATCCTCACCAGCTTTTGATGTAATATATCGCATGCTTAGATGTAAGTTCGAACTGTTTATCATATCAGCAGGGCTTGTTTGATGATTCTTGGTGTTAGTAGGCTAGCTATTGTGCCAGCTATAGTACTTGCAAAACACTCACCGAAGAGAAACGTTGGGGCTGATGAGCTCGTGGTACGCTTATACTTATCCGTCGTCGATCGGCCAATAGCGCAAGCTCCTAAAATTGTAGGCTTAGCAGTCGATCAGACAATAGTCGACACGGATACATTCAGGCCTCATTTGGTTCATAGGGTAGGAAAATCATAGCAAAAGTACAGAGACGTACAACACAAAATCATAGCAGTACAGAGACGTACTCCCTCCGTTCCAAAATAGATGACTCAACTCTGTACTACTAACTTTGAAACAGAGGGAGTACGAATCCTAGGCGGGCTAGTTTGGCCTAGTGGGTTTCAGTGATATGACGTGGTACAGTGCCGTCCAGTCTTCGCGTGTGGTAGCAATATTGCGGGTACAGTAAGTTTTCTTGAAGAACCAGAATTCAATGAAGCCATGATGGTTCCTTCGTCCGACCAACTTACAGCGGGAAAGGTTGGGCCTGCACTACGACCGGGGTGGACCAGGATAATTTTGTGCATGGCAGGTGGACCAGGATGGTCGACGTCCCACATGTCAGCGAATGGAAAGTATTCTTTTCCGATATAGAGGACGAGCAACGAGTATTCATTGTTTATTTTTGATGAAAACTATTGTCTCCACTGTTACGACGGAGGAGTGTGAAACACGGCATCCCAGTGAACTTGGCATGTGCACCACTCCCTCCTTCCTCATGTAATACTACCATAGTGTTGACTATAAGGTTGGCTATAAAGGTTACAAGTTTTTCTCACTTTCTCTCTATCTATTTCCTCTCAAATGCTTTTACCTTTCTTTTTTAGACACAATTGTTTTTTATGCCTCTTTTTTTAGAATTAGTTTTTTATACCTAGGAGCACGTGTAGAGACAGGCTCTTGCAGAGCCCACTCCTTGACTTTGTCAATGCCTCTCTCCTCCACATAAGCGGGCTTATAGGCCAGTATTTTACTGGTACTACTTGCTATGAATGCGGGCAGCTGGCGTCTGAGGGGGGAGGGCTTGGAAGCGGTCCGGACTCCCGCATGGCCCACCTCACATTATCACCATATATTTCTTGGAGTCCGTGCACGGCGGGCGGGCGATCTCTTCTCCCTCCACCATCTCTCTATTCTCAGCCGACGCCCGCCGAGCGATTAGATTTCGGCTATCGACGGTTTATTCAATTGCAGTCCCACGTGTCAGTGAAATTGCAAGACAACGTGTGTCCCTTCTGGTGAGCGGCGTGCGAGCCGGACTGTCGGGGGTGCGACGCGCAGGAGTTGTAAGTGTGCCGCCTTTTCTTTTGAACTTGCAAAGCGAAACATTTTCGTGCGATCGATCGATAGAAATCCAGAACAAAATGACGAGGGCGGTGCTTTCCCGCGCGTCAGGCGGGCTAGTTTGAGTGATATGATGTGCTATAGTGCCATCCACTTGCTCCATTTTTATGTAAGCAAGAGTTTACACTCTTACGTGGGAGGAGTGCGAAACACGGCGGATCTGATTTTGATCGAGGGATAACTGTCCCCTGCCAAATAATGGAGCACTGTTAATCTCTAGCGTTGGCCCACAAATTTACACCAGCATCTGTCCGAGGACACTGACGGATGCCATCCAATGCTGCCCACATACCTTTCAACAACTATATGAACTAACCGGACGAAATTCGTGCATACAAAGCAAATTTCAAATTAATCAGATGAAATTCATTACATTTCGGAAACTTCTCCTACAAACTGGACAAAATTCATTACATATTTCGCACAAACTGTACTAAAACCTACTGTAAACCTAATCTAAACGATCGCCAACGCCCGACCACCATGTCCGGCCATGAACCCGAGAAAGTTGGCCATTGCCTTTGCCTCCTCCTCATCCGCCTCGATAACCTCCTCCTAAGGAGCACAAGGTTCTGAAGATTTCCACCTCGACGTCGCCGTCAAGCGGCTAATGGGCCGCCAATGTTTATCCCACCAAGCTTGGCATCGACTGAGTGGAGGAGCGGTGGCCTTCCTGGGACCAGAGCGGCGGCGACCTACCGTGTACTACTCTTCCTCGCTGCTGGCTGTGCCCGCACGCGCGCCGGCTTCGTGGTAGTGGCGGTGGAGGGCGGCCGGGGGGAGCCAATGATCTCCTTCATCTGCTCCTGCGACAGTACGTCCAAGAGAGCTTTGGAGCGTGCCCGGAGCGGAGCCGCCGATATCCTTCATCTGCTCCTGTGACAGTACGTCCAAGAGAGCTTTGGAGCGCCAGGTGGCCATGGTTGGAGTGGTGCCGACAGAAGGAAGGGACCGGAGGAGAATGAGTGTGGGTCTTTGCCTATGGCTGGGAGTTGGGGCTCAAGTTAATATAGCGAGCGAATGGCAATGAGCCGCAGCAGACGAATGGACGGCTGGCGCCGGAGTAGGTTCGTCGGGCGTGAATGAGGACGCTGCTTCAGTGACTTAACTGCAGGTGTATTGGGTTACTGACATGTGGGCCCGACGGGCATCTGGCCCGCATGTCAGTGACACACCAACTGCACCTGCAGTTAAGTCCCGTGAATGCGGCATTGACGTTCTGGAGAGATGGTGACCGTTTCAGGCGGGAAGCGCGCGCTAGCGATGGAAGGGGTTTCGGTAGGCTAGGGCAGTCAGACGCTGGCGTGGTGGAAAAATGTGAACTCATGGATGACGAGCCTTTGAAGTGTATGCGGCACGTATTGACAACCAGGCGTCCATGCAACCGGTCTTGTCGCCACCTAGCCTTCGACGACCACCATTAGACACCACACAACCATGCATAACTTACGAATAATGGACGAATCGATCAGACACATACTCATGTGCAGTGGCACTATGATCGGTCGCTCACGATAGTACATACTCCGTACCATAGTACCCTCTCTCTCTAGCTAGGCTGTTTTATATATTGTCGTTGTGATGGACGATATACATGAGCAAGGCGTCGAGTCCTGAATATGACCGTTGGTGTTGAGCCAGGTGAATACATGCTCGGCGTTCGCGGAGGCCTCCATCAAACGTCTAAACAGTAATGTCAGGCACCACCGGGGCGCGCAGGTGACGGGCTCGCCGTTTGCGTTGCGCCATGAGCAGGACTTTGATTGAGAGGGTGACGTGCATGCATTAGCATGGTTTGACAGCGTGAGCGTGAGTGTCTGCATGCGTACATGCTACTTGCCTCTATGGACGGTGTGCGCTAATGTGTGCATCACGTATAATATAATGATCAAAGTGAGCTATCAACACAAGTTCGATGACCGCCAATGCATTTTACTCGGTAATAAATGACCAAGATTGAAGGGGAATCCAAATTTCCTTCGTCTTCTGTCCTTGAGCTCTTGACAAACCAATGCACTATACGGTTGTCCGTCCACTCCACCCCAGAGCTCTCACCAAGCGTCGTTCATGCCACCGCGCCACACACTAACCGGTAAGGAAGCGATGGCATCCCGCCGTGCCGAGTTCCTCGCCGCCCACGACTGCACACAAAATGGTAGGGAAGCGATGGCATCCCGCCGTGCCGAGTTCATCGCCGCTCGCGACCTCACACCGACGTGGGTGGAATTTGAAGCTGCCAAGGCCGAATGGGCGGTAGAGCAAGAGGCGGCCAAAGCCGCATGGAGGGAGCGGAGAAGTCAGAAATCACTCAAGAAAAGAGAGGCCCGCCACCGCAAGAAAGAAGAGGACGCACGCGCTGCTGCGGAGAGGTCGGCGGAGATCCAAGCACAGTGGGGTGTCACCGACAAAGCTGGGAAGGAGAACGACGGCGTCTGGCCAGCATGTGAGAAGTAGTAGTACTAGTAGTTAGTGTGTGTGTCTGTGTCTGAGTACGATCATGTACCGGTACTACTATTTACTACTGTAGTTTTTAGAGAAAATTACCAGTACATTAGCCTAGACTCAATGGAAATTCCTATCCTATGCATCAAATGGCATCTCTTTCTCTATAGGAATTGTGATGCATGTCATCTAACTTCCTATGATTTTCATATTCCTATAAAATTCCTATCCTATGAACGAAAAGAGGCCTCTGCTGGAGTAACTACTGTAGCTAGCAATACTGCTGGTACAGTAGTTTTCTTCAAGAAGCGAAATTCAACGAAGTCATGATGGTTCCATCGTCCGAGCAACTTCAAAGTGGGAAAGGTTGGGCCTGTGATTTGACGGCTCATTAGTCATTATTACCGGGGTGACTCTCCCTTGGAGTTCCGCGTGCATGGTGTAACGCCCCGGATCCGATGCGCCAGGTGTCTGCCAGTTATTCGCCGTCCTTGCCTTGTCATCTGCTTGCGTGTTGCATTTTTGTTCATGTCATGCATCCCATATCATGTCATCATGTGCATTGCATTTGCATACGTGTTCGTCTCATGTATCCGAGCATTTTCCCCGTTGTCCATTTTGCAATCCGGCACTCCTATGTCACCCGGCGCCCCCTTTTGCCTCTTTTCATGTGCGGGTGTTAAACTTTCTCGGAATGGCCCGAGGTTTGCCAAGCAGCCTTGGTACACCACCGGTAAACCACCTATCAAGTTTCGTGCCATTTGGAGGTCGTTTGATGCTCCAACGGCTAACCGGGCAACCACAAAGTCCGTTCGTGTGTTGCAGCAAAACCCCTCTTCAAACAGCCCCAAAACCCCTCTAAGTCTCCGCCATGCTCTCGGTCATTCGATCACAATCGCGTGGGCGAAAACTCCACCTCATTTGGACTCTCCTAGCTCCCTCTACCTATAAATAGGCCCTCCCCTTCCATTTTCGCGGATGAAACCACCCCTAACCCTAGCCCATCTCCTCCCACCGCGCCGGACACGTCCGCCCCGCCGCCGGACGCGTCCATCGCCGCCTCCCGCGCCAATGGCCT